>NW_003852535.1:3871226-3877005 GCF_000181295.1 Otolemur garnettii
GCCGGTTGAGCTATAGGCGCCGAGCCGGTTTTTCTATTTTTAATAGAGACTGGGTCTTGGTTTTGCTCAGGCTGGTCTCAAACTCGTGAGCTCAATCAATCTACCGACTCAGCCTCCCAAAGTGCTAGGATTATAGGTGTGAGCCACTGAGCGGGCCTTCATTCAATAGTTTTGAGCCTCATGAGGCTGGATGTGTCCCAGTCCCATTGATCTCAGGTTCCTCCTCTGCCACCTTCCACAGACCAAATGATGTGATGAATGTGAAAAACTGGAACGCTTTTAACGCTGGGGATACACTTGTAGAAATCACTTATCTACCAGGGATAATGAGGCCAGATCTCACTGGCTGGGATAGTCAGGCTGGTGGGTAAGATGGAGAAGGAACATGGCAACTGGCCATTCAAAGTTGAGAAACTTCTCAGCCGCCCTCCTCTCACATCAGGCTGAGGCTGGAGGCAGGGGTCATAGAACAGGAGTGCTTCCTCCTGCAGAGACCATTACTGAGCAAAAGTGGCAAGGGAGCAGGCCCACAGAGCTGGGGGGCCATGGAGGGCTCATCCCAGCTGGCCTTACTGCCCTCCTGCCTGTCCACTCTCCTCACTCTCCTCATCTTCTCTCCCCCTGTTCCCTGGATGCCTTCATCACTGTCCATTCCGGCCTTCTCTCGGTTCCCGGCAGACACAAGTGGTCCAAGTTCTCCCCAAAGTCCTGCAGGAGCTCAGACTTGCAGGGTCTTACTCTCTGAGGTCCCAGTTCCCAGGTTCAAGAGGGTGAGACTGGTGTGAGGAGACTGGGAAGGGACTGGGAGGGGCTCTTCTATGTCCTTCCTGAGAGTTCCAACAAGAATGTTGCAAGGGCTACAGCCTCAAGGTCTACCTTGCTTGAGGTAGTGTGACCATGAGTGGACAATGGTGTGGTGAAGGGGTATTGGGAAGTGCACCATGGACTCACAAATGACAGGGAATAGTTTTTGTAAACAAACTCTTTCCTCAAGCTTAGTGAGGAAGATGGTTCAACCAAAGGGACTTTAATAAAGGGACTATTCACTGAGTAATGATAGGGCCAAAGGAGCCAACAAGGGGTGGTGAGACCCCTCCCAGGGACAGTGGGAAGCTCATACTATCCCTGAAGTGGCACAGGAAGAAATTGTTTCCCTGAAGTCCAGCATGAGCAGGAGGTAGAGGAGGGCTCCCTAGTAGCCACAGAGGACCACAGTATCTGCCAGAACTGCCTGCCACTTGAAGCAGGAAGAAATGCCTGGACTCCTCCTCCAGGGCAAGGAAGACTAGGTGTGCCCTAGCTGTTGCAGGTGATCAGCCTTCTGGGGACACAAAGCAGGGCAAAGAAACAGGGAGGAGGGGTCTGAATGTAGAAGAGGCAGATACAGAATAATCAGGCCAATATCCTCATCTCCTTGTTTTTTTTTTTTTTTTTTGAGACAGAGCCTCAAGCTATTCCCCTGGGTAGAGTGCCATGGCATCACGCTCACAGCAACCTCCAACTCCTGGGCTCAAGCGAGTCTCCTGCCTCCGCCTCCCAAGAAGCTGGGACCACAGGCGCCCGCCACAACGCCCAGCCATTTTTTGGTTGCAGCCGTCATTGTTGTTTGGCGGGTCCGGGCTGGGGATTCAAACCCGCCACCTTAGGTGTACGTGGCTGGCGCCTTAGCCGGTTGAGCTATAGGCGCCGAGCCCTCCTTGTTTTTCTATTTGGTGAATTTGAATTTTTATATATTGAGGCTTTTTAAAACAGTCACAGTTGGGCGGTGCCTGTGGCTCAGTGAGTAGGGCGCCAGCCCCATATACTGAGTGTGGCAGGTTCAAACCAGCCCCGGCCAAACTGCAACAAAAAATAGCCGGGCGTTGTGGCAGGCGCCTGTAGTCCCAGCTATAACGCATGATTATAAAGTAACTTGTCAATCTTTTTCTTAAACATACACAAATAGTCGGGGCAGCATCTGTGGCTCAAAGGAGTAAGGTGCCGGCACCATATCCTAGAGGTGGCGGGTTCAAACCCAGCCCCTGCCAAAAAACTGCAAAACAAAACAAAACAAAACAAAAAAACATACACACACAAAAATACACAAATAGCCAAGGGCCTAGAAGGTACTCTAGGATTTCCGGGACAAGATCCTGTAAAGAGCACTGGCCTGGGAGTCAGTGGGATTAGCCATGACCTTAGGCAAATCAAGGTTAATCTCTGAGCTTCTCAGTTTCCTTATTTGTAAAAAGGATAAGGTATTCTATAAGGTTCTGCCAGTTCTAATAGTCTATGATTCCTTCAGGAGCAAGACTGGCTAATTAGGTGGAAGGGCTGTTGTGAGTCAAAAGCAAGATGTGATTATAATATGGTGGAACTAAATTTTCTTATTTGGCTGGAAAGCGGTCTCAAATGTTTTGGCAAAGTTGTCGAAATCCTGCTATGTCTCCAGCATTCCAAAGCACAAAGCCCAGCACCCTTCAGCACTTTGTGTGTTGGTAATATACATGTCCCACTTCTGAGTGTTACCGTAGCTCTCTGGTATTGCACGTTAGTGGTGACAATAAGAAACATTATCTGCTCAGCGTGCAACTGAAATTCCTTTTTTTAAAAAAGTATTTATTTTGAATCCAAACCTACAGAGTAGTTGCAAGGATAAAACAATAAATATCTGTATGTCTTTCATTTTGATTCACTAATAGTTAACATTGACTTTATTTGCTTTGATTTTTTTCCTTTCTACAGATAGGTGTTATAATTATCTCTATTTTTGCTGAATCATTTGTGTGTTGAAGCTGCAGATATCCTGACCTTTTGCCCCTAAATACTTCAGCTTCTATAGACATTCTCTTATATAACCCTAATGTGATCATTAAATTCAAGAAACATATGGTGGCTTACTAACTAATATAATATACTGTCCAGATTTAAATTTTACCAATGGTACCTCATGGCACTGATTTGATTTTTTTTTTTTTTTGTGAGACAGAGTCTCAAGCTGTCACCCTGGGTAGAGTGCCGTAGCATCACAGCTCACAGCAACCTCCAGCTCTGGGGATTAAACCATTCTCTTGCCTCAGCCTCCCAAGTAGCTGGGATTACAGGCTCCTGTTGCAATACCCTGCTATTTTGTTGTTGTTGTTGCAGTTGTCATTGTTGTTTTAGTTGGCCTGGGCCGAGTGGGTTCGCACCGCCAGCCTCGGTGTATGTGGCTGGCGCCCTACCCACTGAGCTATGGCACTGATATTTTAAAGTGTGTGGAACAGTTGTTTTGTAGAAATGTTCCTCAGTTTGGACTTGTCTGATGTTGTCTCCACATGGTTAGACTTCGGTTAGGCATTTTTTAGGCAAGAATACTACAGAAGTTATGCTGGGTTCTTATCAGTACCTCTTGTCAAGAAGCACATGATAGATAAGTTAATTTTGATTTCTTGGTTAAACAGGAGATTGCTGATTTCTCTATTGTAATTTTGCCATGTTTTCTCATTGGAATTAACAATTAAACCCAAGTTTTCAAGAAAGAAGTCCAAGTTTGGGCAAGTTTATTTCACAATCACACTTTAAAGGGTTGATGGCACGCTTAGCCTGGGAGTGATCTCCAGCTGGGGGAGAGGGTGTTTGAAAATAGAGTTCTGGCTTTGGGCTTTCAGCATACAGCAGCTCTCTGTCTTTCCTCACGAGGACAAAGAATTCCATGCACGAATGCTTACCACGGGGCCGGGAATGCCATGTGCTGTTTACCAGCCTCTGAATAGCCCTGTGGCGTCGGGCAGCCCCAAGTCCTTCCGAAGGCTGAGCACTCCCAGCAGAGACGCTGCCATGGACCACAGCAAATGTGTGGGGAACATTCTGCTGAGGAGGGCGGGTTCATTTCCCTTTAAATGCCTCTGTTGTTTTCCACCACAAACTTGAGGCATGACCCTAACAGAAAAACTTTCCAGTAGTGGGGCCAAGGATAGGAAAGGGTTAAGAATGAAAAGCCCTTCTCTTTGGACTGGGTGTTCTAGTCCACAAAGTGCTTTATCTCTAGAGATCTCACCCTGGGTTCTCAGCTCCACCCAGGCAAGAAGGTTTGGCACCCGCTGACTTACAAACCAGATAAGTGAAGCTCAGAGAAGTGAAACAATTGGTCCCAACTCTTCCATCTGGGAAGAGGGGACCCTGCCTAGGTCAATCCATGCTTTCTGATTGAAAAACATTTTTTTTCTTCCTCACGATGTCATTGTTGCTTCCCTGAAGAAGCTGGGAATTTTGTTTTGAGAGAGCTTTAGGAAATGGGGTATGTCTTGCCTTTTGACATCCCTAGAAGTAGTTATCAACCAGTTGTTATGTGCAAAGCCTCTTTTTTCTTTCTTTCTTTCTTTCTTTTTTTTTTTTTTTTTGAGACAGAGCCTCAAGCTTTTGCCCTGGGTAGAGTGCTCTGGCTCTGGCATCACAGCTCACAGCAACCTCCAACTTCTGGGCTCAAGTGATTCTCCTGCCTCCGCCTCCCAAGTAGCTGGGACTACAGGCGCTCACCACAACGCCCAGCTATTTTTTGGTTGCAGCCGTCATTGTTGTTTGGTGGGCCAGGGCTGGATTCGAACCTGCCAGCTCAGCTGTATGTGGCTGGCACCTTAGCCTCTTGAGCCACAGGCGCCGAGCCCAAAGCCTCTTTTTTCAATGGGCCTACCCTCTAGCAGGGAAATGATAATAATAATAACAGTAATAGCTATCAGTTATTTCACTTCCTAGCCTTGTGACTTTGGGCAAGGTATCAAAACTCCTCTATAAAATAGAGATGATGGCTCAGTGCCTGTAGCTCAGCTTAGGGTGCCGGCCACATACACTGAGGCTGGTGGTTTTGAACCCAGCCTGGGCCTGCTAAACAACAATGACAACTGCAACAATAACAAAAAAGAGGTGGGCGTTGTGACAGTTGCATGTAGGCCCAGCTACTTGGGAAGCTGAGGCAAGAGAATTGCTTAAGCCCAAGAGTTGGAGGTTGCTGTGAGCTGTGACGACACAGTACTCTACTGAGGGTGACATAGTGAGACTGTCTCTTTTTTCTTTTGCAGTTTTTTGCCGGGGCTGGGTTTGAACTCGACACCTCCTGCATATGGGGCCAGTGCCCTACCCCTTTGAGTCACAGGTGCTGCCCAAGAGACTCTATCTCTCAAAAAAAAAAAAATTTTATATATATATATATGCGTAGAGAGAGATGATATGGTACCTGTTTCATAGCATGGTTGTGAGAATGACGTAAATTAACATATATAATGTGCTCAGCATACAGTAAATTCTGTTTTTTCTTTTTTTTAAAGACAGAGTCTTACTTTGTCACTCTCAGTAGAGTGCCGTGGCGTCACACAGCTCACAACAACCTCTAACTCCTGGGTTTAGGTGATTCTCTTGCTTCAGCCTCCTGAGTAGCTGGGACCACAGGCACCTGCCACAACGCCCAGCTATTTTTGATTGCAGTTTGGCTGGTGCCGGTTTTGAACCCACCACCCTCAGTATATGGGGCTGGTGCCCTACTCACTGAGCCACAGGCACTCTCTGCAGTAAATTCTATGTTAGTTGTTCCTAGAAATTCTTACTTTGTGTTAGGTATTGTATATATATTCTATATGCTTTGGATCTTTTGATTTTAACAACACAATGAAATGGGTACTATTTTTTCTCATTTAATAGACAAAGAAATGGAGGCCCAGAAAGGTTAAACAACATGTACAGGGTCACACTGATAGAAAAAGCAGAGTCAGGACCCAGGCTGGTGTCGAGGCTGACTGAAAATCCCATCTTTTTTTTTTTTTTTTTT
>NW_003852535.1:3877839-3884942 GCF_000181295.1 Otolemur garnettii
GGCACCTGTAGTCCCAGCTACTTGGGAGGCAGAGGCAGTAGAATTGCTTAAGTCCAGGAGTTGGAGGTTGCTGTGAGCTGTGATGTCATAGCACTCTACCCAGGGGGAAAGCTTGAGGCTCTGTCTTAAAAAAAAAAAAAAAAGGGAGAAACTGAAATCAAAGTATTTACATTGTAATCCCACCTTTTCACATGTGTCCTGGACCAGCTGGGGCCTTGTGGGGCTGAGTCTCCTGCTGGGGGTGGGTGTGGGGTGGAGGGGAGAGACTGGAAATGTAAGGGGGCTTCAGAAAGGAGTTTTGGATAGAACAGAGTTGTTCTTAACCGTGACAGTTTCCACTCTCATCTCTTCACCTGCTGGCCAGCTGGGCTCCAGGGCGGGCTGTTTTTAGCCCAACTTGAGAACTTGCCAACAATCTGCCACCTGAGCTGAGGGACTTCCCCGCTTCCTGGGCGGGATGGAGGAGCCCGCCCGCCCCCTGCCCCACTCAAGGGGAAGAATTCAGGCAGCCTTTTGCTCTTCATTCCTGAGATTGTGCGCAGCGGGAAAGAAGAAAGCAAGTAGAAATCTAAGGGGGAACTCAGCATATGAGAGAGAGAGCGCGGGATGGCTCAGCCGCGGATGCGGTGTGGCCAGGGGGTCTGAGATGGGGAAGGCAGCAGGGGAGGAGCGAAGCCCTAGGTCCAGGGAGAGGGAAGGGTGGGGGCTTGCAGTGAGTTGCAGGGATCGGAAAAGGGCGTGGAGAGGAAAAGGGAAGAAAAAAAGAGGGACAGGACTCACAGGAAGCTGGGACAGCGCCTGAGGGTGGCCTTGTGAGAATTTAGCCCCGCTTCTAGTCTCCATAAGTCTCTCCTGGAGCCCCCAGTGAATTTACAATCTAAGTAAAGCAGCGCGCTTGCGACATCGAAGCAAGTTCACCCTTAAGCCCCCCATTTCTGCAGTCCTGGGGTCTTCAGTGTGCAGGGAGCTAGAGAACCTGGTCTCTGGGGAGCATCCGCCGCCACGCCCCCTTCGGCCAACCTGCCAATCACCAGGCCAAATCCGGTCCCAGACCTTAGCAGGGCTGATTTTTATCCCTGAGGTTGCTGCGAGCCTCCTGCCCTGTGCGGGGTAGTGGGACAGAGGGGAGGAAAGGCCAGGCGAGTGGGCGAGAAGAGGACAGGGCAGCGGAGGGTGTCGGGAAGGTGCTGGAGCCAAATTCACACTTTCCAGGACGGAGCTCACGCCCTACCCTGCTGGGTCTTCAAGCCCCCAACAGTGCTGCAAGGTTTTCCCTTTTCCCAGAAGTCTTTCAAATGACAGCTTTGTACCTTGAGAAATTCCTGTTCTGCGGAGTGTCAGTGTCATATATGTGAACACTTTGAAGGTTTACATAAGTCTCTGGTGGTGGTTATTTCAGGTTGGTCAGCAGGCTAGCTCAGGATATCTCGGGACAGGAGAGCTTTTCAGCTTTACAAACAGCATGGGTAGGGGCCCGCCTTGCTTTCTGGTCTGGGAGCTTGACATAGCCCTTCAGTGCTGGGCTGCAAGTCTCCACTGGCAGCCAGGTGAAGGGGAAAGCTTTTGACAACCGTCGGCCTTCCACTTAGTGTGGTGTACCTGTGTTTGTGCATTTTACCTGGGTACGTGGTCTCCTCAAGGGCGCATGGCCAGGCAGTGGGGAGGGCTGGAATGTGAGCAGGCTGGGGAGAATAATGCCAGGGCATTTTCTATTTGTAAGATTGCAAGCTTGGCTCACAACTTGAATTTCAAGTGGGCCCTTCAGGCAGATAGGGAAGTCAGGTGAAAGAGTGGAGGTAGCTGGTTGGATTGTCTAAATTCCTAGAAAATAAATTCTAGGAATTTAGCTGCTGGAGGGAGGAGTGGGATAAGGATTAGGCAGATTTGCTGGGAGGCCAGGTAGGGTTGGCTGGGGTTTTTTTTTTGCTTCTATCTCTGTATTTGAACACCATGTTTTCCCCAGATTATTTATCTCTTGAATCATATCTAAGAGACAAATTAGTGTTTTAAACTAAAGGTTTTTTTAAACTTAAAAAAAAACAAAACTGAGCTGCAATCTTCCAGTGGAGGAAAACCACTCCCTCTAAATACTGCTTTTGGTGGCTGCCCTTTGTTTGAAGCAATTGCTGTCCCTAAAAATGGGAAATTACACATTGCTATTTACCAAAAGGAAATAAACACCTTGGATTTTTGCCATGAAATGGTGATTCCAGACTACCTTGCTGGCAATGTAGGTACAAAGTCGGCCCTGGGTGTCCAGCAAACACCTTCTTTGTTTTATGATCTTCAAAGGGGAAATGATTGGATCTTGTGTGTCTCCCAAAGCATATTTGCCATATTCTTGTTATGTAATTGTGGGGGACCTTTACTAGGGCTTTGTGGGTGGCAGGAACAAGTACAGGAAAAAGTACAGTGGGTGTCCCTCACCCCCTCTACTCTGACATGGGTTGGACTGTTGGTCATTTTGTATTTACGAGCATTTGCTAAACTCTCACAGAATACGGGGACGTCAAAGTTGGATAGGAATGCTTTAGTAAGACAGCCTGAACCTCACATAGGTTCACATAGGGAAGAAAAGGGCTTAGAGGTGGCTCTGGGCACCTGCATGTCTGTCTTTCCCTGCCCCAGCCAAGGCTTGGGGAGTGCTCAACCCAGGGGTCTCCCTACCTTTGACTCTGGCCAGTGTCAACCTCTGCAGCCTCAAACTGGCTTCCCAGGCCACACTCAGCTCTTTCTAGCATCTTTAACATACTCTGCTCTCTCCAGGTTTCTAAGCTTCTCTTCCTCCTCCACTGGGTTTCCACTTAGGGGCATTTCCTCCTGAAAGCCTTTCCTGACACCTCTATCTTTCTTAACCGTGAGACGCGGTCCTGTCGCTCTATACTTCCTCGCTCTCAGCACTATTCGTATTACACCATCAGTGACCGATTGCTTCTCTGTCTGCCTCCCCGTCAGACTGTCAGCTCTGTGAGAGAGATGCAGAGTGCCAGGCGCATGGCAGAAACGTGATAAGCCATACTGCCACTATCTTATCACTTCATACACTTCCCTTCCGCAAATGTGCTCCAATTTCCCTTCTGTCTATTATTGTTTCGTTCCTTAATCTCCAAGGCATTCGTCTATACTTAGGGTAAAAACAAACAAACAAAAATAAACACCAGAATTGATTTTCTGCTGAAGTTTTGCAGTTGGCTGCTTTTTTTTTCTTTTCTTTTTTTGAGACAGAGTCACACTCTGTTGCCCTAGGTAGAGTGCCATGGTGTTATAGCTCCCTGCAACCTCAAACTCTTGGCCTTGAACAATCCTCCTGCCTCAGCCTCCCGAGTAGCTGGGACTATAGGCATCCATTGCAACACACAGCTAGTTTTTTTCTATTTTTAGTAGAGACAGGGTCTTGCTCTTGCTCAGGCTGGTCTTGAATTTATGAGCTCAAGCAATCTACCCACTTCAGCTTCCCAGAATGCTAGGATTACAGGTGTCAGCCACCGCGCCTGGCCTAGCTGCTTTTCTCAAGTTGATTTTCATGAGTCTGACTTCAGCTGCGTAAAGGATGGAGAGCCTGCATCCTGCCAGCTTGCAAACTTTTCAAATCAACACCATTTCAGCACTCAGGACTGCCTTGTTGGGGCGAAAAAGGAGGTAAGGGAAAAGTCTGGAGACTCAGAAGGGGAGGACCTGAATTTCAAGAAAAGTGGAGTGGCAATGGCTACGGAGAGGTGCTTTGTAGGGCAGGAAGATGAAGGCTGAGGATAAAAGTTGGGGCAGGGGGAGTGGAAGAAAGTGGGGTGTAGAAGAGGAAGAGGCTCCCCAAATCTGACCAGTTGGGTCCAAAACTGGTCACTGGCATCTGAAACATCACTCATTGCTTAAGACTGGGAAGTGTGGCTTTTGATTACTCTGTTTCCCATTGATTATTTTTGTTTTTATTAATTAGTAGCTTTCTGATGAGATTCTGAGTGCCCCAGGCAGGCTTTATTTTATTAAGAGATGAAAAACAAACAAAACACCTTAATTTGTTCTCCCACCCTTCCTCCCTTTCTTCTTAGTCAACTTTTTGACCCCAAAAGCCCAGCCAGGATGTGGAGAGTTGTGTTTTCCACCTGAAGCAAAATGGGGCTGGCCTTGTCTTTACTGCAGCTTACTGTCCCTGCCCCCGCCTGCCCCACAGTTCTGTTTGAACCTGGCAGACACAGCGACAGTGGCCCGCTTGCCAGTGCAGACCACTGCAGAATGAGACAAAGCTCTGTGTATTTTGCTGGGCAGAGCTGGCCCTGATGTACTGACACGTGAGTGCAGAAGAGTATTTGTGGCATCCGGTGAGCAAAGCACCCACATTCACACTGGGGTTTGGCAACTGTGTTTATTTTTCCCAGGTTTGACCAAGGTCTTTCTATAAAGCAGATTTTGAGGCACCGAGACTAAAAATCTCCTGGGGAGGGGCGTTTATGGAATTGTGGGTTTCCTTGTGATACACATTCAGTATGAGCAGTGTCCACATCCACTTGTCAAGAGAGAAATGAGTAGACAGGGAGCATTCGCAGCTCAATGCTCCTTTGTTCAAATCTCAGAGAGTAAGATCGTCCCAGCCAAAGGTGAGATGTAAAGATTACTTACTACGAGGAGTGGTGAGTTAGAATCTTCTAGTTAATTCTCTTAGGTCAAAATGGAAAAGAAATAATTTTAAGGGTGGTTCTTTAGCTTGATTTACAGTATGGTCAACTGGATTCAGAAATTGAAAACCCACTTGGATTTTATCCATCATCAGGGCAATTCAGAGCAGAATACCACGCCTGTATGTCTCACCACTGGGCTCTCTGAGGGACAGCACGTAGGTTTGGAAAGGACAGGTTCAAACCTGATTCTGAAGGTTAACAAAGCCAATCTTTCCTAGCAGACAAGAATCTTCTAGCACCCGTGTGAACTGGTGCATCTGGGAAGCTGACTGGGCTAGGCTCAGGTGGGGCAGCCAAGGTGCCTGTAAGATGTGATTTGAAGGCCTCAGGAAAGACTGCCCTAGCCTGAAATATCTCCCCTACTGGCTTGTCAAGGATGTCTGCAATGTCACCATTACTGAGTCATTCCTTTGTGTTTACCACAGCTGTCTCCTTGACTCCCTTCTGTGAACGCAGGTTGGATCCCCTTAACTCTCCCACCTTAAATCGTCTGTATACATAGATTCTGTTTGAGCTCTTGGGTAAGCCACATGGCCTCTCTGGAGGCATTTCGAACTACCCTATTTCCTGTTTTGTTCAGCTTAGATAGGAATCAAGTTGGAAGCCTGGTGGCCTGGTGTGGGGGACAGAGGAGCAGAGGAAGGGCACTGAGGACCAGCGGGCTCTCCCACGAGGCTTCCCAGCACCGGAAGATGTTTTCTCCCCCTCTCCCTTTTTGGCCAAGGTAGCTACACGGGCTCCTTTCCTCTATATTCACACTTCCTTCTACTCACTCACTTTCTCCTTGTTGTCTGTTCTCTGTCCTCCCACCTTTTCACTCTCAGACACTGTCATTCTAAGTGGCCCCATTTTGGAGGGGAAGACTCATTAGTAGCCTGGAGGAGCTGGAGTTCTTTTCTTTGTTTTGAGACTGAGCCTCAAGCTGTCCCCCTGGGTAGAGTGCTGTGGCATCATATCACAGCTCACAGCAACCTCCAACTCCTGAGCTCAAGCGAGTCTCCTGCCTCAGCCTCCCAAGTAGCTGGGACCACAGGTGCCCGCCACAATGCCCAGCTATTTTTTGGTTGCAGCCATCATTGTTGTTTGGTGGACCCAGGCTGGATTTGAACCTGCCACCTTAGGTGTATGTGGCTGGCACCTTAGCCACTTGAGCCACAGGGGCCAAGCCGGAGCTGGAGTTCTTATGCCACACCAAAGCTTGGCCACACCTCTGTCCCCTTCCTGGCTTGGTTTTCAGTGGCCCAGGAGCTTCCCTCAATTTGTGTAGCTGACTGGGGCAGACACAGAGATTGTTTAGTGAGGGGCCAGCCAGATGTTATGGGCCTGCACTTTACCCTTAACTTTCCCATCTTTTCTTCTTCCCCTGGCCTAGAAGAGATGCCCAGAGCCTATCTATACCAGGTGCCTTACTCTGGGCATATTTTGTCTCCGCATGGCTCTCTTTCAGAGACAGCCCCCCACTAAAGGAGATGATGATGCCATAAACTCTACTCAGTAGAGTCTACTGGTATATAAATTCCATGAAGGCAGGGATATTCTTTTTTAAAATTTATTATTATTTTTCTAGAGACAGAGTCTCACTTTATTGCCCTTGGTTCAGTGCCATGGCGTCACAGCTCGAAGCAACCTCCAACTCCTGGGCTTAGGCGATTCTTGTGCCTCAGTCTCCAGAGTAGCTGGGACTATAGGCACCCACCACAATGCCCAGCTATTTTTTTGTTGCAGTTTGGCCAGGGCCATGTTCGAGCCTGCCACCCTCAGTTTATGAGGCCAGCGCCCTATCCATTGAGCCACATGCGCCACCCTATTTTTTAATTTATTTTGAGACAGAGTCTCACTATGTCACCCTTGGTAGAGTGCGTGGCATCACAGCTCACAGCAATATCAAACTCTTGGGCTCAAGTAATTCTCTTGCCTCAGCCTCCCAAGTAGCTGGGACTATAGGAGCCCACCACAATGCCCGGCTATTTTTTGTTGCAGTTGTCCTTCGTTGTTTAGCTGACCTGGGTTGGGTTCGAACCCGCCACCCTTGGTGTATGTGGCTAGCACTGTAACCATTGTGCTACGGGCACTGAGGTGATATATATATTCTTAGACATAGTCTTACTCTTTTTACCCTGGGTAGGGTGCTGTGGCATTATAGCTCAAGAGACCATGTCTCAGCTTCCTGAGTAGCTGGGACTACAGGTGCCTACTACAATGTTTTGTCTGTACCCCTATTGGTTTATTGATCTCTTTTGTTTATTATTATTATTATTTCTTTTTTTTACCAGTTTCTATGATCTCAATTTTAGAGTACAAATTTATTTATTTATTTATTTATTTATTTATTTATTTATTTTGCGACAGAGCCTCAAGCTGTCCCCCTGGGTAGAGTGCTGTGGCATCACAGCTCACAGCAATCTCCAACTCCTGGGCTCAAGCGAGTCT
>NW_003852535.1:3886578-3897276 GCF_000181295.1 Otolemur garnettii
ACACCCTTTAGTTCTATGGCTATTTCTCTCCCCTACCCACACCTTAATGTCATTCATTCTTCTGTTTTTCTCAACCTCTATATTCAAGTTAAGATCAACATGGTGGCCGTGAAATGGTTTTTCTCCCTGAAAGTTTTCTCTGGTTATGCTTCTTTGTAAGTAACAGGGTTTTCCTTCTTTCTGCTTCATGGCACTGACACAGTTTAGAATAATTGTGTGCCCTAATATTAATCTCTAGTGATTGAATTGGAATTACCATTCAGGATAGCTAGATTTAATAATAGCTTCCTCCTAAGGCAGGGGTCCTCAAACTTTTTAAACAGGGGGCCAGTTCATTGTCCCTCAGACTATTGGAGGACCAGACTGTGGGCCCCGGGATGAGGTGGCTGCTAAGCAGGACAGGCAGCGGCGGCAAAAGCACCCGGCTGGCCGCATGTGGCCCCTGGGCCATAGTTTGAGGACGCCTATCCTAAGGTTTTCTTTCTAGAAGGAGCCTAGGATTTTAAGGCAGTGTGACTTGCTTTGATGATTTCAGATTAATTTTGTATTTATATCAGGAAACCATTTGGTTAGTGATTTGATTGTTTTATTTTCTGAAGTGAGTAGAAACCAAACTCGTTTACTACTCCGTTATTCCGTCAGCTACTGGGGAATCTTTTTTGCTGATTTTAGTAATAAGCTATTATTTCTAAAGCACTTTAGTTGTTTTTTTTTTTTTAAGAGACAGAATCTCACTTTATCACCCTCAGTAGAGTGCTGTGGTGTCACAGCTCTTAGCAACCTCCAACTCCTGGGCATAGGTGATTCTCTTGCCTCAGCCTCCCGAGTAGCTGGGACTACAGGTGTCCGCCACAACACCCAGCCATTTTTTGTTGCACTTTGGCTGGGGCCAGGTTTGAACCCAGCACCCTCGGTATATGGGGCCAGCACCCTACCCACTGAGCCACAGGCGCCACCCAGTGCTTTAGTTTTATTCTTGAATTATGCCAACAAAACACTGTGAAGTAATCTATATATTTAGCTAAGAATCATTCTTTCTTCAGGATAACCTCTTACCTTGAATATACTGACAACTTTGGCTTGGACTTTTTTTTTTCCTCTTTTTTTTTTTTTTTTTGAGACAGAGTCTCACTCCGTGCCCTGGGTAGAGTGCTGGGGTCTCGTAGCTGACATTAACCTCAAATTCTTGGGTTCAAGTGATCTTCTTGCCTCAGCCTCTTGAGTAGCTGGGACTATAGGTGCCCGCCACAACACCAGCTAGTTTTTCTATTTTTAGTAGAAATAGGGTCTCGATTTTGCTCAGGCAGGTCTTAGACTCCTGAGCTCAAGCAATCCACCCACTCCCAGAGTGCTAAGATTACAGACACAAACCACTGCACCAAGCTTTTTTCTCCTTTTTTCACATTTTCTAATATATGCTGTGCAACATTAATGGTTGATTTAGTGATTTAGAATGTGGGTTCGTGAACCAGGTTAAAATTCCTACTCTGCCATTTTCTAGCTGGATGATCTAGGACACATTAGTAAAGCTCTCTGTGCTTTAGTTTCTCCTTCTATAAGTAAAACAAGGTAACAATAACATCTATCTCCAGAGTTGCTGGAAGGAGTTAACTTATGGGTTAAAACTGTCACGTGGGCCGGATGTGGTGGCTCACGCCTGTAATCCCAGCACTCTGGGAGGCAGAGGTAGGTGGATTGCCTGAGCTCATGGGTTGGAGACCAGCCTGAGCAAAAGCAAGACCCTGTCTCTACCAAAAATAGAAAAACTGAGGCCAGAGGATCGCTTCAGCCCGAGAGTTGGAAGTTGCTGTGAGCTATGACACCTTGACACTCTACCCAGGGTGATAGCTTGAGACTCTGTCTCAAAAACAAAAACAAAAAACAAATAAATAAAAATAGCTGGGCATTGTGGGGGGTGCCTATAGTCCTAGCTACTTGGGAGACTGAGGCAAGAGAATCGTTTGAGCCCAAGAGTTTGAAGTTGCTGTGAGCTATGATGAGACAGCACTCTACTGAGGGCAATAAAGTAAGACTCTGTCTCAAAAACAGTCTCAGTGCTGGTAGCTCAGCAGCTAGGGTGCCAGCCACATACACTGGAGCTGGTGGGTTCAAACCTAGCCCATGCCTGCCAAAAAACAATGACAACTATAACCAAAACATAGCTGGGCGTTGTGGTGGGTGCCTGTAGTCCCAGCTACTTGGGAGGCTGAGGCAAGAGAATCGCTTAAGCCTAAGGGTTTGAAGTTTCTGTGACCTGTGATGCCAAGCACTCTACGGAGGGTAACATAGTGAGACTCTGTCTAAAAAAACAAAACATGGCTTGGCACCTATGGCTCAAGTGGCTAAGGCGCCAGCCACATACACCTAAGGTGGTAGGTTCAAATCCAGCCCAGGCCTGCCAGACAACAATGATGGCTGCAACCAAAAAAATAGCCAGGTGTTGTGGCGGGTGCTTTGGTCCCAGCTACTTGGGAGGTAGAAGCAGGAGACTTGCTTGAGCCCAGGAGTTGGAAGTTGTGGTGAGCTGTGATGCTACAGCACTCTACCCAGGGGGACAACTTGAGGCTCTGTCTAAAAAAAAAAAAAAAAAAAAAAACACAAACACAAAAAACTCATGTGGTAAGTGCTAATGTGTTTGCCATTATTATTTAATCATTGTTTCTGAAAGAAGAAAACATTCCTTCCATCTGTGGTTATTTGGACTTATTCTGACTTTCATTTTATAACTGAAAACTGAACAAATTAAAATAAAAGGAAGAATCATCAAATTCTTAATAATTCAACCAAACTTTTTCTGGAAAAAGAAAGATTGTTTTTGTAAAAATAATTCATGTCTGGCTCGCGCCTATAGCTCAACCGGCTAAGGCTCCAGCCACGTACACCTAAGGTGGTGGGTTCGAATCCCCAGCCCGGACCCTCCAAACAACAATGACGGCTGCAACCAAAAAATAGCCGGGCGTTGTGGCGGGCGCCTGTGGTCCCAGCTACTTGGGAGGCGGAGGCAGGAGACTCGCTTGAGCCCAGGAGTTGGAGGTTGCTGTGAGCTGTAATGCCACGGCCCTCTACCCAGGGGGACAGCTTGAGGCTCTGTCTCAATTAAAAAAAAAAAAAATAAATAATAATAATAATAATAATTCGTGTCTGATTAATCTATTGGAATTTTTGAAAGTTGTGGTCAAAGAAAAATCAGTGACCCAGGATTAATCTATGTGCAGTTTTTAAGAGCTTTGGAAGTTTTCATGGCATCAATTGTTATAGAAATGCAAATACCATTCAGTTGAAAGAATATTACATCATTCATTCATTCATTCATTTTTCACTTTTCATCTATCCAAACCACAAACATTTGCAAAATGCCTGGGACACAGTGCTAGGCTCTGGGACGCAAAGAAAAATAATCAATTGTCTCAGCCCTGAGGAAATGCTAATGAGGAATGTGATTTTTTTTTTTTTTGAGACAGAGTCTCACTTTGTGGCCCTCAGTAGAGTGGTGTGGAGTCATAGCTCACAGCAACCTCAAACTCTTGGGCTCAGGCGATCCTGTTGCCTCAGCCTCCTAAGTAGCTAGGACTACAGCCACCCGCCATAATGCCTAGCTATTTTTTTTTTAGAGACAGGGTCTTGCTCAGGCTGGTCTTGAACTTCTGAGCTCAAGCAATCCACCAGCCTCGGCCTCCCAGAGTGCTAGGATTACAGGTGTGAGCCACTGCACTGGACACAAATAATTTCTTGAGATGATGTTCAACTTGGGCAAACACATGAAAAGTATAACCCGGCTTGGTGCTCATAGCTCAGTGGTTAGGACACTGGCCACATACACTGGAGCTGGTAGGTTTGAACTTGGCCCAGCCTGCTAAACAACAATGACAACCACAACATAAAAATAGCCAGGCGTTGTGGCAGGTACCTGTAGTCCCAGCTACTGGGGAGGCTGAGGCAAGAGAATTGCTTGAGTCTAAGAGTCTGAGGTTGCTGTGAGCTGTGATGTCACAGTACTACTGAGGGTGACAAAATGAGGCTCTGTCTCAAAAAAAAAAAAAAAAAGAAAGAAAAAGAAAAGAATAACCCACTGATAGTGACTCTGTTCTCCTCTGGGAACTGATTTCTATGTTGCTTCCATATGGAATCCTGGCATCAGCCAGGGAATTCCATGGCCAGGTGGGCTTTCTTTCCTGCTGAGGCCTCCACCTCAGCTGGTGGTGACCCCTGGATTGAAGATCTACCATATAAGGTGTCAGGAAATCCTAGTGGTGTTCAGTCTTGTGTGTGGAAACTTTGTCTCATGGCATCCAGCTTAGAGTTGGATAAAGAAAAGATGGTCGGTGGAGAGACTGATGGGTCCTCTGCTCCACCACAAAACCCTTCTTTCTTTCTTTCTTTTTTTTTTTTTTTGAGACAGAGCCTCAGGTTATTCCCCTGGGTAGAGTGCTGTGGCATCATAGCTCACAGCAACCCCAACTCCTGGGCTCAAGTGAGTCTCCTGCCTCTGCCTCCCAAGTAGCTGGGACCATTTGCGCTGGCCACAATGGCTAGCTATTTTTTTTTTTTTTTGGTTGCAGCCATCATTGTTGTTTGGTGGGCCTGGGTTGGATTCAAACTCGCCACCTTAGGTGTATGTGGCTGGCGCCTTAGCCGCTTGAGCCACAGGCGCCAAGTCAAAACCCTTCTTTTTTAAACATTGTTTGCTTGGTCTGCACATTGTTCCTCAGTGTTCAGATCACTCTCCTTCTACCACTGCAATGTCCTGGAGGACAGTGACTGGGTTTGGTGAATGAGTAACCTGAGACAGCCTTGTCCCCTTTGTATGAGTTTCATTAGATTTTCACAGAGAGAAGTCCTTCAGCTTCTCCCCAGTCCCTTCTTAGGATTCTCTGTTATCTGTTGTACAGTCAGAGCTTCCAATGTGGGCTGGGCGTGGCTGCTTTGGTGGGGTGGGAGATGGCCAGGTGAGGTCTCTGGTGTTTTAAATACCCATAGTAGTTATTTGAGAAATGTTAATTGGTTTGATGATTTGGTGAATGACCCAGTAATAATCTTTATCCTTGTTAGAATACACCACAGCCATCGCCACTGGAATGCAAGGGCCAGAGTAAACCGAAGGAAACCACCAGCCAAGCCGGGGCAGTTTCAGTCTCCACCCCAAACACAGGTGAGAGAAGGTGGAGGGAACTGAGAGGATAACCCTAATTAGGATAATGACACCCTCTATCTTAGAGATAAGGCCCAGGGGAGCAGAGTGCTTGGCAGATGAGCGTGCCTGCCTGGGCTGTGCAGTCACACAGGAAGGAGCTAGCCCAGCCCCTCCCTCCCAGGACGCCCCCACCCCCAAAGGCAAGTCCTTCTCTCTTTTAGGCATTTTGAGAAGCCTGTAGGAAATGCACTTAACTACAGGACTGTTCCTCCTTCAGAAAGATTCTCAAGGGTTTCTTTGTCAGGCTGCTGCGGAACATTCACATTTTCAGACAGTATCTATTAAACTCTGAGGCCAGGGTGGGGAGAAGACCAAAAACTCAGAATTAAAGGGTTAGAATCTACTTCTGGTTGAAGATCTACCAGACTTTAGTAAAACGTCTTTTTGATCATATAAAGGAAATGCTTTCCCAGCTCCTAAGAGGGAGACGCCCACGGGAAGGATGAGCCCCAGGGGGAGAAGCAACTGTGGGGTGTGGAAATCCTGGGTCACATAGGGAGCTAAATGGGGGCTCAGTTTGGGCTACAGCCATGTTTTTGGCCTGCACAAAATTGAACTGTTTTTAGAGGTAGTTGCAAACATTTAGGAATCAGATTTCACAGAAAATATGGAATATGTGGCAGAATTTTGTAATGTTCACCAAGCCTGTATCCTGCATTCCTGCAATGGCAGCACCAGCTGGACCCTGACATCTGGGAGATGGAGCTCAGCACACACCGCCCCCCCCAACTCTCCCTCCTTCATCCCAGCCCAGGCAGGGCAATCCCTCCCTTCCCTCACCTCCTTTCTCCCTGGCACCCCTCTTTTAGCCTAGGGCAAATGCATTCAGCAAATAAATACACCCAAGCCTCTCCCCTGTTTAAGGAAACCATCCCTCAAGCCCAACCCCCTTTTACTATAGACCCCCTTTTACTGTAGCACTATTCTTTTTTTTTTTTTTCCTTTTTTTGGTGCTATTCTTTTAGAGCCAACAGATTTCCAAGGCTCACCCCTTCTTTCTGTTGTTCTTTCTGTCACTTCTATTCACTCCACTGCCCCACCCCCTGGCTTACACCCCCTTCACTCAAAACTGCCCTTGTTTATTATGCTTTATTCTGCCCAGGGCCATCTCTGGACATGTGGTGCCACCACATCAGTCACCACCTCCTTAACATCTCCGGCATCTTTGATTTTTGTTACTTACTACAATTGCCTCCTGTCTGCCTATCTTAGATCTTTGCCTCCATGGATGGAGTGAGTTTAAATAGGGGTCAGACTAAAATTAAGAAATCAGATCATGTTACTCTCTTCCTCAAAATTCTTCAGTGTTGGTGGCGCCTGTAGCTCAAGCCGCTAAAGCACCAGCCACATACACTAGAGCTGGCGGGTTCGAATCCAGCCTGGGCCTGCCAAACAATGACAACTACAACCAAAAAATAGCCGGGCATTGTAGTGGGTGCCTATAGTCCCAGCTACTTGGGAGGTTGAGGCAAGAGAATCACTTAAGTCCAGGAGTTGGAGGTTGCTATGAGCTGTAACACCATGACACTCTACCCAGGGTTATAGCTTGAGGCTTTGTCTCAAAAAAAAAAAAAAAATCTTCAGTGTCTCCTCATGGCTTTCAGGGTAAAGTTCCCTTCCTTGGCTTAGCACCGAAGGCCGCTGTGATCTGGCTCCCCCCTCGGCCTCCACCTCTCCTTATGTACCCCTCACTCCTGAAGTACCGAACTGCTTGCTTGTCCCCAAACCTAGGGTGCCAGTCCATGCTCCTGCTTCTTCACAATGCTCTTCCATACCCCCTTACGCCCTGTCTCACTAGGCCTTGAGTCACCATCTCAGGGTCCTGAGCCTCCAAGTCTGGGCTCAGCTACTGATTGCAGTTATCCTTGGCCGGGATGGCTCTTTTCCCGGCTCTGATCATGGACGTTTCCTTAGAAACTAACTTGTGGCTGGGTGCGGTGGCTCACACCAGTAATCCCAACACTTGAGAGGCTGAAGTGGGCGGATTGCCTGAGCTCACAGGGAATCAAGACCAGCCTGAGCCAGAGTGAGACACCATTTCTAAAATATAGCCGGGCATTATAGCAGGCACCTATAGCCCCAGCTACTCGGGAAGGCTGAGGTTAGAGAGTCACTTAAGCCCAAGAGTTTGAGGTTGCTGTGAGCTGTGACTCCATAGCACTCTACTGAGGGCAACAAAGTAAGGCTCTATCTCAAAAGAAAAAAAAGAGGCTTGGTGCCTGTAGTACAATGGTTATGGTGCCAGCCATATACACTAAGGCTGGTGGGTTTGAACCCGGGCCAGCTAGAACAATGGCAACTGCAACAAAAAAATGGCCAGGTGTTGTAGTGGGCACCTATAGTTCCAGCTACTAGGGAGGCTGAGGCAAGAGAATCACTTAAGCCCAAGAGTTTGAGGTTGCTGTGAGATGTGACACCATGGCACTCTACCCAGGGTGACATAATGAGACTCTGTCTCAAAAAAGAAAGAAAGAAAGAAAGAAACGGACTTACATATTCCCTGACTTCCACGGACTTTGAAGCTGGTGTTTTGTGTAAACTTTACTTCATGGGAATGCCAGAAATGAACCTTTCCTGCCCCTGCCATGAGCTTCCAGCTTCTCTAAGTCAACTTCTCAGGTAATTCTGCCATTTCCCTTCGTATTTAACAACCCATTTGAACACAGCATGGTTTTTCTCACACATCAGTCATATAGAATCATTTTGGTAAAAAAGAAGAAAATCAGTCAGAGAATCGCTGCTGGTCTTTGAGATAAGGCTGTGTGGTTCACACCGGCAGGCAGAGCTTTTGAAATCAGGACAGCAATACCGAGTCTTAAGTGTTCAAGGAAGTTTTGAGGGGTGAGATGCTAGAGAGTCGAAGCTACAAATGTGGACCCATGAAGTCTTGCTGCTGGATGTCCTACTGTGCTGCTTTACAGCCTGTAGCCAAGTGAACAGGAGCCCTGCTCTGAAACTGGACTGCTTGGGGTCAAGTCCCACTTCTTGGCCTGGGAGGTTAGGATGCTCGCCTCATATGCTGGCTGTGAGGATTAAGCCGGTTAGCACTGGCCCAGTACTGAGAGCTGCACCTGACACACTCAAAAAAATCTTAGCTGAAAGGTTTCTGCCCTTTTATTGGTGTCTCACTGGCCAGGTCACCAAAGCAGCCATCAGATTTCCCCCACCATTTTTTTTTTTTTTTTAATGAGACAGACTTACTTTGTTACCCTCAGTAGAATGCTGTGGCATCATAGTTCACAGCAACCTCAAACTCTTGGGCTCAAGCAATTCTCTTGCCTCAGCCTCTCGAGTACCTGGAACTACAGGCGCCTGCCACAACACCTGGCTGTTTTTAGAGACAGGGTCTCGCTCCAGCTCAGGCTGGTCTCGGATGAACTCCTGAGCTCAGGTGATCCACCTGCCTCGGCCTCCCAGAGTGCTAGGATTATAGGCAGGAGCTATTGTGCCCGGCCCAGGTCATCTATTTTTAAAAGACTGGTAGTAAAATAGACATAAAATGTGCCATTTTAACCTTTATTGGGTGTTTGTTTCAATAGCATATATATATATTTTTTTGAGACAGAGCCTCAAGCTGTCCCCCTGGGTAGAGTGCCATGGCATTACAGCTCACAGCAACCTCCAACTCCTGGGCTCTAGTGAGTTTCCTGCCTCAGCCTCCCAAGTAGCTGGGACTACAGGCACCCGCCACAACGCTCGGCCATTTTTTGGTTGCAGCCGTCATTGTTGCTTGGCGGGCCCGGGCTGGGGATTCGAACCCGCCACCTTAGGTGTATGTGGCTGGCGCCTTAGCCGGTTGAGCCACAGGTGCCGAGCCTTGTTTCAATAGCATTAAGTGCATTCACATTGTTGTGCAACCATCACCATCATTTCCAGAACTTTTTT
The DNA here is from genome assembly GCF_000181295.1 of Otolemur garnettii. Taxonomy (NCBI): domain Eukaryota; kingdom Metazoa; phylum Chordata; class Mammalia; order Primates; family Galagidae; genus Otolemur; species Otolemur garnettii. Next base: position 3,895,655 of record NW_003852535.1, read on the forward strand.
TATCTTCCCAAATGGAAACCCTGTGGCCATTCTATAATACCCTAAGTCCTCATTCCCTTTCCCCCACCCTTCCACTTCCTGAGTCTATGGATCTGACTACTCTGGGGACCTCGTGTAAGTAGAACCGTAGTTGTCCTTTTGTGTCTGGTTCACTTCACTTAGCATAATGTCTGCAAGGTTCATCTGTGTCAGAATTTCATTTCTTTTTAAAACTGAATAATATTCCATTGCGTGTGTATGCCACATTTTGCTTGTCCACACACCTGTTGGGTATTTGGGTTGTTTCACCTTTTGGCTGTTGTGAATAATGCTGTAGGAACATAGGTGCACAAATACCTCTTCAAGTTCCCACTTTCAATTCTTTTGGGTATATACCCAGTCATGCAACTGCTGGATCCTGTAGTCCGGTTCTTATGCAAATTGGACTTTATAAGTCAGGAAAGGAGTTTGAAAACTTGATGGGAAAATCCCCTCTTATCCTTCGGCTCTCTTTACCGCTGCCTCCCATAACTTTACCTCAACAGATGTTCAGGTGAAAGCTCTGACATCATTCTGCACTCCTCTTACTCTTTTATACCAGCTAGTTGGTCAATTGGCAATTCCCATCAGCTCCATTTTCCATATCCAGAATTTAGTCACTTCTCCTCGTCTCCACTGCTATAACCCTGATCTAAGCCACCACCTTTGCCGTCTGGATTACGGTAACTTTTTCCCGATTGCTCTCCCTGTTTTGCCTTGGTCCTCTCTGGTCTCAGCACAGCAACAAGATTGACCCTTTTAAAATTTGAGGCAAAGCTCAAGTGCGTGTGTTTCCACACACACATGGCACTCACTGCTCTTGTGACCTCATCTTTCTCTCCCTTATTGAGCTCTGGCCACAAGGGCTGCCTTGCAGTTCCTTGATCTGGCAGCCAAGTTCCCACTTCAGGGCTTTTGCAGTTGCTGTGAACTATGCCTGGAATGTTCTTCCCCCATAAAAAGCTCTTCCCCCTATAATGTCACTTGACCAGAGAGGCCTTCTCTGACCCCTTGCATGAAGTAACAAGCACTCCCTCCCCGACTTCAGGTCCCACCTTTGCTTTTTACTCTGCTTTCAAATTCTTCACTTACTTATTGCTTTCTGATGTATATTAACCCGAATATTTTTTGTTTCTTTCTCCCTCATTAGAATGTAAGCTCCCTGATGTCAAGGGCTTTGTTTCCTGTGGCAGCTTTTCTGGGTCTGGGTCTTCTTTATCTACAAAACAAACTCGAGTTTCCTTCCAGCTCGATATTTCCATTTTGTGAGACATGTTGGGCAGAAATGCCCATTTGGACAAAGGGAGAAACTTTTGTTAGTGTCAAGGCCAGAGCACTGGCAGTGAGAATGGATAAGCGACTACCTTTCCTGAGGTCTTTTTTCAGGGTTACTTCTCCAAGTGGACTTTGCTGAGGAGTCGGCATAAAATCACACCCATCTCTATCCCATTTACCCGACTTCATTTTTCTTCACAGTGTTCTCCTATGCATTTGAGGAAATCAAACTTTTATTTTGGTTCTTTCTTTTTTTTTTTTTTGAGACAGAGCCTCAAGCTATCCCCCTGGGTAGAGTGCCATGGCATCACAGCTCACAGCAACCTCCA
>NW_003852535.1:3897369-3899051 GCF_000181295.1 Otolemur garnettii
GTTGCAGCCATCATTGTTGTTTGGCGGGCCCAGGCTGGATTCGAACTTGCCACCTTAGGTGTATGTGGCTGGTGCCTTAGCCATTTGAGACACAAGTGCCAAGCCTATTTTGGTTATTTCTTATTATCTGTCTTCTCCTTTTAAAAGTAAATTCCAGAAGGAGGCGGCATCAAAAATTCCAGAATGTTTTAGGTCTGTGTCCTCAGTGCTTTGGAACAGTGTCTGACATTCGCTGGGCCCCTGGTTAACATTTGCTGAATGGACTAATGACCTGGCACTTCTGCAAAGTGCTTTATGCTTTAATCCATAGGTGTACATGGGAAGTATCATTCTTGGCCTAGGCAATAGCTGAGAAAATGGAGGCTTTGCAAAGTTGGATAACGTGTCCGTGAGTGACAGAGCTGGGACTTGGTGTGCTTGTTCTCAGCTTTGGCAGCCACCAGTTGGGTGGGTCCTGGTACCAAATGCATCAGGGCACAGATGGGTTATATTGTGGCTCTGTCTTTTAATTCTTTCTCCCTAACACCGCTCTGCACGTGCGCTTCTTTGCTCTGATTATGTAGAGAACACATTGTGCAGATCATTTTGGCAGAGGGCAGAATGTCAGAACTGGATGGTTTATTAGTGATCTTCTGATTCCACCTATCCCCTTCAATTTAAAGCTGAAGAAACTGAAACCCAAAAAGGTTGAGTGACTCCTGACTCCTGCATCATCTTGAGCTATGAACTGATTAATTTGCAAACCAGCAGTGTTCTGGTAAACCAGAAGGCCCGATGGACCCTGATGCCATCACTGTTTAGTGGCCCTTGGGCTGTGGGCCTGTCTGTGGAGTCTCCTGTAATGTCGGTGCTGGTGAAGGACCTCACCTCTGGTCAGACCATCCTCTATGCAGTGCTTCTTGGTATGAAACCATGTTTTTCAAAAAAATCATCTTTTTGGTGTTCAAATGCACTAGGAGGGTGAGTCTCAGGACCACTCTGTGGACATTTTCATGTCTTTGTGTTCTGACGGTTGCCTTGTCTTTTTCCTCTTCAGTCTCTTAGGGGTTAAATGCTACCAGGAGGAAGCAGGACAGATTCTCCTGTTATTCTGCACATTAGGAATGAGGAATACTCATGGCTTATTGATGTTAACGATTATAGATAAAGTGTTCCTGTTCCTCTTTGTTACACACAGAACTGCAGGGAGCAGCACAACATGAACTTGAGTAGTGCGGTCTCCACTATGCTAGGGAGAGAAATTCAGGGGAAAAGAGTATTGAAGAGGGATGGCACATGGTCAGGTTAAAATAGGAACTAACCCTTATCATCTGTTTTCTATGTGTCAGGGATGACACTAATGCTTTATGTGACTTAATCCACTTAATCCTCATAATATCCTTCGGGAGTAGGTACAGTTATATCAGCAGTTTGCAGTGGAGGGATCTGAGGCACAGAAAGATGAGGGAATTTGCCCAAAGTCATGGTGAGCTAGTAAGGGCAAAGCTAGGATTTTTTTTGAGACAGAGTTTCAAGCTGTCCCTCTGGGTAGAGTGCCGTGGCATTACAGCTCACAGCAACCTCCAACTCCTGGGCTCTAGTGAGTTTCCTGCCTCAGCCTCCCAAGTAGCTGGGACCACAGGCGCCCGCCACAACGCCTGGCTATTTTTTGGTTGCAGCCATCATTGTTGTTTGGCGGGCCC
>NW_003852535.1:3899071-3909915 GCF_000181295.1 Otolemur garnettii
CCGGGCTGGGGATTCGAACCCGCCACCTTAGGTGTACATGGCTGGCGCCTTAGCTGGTTCAGCTATAGGCGCCGAGCCCAAAGCTAGGATTTTAATGCAGAATGACTCCAGAGTCAGTTCTGTTAAACCCTATATCCTATGGCCTCAGTGGAGGCTTCATGAAGGAGGTGAAACCTGAGCTGGGCCATGAAAGAGGGTCCCTCCAGCCTGGGGACAATCTGAGGATGGCCCAGGGATGGAGTGAACATGACAGACCCAACAGGGAAGAAAAGACTGACTTTATTTAGCAAAGGCCGTGCAGTGGGGAGCAGTGGGGGAAGATGGTGGGGCACTGGGGTAAGGACAGATTATAAAAGATCTTAACATCTAGGCAGAGGGTTTAGACGTGATTGGAAGGACACAGCCTTTGATGAGCGTTGGAGGATGATGTACTAGAAGCAGAAGATTGGGAGATTTTTGGATGGCAGTGGTAGGTCTGGGCTTAGGAGGCATGGAGGCAGGAGTGAGGCACTGAGGGTGTAGCTGGGATGGTGCAGGAATGGAAGAAGTGGGAAGCCTGTGACACCGTTCTCCTCATCGAAACTTCCTCCTGGTGAAGGATCAGTCCAGCAACTACACAGGCTCCTTGGGTTTCTCACATCATTTACTCATGGAAGGCAAACTCTGGACTTTGGGGGAAAGGTGGAGGACATTATTTATTGAGGTCTGTTTTCCTGTGGGTGACTGTCCTTGTTCAGGCAAGGAGTGTTTCTCCAAGCCACTGTGCATTCCAACTTGGTCAGATCAGAAGACGGCAAATCCAAGGGGGATTTTTAAAAATTTTTTCTGCATGCAGAATTCCTTGCATAGCAGAGAGCTCAGGAAGGAAGGCTCTATTGGGGACAGAGGTCAGAGCTTCCGAGTTCAGGGCCCACTGAAAAAGGGTCAACCCCTTCTATGCTAATTTCAAGTTTGCTTGATGAGCCTCTGAACTGAGGTGCCTGGAAAGAACTCTGTCATATCCAACAATTTAATTTAACTCTCGAGCTTTATTTCCCCCCTCCCCCAAAGTATCAATGCTAAGAGAATTTAGAAAGAGGCAAGATTGGCAGGAGTGAAGGTTCTGTGGCTCTCACTGTCCGGGGCTAGCTGGCCAGTGTGTCCGCCTGCTCCCTGCAATGGGCATAGGCAGGGGAGCTGAGGGCTGACCTTCCTGGCAGGAAGCAAGATCTGAGTGAGGCTTCCCAAGCCCTGCCTGCTGTCCTGCTCAAAGCTGGGGGAAAGCGGTGTGATGTCCTCCTACAAATCCAGCAGAATCAAGCCAGAAGAAATACCTAGCACCTTAGCTCCCCCTCCCGTGCATTCCAGCACCTGGGGACCAGCCAAGTTTGCTTTAACTTCTTACTGAAATAAAAAAGACAGTTGAGATATGACTATTCCCTAAAGCCACTTTGGAATACTTCCAAGAAAAGTTTCACGGCAAAATAGGCAAAAGGACAAGATTGCACACAGGGCTGGATCACCCACTTGGAGAGCCGATTCCAGAAAGAGAACTTCGATTTCAGGTCTTACCAGTTTCATGCAGCGTGGAAGGAGGCGGCAGGAGGCATTTGGTCAGAGACTTGGAGGCCTGGTACTTGTCTGGGATGTTCCCCTCTGCTTGATGACAGGCTCTTAGGGAAATATCTGAGCAAATATTAGTAAAAGGGTTATGAGCAGCCTGGCAACTTTCTAACCCTCTTTGTCCTTAAGGCAAAGATGTTAGCCTGACAAAAATGTTTAGATAATCTCCTAGTGTGCTTACCACTTTACAGACCCCAAACTACCCAAGTAATGGATCTCTTAAAAAAAAAAAATAAGTGAAGCTCTTAAAAAAATTTATCCAGCTATCTTACTACAGTAAGTGCTGAAGTAGGTGGACTTTGTTATCCTAACAGTAGCAACACTAGTGAAAGAAACACTTGTGTGTCTAGCCTTTTATCATTGTTTTTGTCATTTTAACACTTTCCTCTTTTCTAAGCATTTCTGGGGGTGGTCAATCTGGGAAATGTAAAAGAAGAGAAAAAAAAATCAGAGAAGAGACACTTTTGCATCACTGTTCCTCCAAGGTCTTGAAAGTGTTTAAAATAACTAGGTGATTGGGCAGCACCTGTGGCTCAAAAGGGTAGGGCGCTCGTCCCATATGCCGGAGGTGGTGGGTTCAAGCCCAGCCCTGGCCAAAAACTGCAAACAAACCAAACCAAAACAAAAAACACTAGGTGATAGCTACTGTGTCCTAGGTCTGTGAGAAGGCCTGGGATGATCCCTGGCAGGGACCAGAGGGGTCCAGTCTTTGTGTAAAGAGACCTCAGGGGCTAAGCTGCCCTCCCACCCAGCCCCTGGACTCTGGCTGAGCAGAAGGGAATGTATGTGCAGACCAAACTGACCACACCTAACCAGACCTGCTGGGAAGCCTGTGAGAGGAGGTCAGAGATCATCCTGAGAAAACTCAGGGCAGATGGGGAGATAAGGAGGCCCTAAGATAACACTGTTTCCTGCAGAGGGGCATTCCCTGGAGCCCTCTGAATTAAAGCACTGCCACTGACTGGGCTTCCCTGGGCTCTTGCAACACCATCCTGGGCTGCTTTCATTTCTTCAAATGTACTAGAAACCTCTGGGCCCTTGCACCTGCTATTCCTCGGCTAGGAATGCCCTGAAGCCAATTGTCCTTCAGGTCTGGGCTCAGCATCACTACCTGGGGAAAGTCTTCACCCAGGGCTCAGCAGGGTCTCCTTTCAGGTGTTCTGATGACTCTACACCCAAATCTGTAGCTCTCCCTGCCCTTGAAGCGGCTCCTCTGGGTCTTTACCTCTCACCAGGTGGTCCACCTGTTACCAGGTGTTCCTTTCTGGCAGGTAGCTTTTTGGAGACCTGAGAATGGGAGAGGGGAAACCCCTGCTATCTGCAAGTGTCCAGATGTTGGAACATCATCTCCTCACCCTTGTAATCAATCCCCAGGATCCAGCACAGGGCCCAGGGTGCTTGGTAAATGTTCCTGAATTTACTGAAGGTCAAACTCACATTTCCAGAGCAGCTGTCACATGCCTGGCCTTAATAGTCCTGTGCCTGTGGCTCAAGTGGCTAAGGTGCCAACCACATACACCCAAGGTGGTGGGTTCAAATCCAGCCTGGGCCCGCCAAACAACAATGATGACTGCAACCAAAAAATAGCCTGGCATTGTGGCGGGCGCCTGTGGTCCCAGCTACTCAGGAGGCTGAGGCAGGAGACTCGCTTGAGCCCAGGAGTTGGAGGTTGTTGTGAGCTGTGATGCCATGGCACTCTACCCAGGGGGACAGCTTGAGGCTCTGTCTCAAAAAAAAAAAAAATTCCTTATCTCATGTGGCCCTTACAATGGTTGTGAGGAGAGTGTTGTGTCCATTTAGGGATAAGGAAACTGAGGCTCAGTACGTTTGACCATTTGGCCAAGGTTACACAGCTGTTAAGTGATAGTAATTCTCAGTTCTTAAATTTAGGGTTCATAGGACTCAGTGGGAAATGGGTTAAAAATGGAAGTGTCTGGGCTCTATCCCCAAGATTCTGGTTTTTGTCATAGCATTTAAAAATTTGTATTTATTTATTTTTAAAGTTATTAATATTATTTTTTGAAGACAAATCATAATTTCATACATTTATGGGGTACAGTGTGACCATACTTGGGGATGGTCAATATCAAAGGTCACTTATTTATTTTTTTTTTGAGACAGAGTCTCAAGTTATTGCCCCAGGTAGAGTGCCACAGTGTCACAGTTCACAGCAACCTCTAACAGTTTTTTTTTTTGAGACGGAGCCTCAAGCTGTCCCCCTGGGTAGACTGCCATGGCATCACGCTCACAGCAACCTCCAACTCCTGGGCTCAAGCGAGTTTCCTGCCTCCACCTCCCAAGTAGCTGGGACTACAGGCGCCCGCCACAATGCCTGGCCATTTTTTGGTTGCAGCCATCATTGTTGTTTGGCAGGCCCAGGCTGGATTTGAACCTGCCAGCTCTGGTGTATGTGGCTGGCACCCTAGCCACTTGAGCTATAGTCACCAAGCCATAGCATTTTTTAAATCATGGTAAAATATACATAAAAAATGTTCCATTTTAGCCCTTTCTAGGGCACAGTCCTGTGGCATTAAGCACACTTAGTTGTTGTGTAACTATCACTACCACCCATCTCCAGAACTTGTTTCTCTTCCAAGCTGAAGCTCTGCACCTATTAAACACTAACTCCCCAGTCCTCCCTCTCTCCGCTCTGAACATCCACACTCTACCCTCTGTTTCTATGACTTTGACGACTCAAGGTACCTCAGATAAGTAAAAATATATCGTATAATATTTGTCCTTTTGTATCTGGCTTATTTCACTGTCATAGTATTTTAAACAAGGGCCCCTGGGAATCCCCATGTAGGGGTCTGGCACATCTTGAGAAATTATGGTGGGGCATGAGAGGGGGAGAGAATGCTGCCCTGGCACAGGCCTGGGGGGTGAGTTCACATGGATGGTGGGGGTTATGGGGAGTTCAGGGAGTGTGGGCTGACAGGTAGGAAGGGGGTGGGGAGGAGGGGGACAGAGAGGCCCTGGGGGTGGTGGTGGCTGGTTTCTGGCAGGTATTGGCTGAGGCCTAAGAGCTCAGGGTGGAAGGATGGTGGAGGAACAGTTGTTGTGTGGACTGGTTGATGTAGGAAGGGTCTGTGAGCTATGTCAGGGGTGAGGGTGAGAAGCTGGAGCGTGGTGGGGTTATGGCCATGGCATCCACAGAGTCCTTGGGGACGGTGGGTGAGATGCACAGGGCTCGGCCCCGCTGGAGGCACCCATGAAAAGGCCCTAGTAGATCTACAGGCCAATGGTCTGAGGGCCAGGGTGAGGGGAAGTCAAGCAGATGAGGGTCAGAGGTGCAGGAGAGAGGGATTTGACATGTGGCCCACCTTTGTCTCTACCAGGAGGCTGTGTGCTTTCTCCTGAGGAGGTGGCAGTTTGCCAGCAGCCTCCTGAGTTGGAGAGGGAGATGGCCAGGCCCTGGGGGGTGCGGGGGTGGCAGCGTCCAGCACCCAGAGACTAGGTAGACAGGCCTTTCTCTACCTTTGCACCCTCTCCTCACATGTCTCAGCTCTCCCTCTTTTCCTTCGTGCTCTTTGTTCCTTTCTCTGCTCCCTTTTTCCCCCTCTTTCTTCTATCTGCCACAGAGCAGGGCTGAGGTGTGCAGGGGATGTGGCTGTGTGTACACTTGTGCCACTGTGGCCTCCCACACCCAGGCCTCGGGGCACGACCGCTACACCTGATGTTGGCTGCCTGGCCTTGGGCAGGTCTTCACTGGCCTCTGTACCTCATTTTCTCCTTTTACAACATTTATAGTGCTAGCACAGGTGGAGCGGCTCTAATCCGAGAATCTGAAACCTGTCTTTTTCTGTTTTTTTGGAGACTCTGTTGCCCCAGGCTGGAGTGCCATGGCTTTAGCCTGGCTCACAGCAACCTCCAACACCTAGGGTTAAGTGATCCTTCTGCCTCAGCCTCCCGAGTAACTGGGACTACAAGTGTTATCACAATGCCTAGTTAATTTTTTTTTTTTGAGACAGAGCCTCAAGCTGTCCCCCTGGGTAGAGTGCCATGGCATCACAGCTTACAGCAACCTCCAACTCCTGGGCTCAAGCGAGTCTCCTGCCTCCACCTCCCAAGTAGCTGGGACCACAGGTGCCCGCCACAACGCCTGGCCATTTTTTGGTTGCAACCATCATTGTTGTTTGGCGGGTCTGGGCTGGATTTGAACCCACCACCTTAGGTGTATGTGGCTGGCGCCTTAGCCACTTGAGCCACAGGTGCCGAGCCAATTTTTGTATTTTTCATAGAGACAGGGTCGTGTTCTTGCTCAGTCTGGTCTCGAATTCCAAAGCTCAAGCAATCCTCCCAAGTTGGCCTCCCAATGAAAATCTGAAATCTTAAATGCTCCAAAATTGAAACTTTTGTGTTAGGACATGATGTCACAAGTGGAAAATTTCCATACTTGATCTCATGTGACAGGTTGCAGTCAAAACTCAGTCCGCACTTTATTTGTTTGTTTTTGAGGCAGAGTCTCAAGTTGTTGCTGTGGGTAGAGTGCCATGGTATCACAGCTCACAGCAACCTCAAACACTTGGGTTCAAGTGATCCTCTTGCCTAGTTTTTCTATTTTTAGTTGAGACAGAGGTCTCACTTTTTTGCTAAGGCCAGTCTTAACCTGTGAGCTCAAGCCATCCACCCGCCTCAGCCTCCCAGAGTGCTAGGATTACAGGCCTGAGCCACCATGCCCAGCCTTAATACTTTGTTTAATGCTCAAAATTATTAAAAATTTTTGTACAAATTACCTTCAGGCTATATGTATAAAGTATCTATGAGACACAAATTAATTATATATGATATTATATATCTCTCTCTATATATATGTATTTTTTTTTTTTTTTGAGACAGCGTCTCACTTTATCGCCCTTGGTAGAGTGTCATGGCATCACAGCTCACAGCAACCTCAAACTCTTGGGCTTAGGTGACTCTCTAACTTCAGCCTCCTGAGTAACTGGGACTACAGGTGCTTGCTACAATGCCAGATAGGGTCTCATTCTGGCTCAGGCTGGTCTTGAACTTGTGAGCTCAGGCAATATGCCCACCTTGGCCTCCCAAGTGCTGGGATTACAGACGTGAGCCACTATGCCTGGCCCTAACTTTTATATTTAGAGTTGGGTTCCATCCTCAAGATATCCCATATGTATATGTATGTGGGCTCAGGCTGGTCTTGAACCTGTAAGTGGGGTGGGGGTGGGGTGGAAGGCTGGGGCCTTCCCACAGTTATCAGAGGCAGGAGTCAACTATCTTCATGTAATTACTGTCAAAATGGCCCAACCTTAATCCCAGACTGGAGTGGCCCAGGTAGAGGTAAACTTAAGAAAACATGATGTTACTTATTCTGTAAGAAAATTCAAATTTTTCTCCCTCTGTTGAAAAGTTACTGGATTGCTTGAGCTCAGGAGTCGGAGACCAGCCTGAACAAGAGTGGGACCCCATCTCTGCTAAAAGTAGAAAAACTGACCATGCCTAGTGGCACATGCCTGTAGTCCTAGCTACTCGGGTGGCTGAGGCAAGAGGATTGCTCAAGCCCAAGAGTTTGAAGTTGCTATGAGAGCTATGACACCATGGCACTCTACCCAGGGTGACAGAGTGAGACTGTCTCTCAAAAAAAAAAAAAGTTAGACGTAAACTGTTTCTCACTTTATGAACTTTAAAGGTCCTTGATTTGTTCCCTGTGAGTATGGGGACAGGCCTAGATGTTACTAATGTTTCCACTTCTCCACAGGGAGGCTTGGGGAAGGCCCTCAGGCAGGGTCACTACAGGGCTTTCCAGCTCCCGCCAATCTCTCTGTTATCCCATGCACCCTGCCTGTCTTCCTCCCTTGGTTACCCACTGCACCCCTCTTCTGTGCTCCCCAGTGTCCAGTTCACACTGGGGTTCTCCCTGTCCTATGTCCTTGCTCTGTCTTCTAGGGCAGTGGTTCTCAACCAGGGGTGATATCCCTCCCAGGGAACATGTGCCAGTATCTGTATACAGTTTGGGTTTTCACAGTTAGGGGGCTGCTACTGGCATCTAGTGGGTAGAAGGCAGAGACGCTGCTGACTGTCCTACAATGCACAGAGCAGCCTGCCATAGCAGAGAATTATCTGGCTCAAACTGTCAAAAGCGCTGCCCTTGAGAAACTCTGCCATAGGGTTGCTTGAACTGCATTTGCGGTCAGAAAGGACTCCTTCAAGGACTGCCAGCTGCCCACAGCACCATTGTCTCTGCAGCTGGCTGCAAGAGTCTGAAGCTCTTGTCTGACTAAAGTTTCTCCCCAGATCCTTCTCTCACATTGGTGTAAGTAATATCTGAAGTTCTTCCACCTTGCAGAGGTTGCCTACAAGTGGATGAGGAGGCATGTGAGCTGTCTGGCAGGGAGGGTTAGGCCCGGAGGGATTGCAACAGGCCTAGTTCTCCTATTATCTATTTCTTCTGCTGAAGCTCGCCAGCTGGGTAGGCATTGGATTGTTGCACACAACTTGGCTGTTGAGAAGTTTTGTTTTTTCCCCTGAAAGAAAAAAGAGGTGAGAGATGAAGGGTGGCGTGAGACATGATGTAAACTATCATTCATTCAGTTATTGATCTTGCCCACCTAGGATGACCACCAGTCTGGCTCATCAATCAGCACACTGAGCTCCTTCTGTGGCTGCAGGACTGAGCACCTGGTTGAGGAGGGTTAAACTTGTCAACTTCTGTGGCGTTGGTAGCCAGGGTCCAGAGCTCCAGTTCCCCGAGCTGTGCCCTAAGCCCCAGGAGGTTTTCCCATGTGATTTTTGGTTTATGATCCGACACTCATACGTGGGCAAAGCGCATTTTCTGCCTTCCCCATCTTGACCGCTTTGTGAGCTCCAACAGTTCCACATGTTGGCTTCTCTGTCCCTGACGCCCCCCTGCCAGTGGAATTACTTGTTCTTTTATCTTGTCAAAAGACAAAATTACAATATATTTAGTTTATGGATCTTACTTGGCTTTTATTTGTGATTCGAGAATTGGGCCATGTGAGTGCTCCCATGGGCTGAGCAGAGGAGGTTGACCTTGGGACAGGAAAGGACTGAGGACAAGAAGAAACAGAACAAATAGCGGATGGGTTGTTTCAAAGTTACTTTCCTTGTAGTTTTTTTTTTTTTTTATTTCAAAATATTAAGGGAGTATAACTATTTTAGGGAACATCGGACGTTTTTGTAATGCTTGAGTCCTGGCAATAAGTGTGTCTGTCACCCAAATGGTGTTCATAGTACCCACTAGGATGGCTTATTCCCCTCCCTTCTTCTCCCCTGCCTCCTGGATGATTTCCACTGAGTTTCACTTCCCTCTGTGCACATGTGTGCTCATTGGTTAGTTTCAATTTTATAGTGAGTACATGTGGTGTTTGTTTTTCCATTCTTGAGATACTTTGCTTAGAATGATCTCCAGTTCCATCCCCTTGTAAAGGTTAAAGTAGAGGGAATATTCTTATCATGCTGGCTAAAACTGGCCTTTTTGAGGTTTGGGCTGTTACCTATCTTTCTACTGATTTCCAGAAGGTCAGATAAGCAACTTACTTTTGGCTCAGTGGCGTGGAACTATAGTACGAGTGACTCTGTTTGGGGTTATTCTGTTGGGCTTATGCAGGAGCTTAGTCCGAACAAATGCCTCCTATAAATTTTATTTAACAACCTGTACACACACACACACACACACACTATGCACCCTCAGCCATAGCTCTTACTGTGGTCTGTCCATGTGAATACCATCCTCATATAACTAACGTCATTATCCCCCCATGGATGCAGACTCTGAAGGACAGGGACCACGTGTTGTTTACTCATCTTTGAGCCCTTGACCCCGACACTGTGTCTGACCTGAGATAAGACTTCAGGAAGTGCTTTGTAAGCCGAACTGAACTTCAAAGAAGTGAACAATATACAATAATTTGAGAGAAAATGGCATTTTAGGCCACTAAACATGTACTGAAGAAAGGTATTGCTGTAAGTTTTAGCAGGGTATGGTGGGACCTGTCTGAGGTCCCTTTTTCTTTTCCAAATCAATCACAGCTTCTAACATGATTTCTTCGGTGTCAAGAGGCTCAACCGTTTCAAGATGCATTTTTGGAATGCTGGGTGAGCCGTGGTGGAGACTAGAACATCAAGAACTTAGGATGTTTATAGGGCACACTTTCTAATGAGGTCATAGTAAAAGCTCAAATTATGGAATAGGTGGTTTTTTTTTTTTTTGTAGTTTTGGTGGGGGCTGGGTTTGAACCCGCCACCTCCGGCATATGGGGCCAGTGCCCTACTCCTTTAAGCCACAAGTGCTGCCCATAGGTGTTCTTTTAAAGAAATGCAATCATGTTAATTTTAAGGATATACTTTATTTTATTTATTTATTTATTTTTTTGAGATAGAGCCTCAAGCTGTCCCCCTGGGTAGAGTGCTATGGCATCACAGCTCACAGCAACCTACAACTCCTGGGCTCAAGCAAGTCTCCTGCCTCAGCCTCCCAAGTAGCTGGATCACAGGTGCCCGCCACAGTGCCTGGATATTTTTTTGGTTGCAGCTGTCATTGCTGTTTGGCGGGCCCGGGCTGGATTTGAACCAGCCACCTTAGGTGTATGTGGTTGGCGCCCTAGCCACCTGAGCCACAGGCGCAGAGCCAAGGATATACTTTAAATGTATCAAAATAGGCTGTCAGAAACAATGTAGGCTTTGCATACCCACCAAGTAAACCAGGTCTTTTAAAAGAGATACTCGGGGACCATAGTAAGTATACAAACGATGCACAATTAGCAGATTTGTTGTTTGGGCTCCGTGCCTGTAGCTCAGTGGCTAGGGCTCTGGCCACATGCGCCAGGCCTGGCAGGGTCAAACCCGGCCCAGGCCTGCTAAACAACAATGACAACAACAAAAAATAGCCAGGCGTTGTGGCGCGTACCTGTAATTCGAGCTACTTGGGAGGCTGAGGCAGAGAATTGCTTAAACCCAAGAATTGGGGGTGGCTGTGAGCTGTGATATCACAGCACTCTACTGAGGGCGACATAATTAGAATCCATCTCAAAAAAAAAAAAAAAGAACAATAAATAAATAAACAGGTTTGTTCATTATCCTGGGCAGTGTCTGTGGCTCAGTGGGTAGGGGTCGGCCCCATATACCAAGGGTGGTGGGTTCCAACCTGGCCCCCGCCAAACTGAAACAACAACAAAAAATAGCCAGGTGTTGTTGGGGGCGCTTGTAGTCCCAGCTACTAGGAGGCTGATGCAAGAGAATCGCCTAGGCTCGGCGCCTATAGCTCA
>NW_003852535.1:3910283-3948469 GCF_000181295.1 Otolemur garnettii
AAAAAAAAAAAAAAAAAGGAAAGTTTATTATCCTACATAGTTACATAGTTAAAATGGTTTGTTGTTTGTAAAGTTCATTATCCTACATAGTTAAAATGCTTCCTAATCTTAGTTATGCTGTTAATTGGTTTAGTAGCCTGTGTTTAAATGATAACAAATTCTCAATGAGGGGAATGTTTGAATTAGTTAGGCTTTACTTCATTGATCTAAGAAGTATTTATTGAATGCCTATTATGCCCTAAGCGTTGGAGATAATAATGAACAAGAGGAAATCTTTATCTTCCTGGCAAGACATAATGATGATTGGCAGATGAGAAGGAGATCTCTGGAATGCAGAGCGGATGGAGCTTGCTGATGGATTGACTGTGTGGGAGACAGACGTGAATGAGAAACCAAGGATGACTTATAGGTTTTTGGCCTAAACTGCTGGTCCTGTCATTTACTGAGTTGGGGGAAATAAGGAGAAGCAGGTCTGGTAAAGAGAAACAGAAAGTTTAGTTTTGGACATGTTAAGTGTGAGACCCTTAGTGAACATCCAAGTTCTCTACTGAGGTCAAGTACGTAGCTAGATGTGTATAACTCTGCCTTTCAGGGGAGAAGCCCAGGCTGGAGATATAAATAAATCATATTAGATTCTTAGGGCTGTTGTAACAAATTATCAGAAACTGGGTGGCTTAAAACAACAGAAATTTATGGCCTGGTGTGGTTGGCTTACACCTATAATCCCAGCATGTTTTTCAGAGGCAAGAGGATCACTTGCTTGAAGCCAGGAGTTTGAGACTAGCCTAGATGACATATGAAGACCCTATCTCTCTCTCTCAAAGAAAAGGCCCTATCTCTACAAGAAATAAAGAAAATTAGTGTAGAGCACCTATAGGCCCAAAAGGATGAAGCAGGAGGATCACTTGGACCCAGGAGCGTGAGACTGCAGTGACTGTGATTGCACCACTGTGCATCAGTTTGGATGACACGGTGAGACCCTGTCTGTAAAACAAATGAACAAACAAATGACCACCCTCTAATTTATTGTCCTGCAGTTCTGGAGCTTAGAAGTCTGTAATCAAGGTGTTGGTAGAAGCACGTTCCTTCTGAAGATTCTAGGGTATAATCTTTCTGTGCCTCTTCCTGACTTCCTGTGGTTGCTGATAATTCTCGGCATTCTTTGGTTTATAGCTGAATAACTCCAGTTTCTGCCTCTGTCTCCACCTGGCTGTCTTTGTGTCTGTATGTTTCTTCTTAAAAGGACACTAGTCTTTGGATCAGGGCTCACCCTGATCCAGTATGACCTTATCTTAACTTGATCACATCTGCAGAGACCTTGTTTCCAAAGAAGGTCACATTCACAGGTACTGGGGGCTAGAACTTAAATATACCTTTCTTGGGGGTGGGGGAGACACAATTCTATCTCCTCAGCGTCATCAGCATGTAGATGTATTTATGGCCATGAGACTGGTTGGTGCCAACCGGGGAGAACATGGAATGAGAGAAGAGAGGAGAACCCAGGGCCCTGGATGGAGTACTCCAACATTTGGGACCCAGAAAAGGGAAGAGGATGCAGCAAAGGAAAGAGAGAAGGGACAGGAAATGTGGCAGGAGGGACTACAGGAGAACGTGGGATCTGAAGGAATGGTCTTCAAAGAGTGGGTCCCAGATTCCACCTGTGCACAGGCTGTTTGTTACTGGTCCATGAGGAGACATAGTACAGAAACCAAGAGTAGATGTTCTGCCATGTTTATGGTGATGTGACATTGCTGTATCATCCAAGCATGTGCTTATTTTTCTATCCATTCATTTTCATTGTCTTTCTCAAAAGTATTGGGGTGGTCTTGACAAGGAGGCTTTTTGGGTATGGAAGAGATGGAAACCTAGAAGAAAGTTATTAACCAAGAATTGGCTGGGGCTTGGTGCCTATAGCTTAAGTGGCTAAGGTGCCAGCCACATATACCAGAGCTGGTGGGTTCGAATCCATCCCGGGCCTGCCAAACAACAATGGCAACTACAATCAAAAAATAGCCAGGCATTGTGTTGGGTGCCTATAGTCCTAGCTACTTGGGAGGCTGAGGCAAGAGAATCGCTTAAGCCCAGAAGTTGGAGGTTGCTGTGAGTTGTGATGCCACAGCACTCTACCCAGGGCGACAGCTTGAGGCTCTGTCTAAAAAAAAAAAAAAAAGAATTGGCTGGATGTGGCGGCTCATGCCTATAATTCTTTTTTTTTTAATTTTTAAAAAACTTTATTTATTTATTTATTTATTTTTGAGACAGAGTCTCAAGCTGTCTGTCCCCCTGGGTAGAGTGCTTTGGCCTCACAGCCCACAGCAACCTCCAACTCCTGGGCTCAAGCAAGTCTCCTACCTCAGCCTCCCAAGTAGCTGGGATCACTTCCTTTATTGGAAGTTATTATTAAAGAAAATTTCCCTAGCATGCCAGAGATCTAGACGCAGGATGGTCACTAAAATCTGGAAGATTTATAGCAAACAGGACACCTCCAATACACATAGCTAATTAACTGGGCCAAAGTCAAACCATCACAACACCTGCCTATTTTTTGGTTGCAGCCATCATTGTTGTTTGGCATGTCCAGGCTGGATTTGAACCCACCACCTTAGGTGCATGTGGCTGGAGAGCCACATGCCTATAATTCTAGCACTTTGGAAGGCCAATGCAGGAGGATCTCTTCAGCCCAGGAGTTTGAGATCAGCCGCAGCAACATTGAGACACTGTCTTTATTAAAAAAAAATAGAAAAAATGGCCAGTTATGGCAGTGAGTGGCTAAAGTCTGAACTACTTGGGAGGCTGAGGCAGGAGGATTACTTGAGCTCAGAAGTTTGAGGCTACAGTGAGCTAAGATGAAGCACTCTAACCCAGGGACACAGAGAGAGACCCTCTCAGAAAAAAAACTTTTTTAAAAAGAATAGCAGGGCAGCACCTGTGGCTCAGTGGGTAGTGCACCAGCCCTATAGCAAGGGTGGTGGGTTCAAACCTGGCCCCTGCCAAACTGCAACAAAAAAATAGCTGGGCGTTGTGCTAGGCACCTGTAGTTCCAGCTCCTTGGGAGACTGAGGCAAGATAATTGTCTAAGCCCAGGAGTTGGAGGTTGCTGTGAGCTGTGTGATGCCACAGCACTCTAATGAGGGTGATAAAATGAGACTCTGTCTCTACAAAATAAATAAATAATAAATAAAATGAAAATAATGGCAGGTGAGAAGAGGACAGGGCATACAGATGGAGATGTGCTGAGAAGGCAGAGAAATGGGTTGGTAGGAGGAGAGAAAGATGGGGCCGAGAAAGGTTTTTAAAATTCTCTGCGATGGGGATATTAGACTTCGTTTATGTGCTCAGGGAATGACTCCGTGTAGAGGGGGAGAAGGTGATGCAGGAGAGGCGATGCTGCAGGATGGTGGCGAGAGAGGATGGGATCCCCGGACCCCGTGGGATGGGCCTCTGTGGGAAGGAGCAATGGGAGCTGGGTATTTAGAATAGCTACCCCAGTTTCAGCTAAAGTCCAAGTTTTAGAACAGAAAGTTCCCCATACCAGGAACTTCCCCAGTCCCGGACAAACTAAGACAGTTGGCCACCTTATCAACAGAACAGGGAATGTGCAGAGTTGCGGCAGGGAGATGGAAGGGTGGAGGGAGGGAGATGAGGGAGCTCTTGAGCATGACTTTTATTTTCTTGGTGACATAAGCAGCAAGATTATGAACTGAGAGTAAAAGCAGGGAGGGAGGCTGGAGGACAAGGGAGAGGGGTGGAGCAGTCATCTTGGAAAGGGGGCAAGCAAACTCGCTAAGGGATGCAGCAGCGTTTCGGGGTAGTGCTGGGTGGCAACTTGAGGTGTGGTTAGAACGCTGATACCAGGCAGAGAGGGTGGGGTGTATACTCTGCAAAGAGCCAAATGGCTAACATCCTGTTACAATTAACTTGTTGGAACATGAGACACTGTTTGTTGCCCTGGGATATGGTTAAAATGGAGGCATTATTAGAAACACATTCCTGGACTGGGAGATGAAAACAGAGCAGACGCCAACCCTCCTGAGAGGAAATTGACAACGCCTCATCTTCACCTCCGAGCTCTTCCACTGAGGACTGTTAAGAACAACACACAGACCAGTCACATAGTCTAAACCCTTTGTACCCAGATTGACAACGTTTACTTACTCTGCGCATTCTCTCGGCTGATTTTAGATAACCGATTCTTAATCACAGTTCATGATTCAAGTAGTAAAGTGCATGGATTTGGAGTTAGAAGATCTGAATTCAAGTTATACACTTGCCATGTGTTGGTCAGGTGCCCCCGTGTAGCTCATCCTGTCTGTAAAACTTAGTTTGTCATAAAAATGTGTCTAAAACTACCTGTGCTGGCTCCTTCTGAGGCTGTAAGGACTTCATAAGACATGAGAATCTAAAGTGTCCTGAGGCTCGGTACCTGTGGTTCAAGTGGCTAAGGTGCCAGCCACATACACCTAAGGTGGTGGGTTTGGATCCAGCCCGGACCTGCCAAACAACAATGATGGCTGCAACCAAAAAATAGCCTGGCGTTGTGGCAGGCGCCTGTGGTCCCAGCTACTTGGGAAGCAGAGGCAGGAGACTCGCTTGAGCCCAGAAGTTGGAGGTTGCTGTGAGCTGTGATGCCATGGCACTCTACCCAGGGGGACAGCTTGAGGCTCTGTCTCATAGAAAAAAAAATAAAATAAAATAAAGTGTCCTGAAAAGGAAAGTTGGCTGTAATTATCTGCAGCCTGGTTCTGGGACTGTCTTTAGTAGTTTCCAGTTTTGTAAGTTTCATAAATAGGAAGAGAGAAAACTGCTGATCCACTGGGTGTGGCCACTGAGCTCTGAATAACTGTCAGTTGTAAGGAGGGCTGAGGTGCTGGAGGGGAGACCAGTGATGAGAGACAGAAGGGCAGAAGGGGAGGCCTGGAGGGTGGCAGGGAGAGCGTTGTGGTAAGAGAGAAAGTTGGGAATCTGAGATGCTGACAGTGGAATAGTTCCAGGTGCTGGCAAGCTCTTGTCACCTTACAACTGATTGGTGAAATGATGTCCCTTGTGGTCTGCTTTACAATGCAGGGGTGAAGAGGCCACTTTAGGAAGACATCTATTTAAAAATTTAAATGCCCATCCCAATAAGGTTTCACCTCCAGCTATTCAGGAAATTCTCCCCCATAAAGTGACTCATTCATTCCCCAAGGATTCCACACAGCCAGGGTTTTACTGGGCCAACCACACGGAGGCATCAATTCCTGGAAGATTGTTCCCATTTTTGTCATGGACTACCACTGGGAGGTAATATTTTTGAATTCTCAAGTACAGAAATTCAAAACCCTTTTTAGAAATTAGATCTAAAATCCTTAGGTGTTGTCCTTCTCTTATTATCCAAAATGACAGTTTTGATAGTAAGGGGCTTTAACACAGGTAGAATTAAGATTAATTAAGATTAATTAATTTCCTTGCAATGTATTTAAAAAGTCAATGTGGAGTCCAATTCTACCATCTTTCAGGGACTTTCTCTCCAGGACACCCAAGACCACTTTATCCTCAGGTCCTGCGGGGTTCCTCGTTTATTTTTCCTGACCTTAAACTGGACCATCCTTATCCCTCTGCTTTTCCAAGGCTCAGGGCTTGGTCCTCCTGCTCTTTTCTACCTAGTCTCTCAAAAAAGGTATTTTTCCCCTTTAATTATTTTTTAAAACTATCACAGAAATAACAACTTCTTATCACTTATTTTATATGACTCAAAACTGTTAAAAGTGAAACATTATGTTCACCCCCACTAATCCGCATCCCTGCCAAGTCACCCCTAGTAGGCTTGGTGTCCACAACAGTATCTTGGAAACCCCCAGGCTGAAGGCTTTGGGCTATGTCTGGGGAGCTGGATTCCATCCCTGTGTACTTAGTCCTACCTTTTGGTGGACATGGTCACAAGTGTCTCTCAATTCAATGCAGCAAGCTTTCAGATCTGTCCACAGTACCCATGTCTGTAGCCACTGAGGACAGGCTATAAGTGACCTGTAAGAGGGCTTTCCTTTATCTAGTCTTTGGAAAGATATTTGACCTTCGCGAGCCTTAGTTTTCTCTTCTGTAACATGGGGGATTAGGACCCCATGATCCCTTGAGACTCTTCTGTTCTGACCAGTCTCTGCATCTAGCCTCCTTCCCAGTGAATATTTCTGTTTTTTCCCCTGCTCTTCTCATTTTCTGCTCAGCAGAAGGGCTTGTATGGAGGGACGGAGGTCAGCAGACATGCATTCAACTTTTGGCTGGCTAGCTGTGTGACTTTCCAATCTCTGGGCCCTTCTGGACTTCAGTTTTCTCCTCTAAGAAAAGAGAGACCAGGACTGTGATCTCTAGGAGACTTCGTGGCTCTGACACCCTGCGATTCTCACGACCCCTTCCTCCCAGGGTGACCCCCTGATTCCCAAAGAACAGTCAGCTCAGGATAGGTAATTGCTGCTTTCAGTGTAGGGTGGCAACCAAAGGTTTTAGGCAGAGGACAGGCTGGGAAGCTGGATCCATTTCCAGTGCCCCTGAGTCAGTTCCTTGTGGTCTGACTTTATTTTTTTCATTTGAAGTGTTGTGAAATTCCAAAATATCACTCACGCCCACATTCAACTGTGAGTACATTTGTGGTACATTTCAACACCAAGTATGAGCACTTTGGAGATTATCTCTCACCTGTGAGCTTGGGAACTCCTGCTGCTTGCCGGTGTGGGGAGTTTTGAGAGATGCTGGGGTGACCAGCCATCTGGTTTGCTCTGGACTGTCCTCGTTTTAACACTGAGAGTCTCATTGAGGGAAACTCTTCAGTCTAAACCGTAACAGTGGTCATCCTACCTAGTTCTTAGTTCCATATTAAGGCCTGGCCGACTTCCTTAGTAGAAAAGGCCACAGCTAAATAAAAAACCAGCTGAGGTTCTTCTAAATGCAGATTCCTGGGTCCTACACTAGAATGTCTGATTCAGTAGATTTGGAGCAGGGACCAGGAGTTCACATTTTATAAGCTTTCCAGGTGAGTCTGGCACAGATGGTCCAGGTACCTACCACACCTTGAAAGACCCTGTCTTAGGGCAGTGGAACCAGCTCCTTTAGTAAAGGGGCTTTAACACAGGCAGAAGCCAAGTAGGGAACTATGGCACCCTGATACATAGTAGAATGAAAGAAGAGCTGTGACATGAGTACGGGAGAATTCTCCTCCTCCTTCCAGCCTCCGAAGCAATTCAGTGCTTACAAAGCTTGGCTTTGTCCATTATAAGGGGTGACTTGGCATTTTCCAACAGAGGGATTGCAGGGAGGGTGAGTTAGTTGCAAAATGTGACTGTCCAATCTGTTCCAGTTTACACTGAACTCTCTCGTCTCAGAGCCACTGCCCTCTCCTACTGTATGCGTGGCCCCTCTGCTCAGTGACCAGGAGGGTCCATCTCTAAAACACAATGCTGCTCTGGCCTTCTGGCATGGGGATGAGGAAGGAATCCTGCTCTTATTTTTGGTAGGCAGCTGTCAGTTCTTTTGCTTATGAACTAAGCCTTTTTCTGAGTGCCTCAATGAACTAGAATCCTCAAGAGCACTTAGCTACAGGGATGGTTTGAAGAGAGTTACTGGGGGTTGAATGACTACAGATAGAAGACTTGCTTTTATTCTGTGGGCTCAGGGAAACTGTCATCCTGGCTGACAAGGGACAAAGAGCTAGAGGTATCTCACAGAAGGGAGAGGAAAGGAATGATGGCTACCTGAACCATTGCACCACACTCTCTTGGGGTGCTCACAAATGTGAATTCCCTGTCACTGCTGCGCATCTGAATGTCGGTGCCACAGGCCTTCAGAGAAGGCCAGGCAGGGCTATGGGATGTGAGGTTGGTGGGCTTCTGGGGTGGCATGCCACCAACAGGGCTCTAGAGAGACCAGCCCTGATGGTGGCCTGGAATGATGGGGTCAAGCCTGACAACTGGCCGGGGAGTACCCACCAGGCTCAGGCTGGTCTGAGAGCCCAGGCTGAGGGGCGCCTCCAGAGAGAGCATCCCTGGTAGTGTGGTGTGTGGCACCAGCGCCAGCTCTGGAGCCAGCCTGCCTGCGTGGGAATCTTGCACCAGTCATGTATTAGCTGGGTGATCCTGAACAAATCATTGAGCTCTCCAACCTCAGTTTCCCCATTTGTAAAAGAGGGTAAGAATGTTTTCTATGTTGAGAAGATCAGATGAGATAAGCATGAGAACCGCTTAGCACTGTGCCTGACCTGTGATAAAGTTAATCTTTAATACTACGATGAGTGGCAGATGTGGCAAAGGCCAGTGGGCTGCACCACTTTGCTTGTGCTGCTATGACAAAATAACACAGACTGAGTGGCCTGAACAACAACAAAAACTTATTTTCTCACTATCTTGGAGGCTGAAATCCAAGACCACGGTGTTGGTAGGCCTGCTTTTCTCTGAGGCCTCTCTCTTTAGTTTTTTTTTTTTTTTTTTTTGACATAGAGTCTCACTTGGTCACCCTTGGCAGAGTACCATGTCATCTTAGCACACAGCCACCTCAAACGCTTGGGTTCAAGTGATCCTTTTTGCCTCAGCCTCCCAAGTACCTGGGACTACAGGTGCCTGCCACAACACTGGCTAGTTTTTCTATTTTTAGTAGAGACAGGGTCTACCTCTTGCTCAGTTGGTCTCAAGCTCCTGAGCTTAAGCAACTCACCCGCCTCAGCCTCCCAGAGTGCTGGGATTACAGGTGTGAGCCACCTCACCCGGCCCCAGGTGTTTCCTTTTGTGTCAGTTTCCTTTTCTTTTCTTTCTTTCTTTCTTTCTTTTTTTTTGAGACAGAATCTCACTATGTTGCCCTTGGTGGAGTGCAATGGTGTCACAGCTCACAGCAACCTCAAACTCCCAGGCTTCAATGATTCTCCTGCCTCAGTCACCCAAGTAATTGGGACTACAGGTGCCTGCCACAACACCTGACTATTTTTTTGTTGTAGTTGTCAGGCAGGCCCGGGCTCGAACCTGCCAGCCCCATTGTAGGTAGCTGACACCCTATCCACTGAGCTAGAGTTTCCTTTTCTTAGTAAGGACACCAGTCAGACAGGGCGTCATTTTAACTTAATCACCCCTTTAAAGGCCTGATCTCTAAATACGGTCTCATTATGAGAGATTACCAGGGGTCCTCAAACTTTTTTTTTTTTTTTAATAAATAAAGGGAATGGCATTGGCCTTTATTTGATGATTAATAACATTTTAACTTTTTTTTTTGGCCAGGGCTGGGTTTGAACCCACCACCTCCGGCATATGGGGTCAGCGCCTTACTCCTTTGAGCCACAGCTGCCACCCTCTTAAACTTTTAAACAGGGGGCCAGTTCACTGTTCCTCAGACAGTTGGAGGGCCGGACTGTGGCCCTGGGATGAGTCGGCTGCTAAGCAGGACAGGCAGCGGTGGCAAAAACACCCAGGGGCCGGATAAATGTCCTCTGTGGGCTGCATGTGGCCTGTGGGCTGTAGTTTGAGGATACCTGGATTAGACATTAGGGCTTCTGCATATGAATTTTAGGGGTTCACAATTCAACTCATAACAATGGCCAAGCTCTGGGCCAGGATCTCTGAGGGTGAGTCAGAAAAGTTTAGATACCGCTAGGTGCCCATAGCTCAGTGGTTAGGGTGCCAGCCACATGCTCCAGGGCTGCTAAACAAAAAGAAAGAAAGAAAGAAAAGAAAAGAAAAGGTCAGATACTAGTGATAAGCAACCATTCCAACAATTACCTGCTGCAGGCTGGGAAGAGCCCTGGAAGGGAAACAGCCTTTCTCAGACCTGACATTTTGCCCGGTGCTTGTGTCCCCAAAGACATTTTGCTGGTTTTCTTTAAGCTGAAATCTCACAATAAAGATTATTCTGAAGTTTTGGTGAAGTGATGATATCAAGACCTGTGTCTGGCAGGTGGAGGTGATGTCACTGACCGGCAGTTGGGAGGGCTGGCCCCAGATATCACCTATCCCTGGAATCTTGAACTGGGCTTTGCCACCAGCCTTCCCAGGACTGCTTTTTAAAGATATAACAAGCTTGGCTCGGCGCCTATAGCTCAACCGGCTAAGGCGCCAGCCACGTACACCTAAGGTGGCAGGTTCGAATCCCCAGCCCGGACCCGCCAAACAACAATGATGGCTGCAACCAAAAAATAGCCGGGTGTTGTGGAGGGCACCTGTGGTCCCAGCTACTTGGGAGGCGGAGGCAGGAGACTCGCTTGAGCCCAGGAGTTGGAGGTTGCTGTGAGCTGTAATGCCACGGCACTCTACCCAGGGGGACAGCTTGAGGCTCTGTCTCAAAAAAAAAAAAAAAGATATAACAAGCTTTTGATATTTACTGCAGGGTCCAGTGCTGTGCCAGGTGCTGAAAGGCAGAGATGAGAGAGAAGTCTCAGTTTGTGGGTCCCGTAAGTGCAGGGCTGGTGGCTCTTCATTCTCTGTGCACCTCTCCCCTTCATGGAGCAGAGTGACGAGAGGATTCCAGGCTCAGGGGACATCAGGAGCCAAGGGGCAGAGGTCTGACAGAGCATGGCACATTTGGGAAACATTGTGGAGTAGTCTGTGTGGGCTGCCAGATGGTGAGGCCTTACCTCTGGGGGCTGGAGAGCCCCTGAAGATTTATACAGAGAGCTGACTTCAGTTTTAATCATAGTAATAACAGCAATCACAGTGATCAATATTGGGCACTTTCTTTGTCCCGGGCATTAGCTAAAATGCTGTATCATGTGTTATCTCATTTAATCCCACTCTACAGAGGAGGCTCAGCCTGAGGGCAACAGAGCAGGACAGACCAGCTCTTCAGCCCGCAGCCCATGCTGTCAACTACTCTTTAACCCCCCTAAACCCACAATGTCCCCATCTATATGATCTGCCTCACAGGGCTGTTTTATTAAATTGGGGGGAAAGATGTGAAGCCCTTGGCACAGCACCTGGCACACTGAGGGCTCTGTAAATGTTAGTCATTGTTATTTTTGTCCTTGTTGCTATTATCTGTTTTGGAGAGTGTCCCCTGGCGTGCCAGGTGTTGGGTGGTACCTTTATGTTTGAAATGGCATGGATTGGCACCAGTAAACCAAGCTAATAAAGCCGCTCCTGCCAGGGTAGGGAGCAGAATAGAGTGAACTGTCACCATCTGCCTGTTCCCTCCCAGTTGCCATGGTTACCAACCTGGGCACCTGGTTCTGTCTCTGTTTCAGGTGCCTTTCCAGCTCACATCTGGGTGACCCTGTCCCTACCTGGTGTCCTTCCACAACTGCTTCTCTGACGTTGTCTCTCTGGTTTCAGTTTTGCTACAGCTGGGCAGGGGCAGACCCCACAGGTGGCAGAAGGGGAGGTAAACTGAAGGGATCAAGAGCCGGAGGCTGTGGAAAGTCTCCAGGGGAGCCAAGGGGAAGGCTGGAAGGGCTCCAGGCATGAGAATGGAGGGAGCCGATGGCTTCTAGAAGTACAGCATGTTGGATTTAGAATCGATAGGCTGTGGTGGTCTAACACATAAGGAAAAGAGAGAGATGGACAAGTGAAAGATAAATATTTCTAGCTTGAATGGTGGCCCTCTTCTCGCCCCTTTCTATGATCGGCTCAGTGGGTCTCATCCACTCCTACGACTTTAAGCGCCATCTTGAGGCTGGCAGCTCCTAGAATCTTGAGCCCCAGCTCTGAATACTGAGCTGCCCCTGGCCCTCTTTTCTTGGATTCTTCCCAAGCTGTTTCAAGCTTAGTATTTCTTTTCTTTTCTTTTTTTTTTTTTTTTTTTGAGACAAAGTCTCACTTTGTCGCCCTTGGTAGAGTGCCATGACATCAGAGCTCACAGCAACCTCAAACTCTTGGGCTTAAGTGATTGTCTTGCCTCAGCCTCCCAAGGAGCTGGGACTCCCAAGTACAGGCGCCCGCCACAACACCTGGCTATTTTTTGGTTGTAGCTATCATTGTTGTTTGGCAGGCCTAGGCTGGATTTGAACCTGCCAGCTCTGATGTATGTGGCTGATGCCCTAGCCGCTGAGCTACAGGTGCTGAGCCATTCAAGCTTAGTATTTCTAAAATGGAATTTAAGGCCGGGGGCAGTGGCTCACGCCTGTAATCCTACTACTTTGGAAGACTGAGAGGTGTGGATTGCCTGACCTCGAACAAGACCCTGTCTCTAAAAATAGCTGGACTTTGTGGCAAGCACCTTTACTCCCAGCTACCTGGGAGGCTGAGGCAAGAGAATCGCTTGAGCCCAAGAGTCTGAGGTCGCTATGAGCTATGACACCACAGCACTCTACTGGGGGTAACAAAGTGAGACTCTGTATAGATAAATAAATAAATAAATAAATAAAATGGAATTTAGAGTAGAACTCTAAGATGACTTGCTCCCCCACTCCCAAATCTCAATAAGTAGTACCACCCCCCTCTGTCTTTAAGCTATAAAACTTGAGTGTCATCCTCATGCCTCCTTCTTCCCTTCCTCTCATGCCCCCTCATTGGCAGGTTCCACCATTTCTAAATCTTCACAATGTATTGGAAATACGTCACGGTGGCCACCTCTCCCCATCTGAACTGCTGCCATCCTAGGTTCTGTCACCACCATCTCTCACCTGGATGGCTGAAGTCCACATTGGTCTCCCCATTTCCACTCCAGCTCCAAATTTCAGTGATCTTTAGGGAGACACATTTGATCCTTCATCCTCTTATCCAATGACTCCCAACTGCACTTAGCATAACAACCACCACCTTTCCTTGGCTCACCAGGTTCTACACCAGATCCTGATTTTGAGTGATGCCCCCTCACCCCCCTCCATGCATTTTTCCTTAGTCTCACTGGCTTCCTTGCAGTACCCACAACATGCCAAATCTCTTACCCAGGACCTCACCCAGGGTTTGCCATTGTTCCCAATATCTGGAATGCTCTTCCTTGCCTTTGTGTGGCTGGTTCCTTTTCATCTTTCAGACTTCAGCCTGAATATTCCTTCTCAGATCACTGCCCAAGACATTCCACCTGCCCCTGAACATCCTTGTAGCCAGTCATTTATTTAGAGCACACACTGATCATCACTTGAAATGTTTGTTTGTTCATCTTGTTTATTGTCTGGCTTCTCTACTAAAGTGTCTATTCTGCTGGGGTGGCCTGGCACACAGGAGATGCCAGTAAGCTATTGAGTTAATGAATGGGTTGATGATGAGGGCATGAACCTAGGGAGGACAGAGGGCCAGGAGAAGGCTGAGACTAGGGAGGACAGATGGGCTGTTAAGGAGACACAAGAATGAAGGACAGAAGGTGGTGATGGTGACCACAGGGAGGAGTGGTACATCCATTGGGGATGCTTTTGGCTGCAGATAACAGCAAACCTGCCCAGTGGTAACTTAGATAAGTGGGGTGATTTTTTTTTCAGTCTGGATGTTCAGCTACAAAACTCTGTGTCAGT
Source organism: Otolemur garnettii (assembly GCF_000181295.1). NCBI lineage: Eukaryota > Metazoa > Chordata > Mammalia > Primates > Galagidae > Otolemur > Otolemur garnettii. Next base: position 3,923,674 of record NW_003852535.1, read on the forward strand.
GTCACTGAGGCCCTCTTGGGCTTCCCTCAGCTTTGGGAATCACATCTTCACAGGACTGGATGACTGGGCAAAGGCAGAAAACTAAGAGCAGCACAGAACAGACATTCCTCAGTTCTCTTTCATTGGTGGGATACAGGGTGGTGGTGGAGGGATTGTCCCCAGAAAGGACACATGCCTGCCTTGGACCAGGGTCTGTGCCCATCTTGCTGAAATCAAAGAATCTCTTTCCTTTCTTTGAACAAACAAGGTTCTGCCAGCCAGAAAAAGGGAAAAAGCTTTTTGGGGGATAGGGTGGGGGGACAGAGTCTTACTCTGTTTTTCAGGTTAGAGTGCTATGGTATCAGCCTAGCTCACAGCAACCTCAAACTCCTGGGTTCAAGTGATCCTCTGGCCTCAGTTTCCCCCGTAGCTGGGACTACAGGTGTACACCACAACGCCCAGCTAATTTTTCTTTCTTTCTTTTTTTTTTTGAGACGGAGCCTCAAGCTATCCCCCTGGGTAGAGTGCCATGGCATCACGCTCACAGCAACCTCCAACTCCTGGGCTCAAGCCAGTCTCCTGCCTCACCCTCCCAAGTAGCTGGGACTACAGGCGCCCGCCACAACGCCTGGCCATTTTTGGTTGCAGCCATCATTGTTGTTTGGCGGGCCCGGGCTGGGGATCTGAACCCGCCACCTTAGGTGTACGTGGCTGGCGCCTTAGCTGCTTGAGCCACAGGCGCCGAGCCAAATTTTTCTATTTTTAGTAGAAATGGGGTGTCACTCTTGCTCAGGCTGGTCTCAAACTCCTGATCTCAAGGGATCCTCCCACCTTGGCTTCCCAGAGTGTTAGGATTATAGGCATGAGTCACTGTACCAGCCAGGGAACAGCTTTTTGGTAAGCAATGGGGCAGTGCTAGCACATTTCACAGGGGAGAGCCTTCCAGCTGAGTTAATTGATGTGGAGAGGTCAAGTGCAATGATGCTGAAAAGCAGTCTCTGGATTTGATGCTTAGGAGACTATTTCTAACCCTCCTGAGGGCAGTTCGTTTAGAGTGGCTGGGCTTGATCGCAGACTGCAGAGGGCTTAGGAGTCACCAGGAGAGGTTCAGAAGCTGAAGGCAGGCTACCAGGAAGTTTGGTGTTAAAGGTAAGAGGTAAGGGCTCTGCGCCTGTAGCTCAAGTGGCTAAGGCACCAGCCACATACACCAGAGTTGGCGGGTTCAAATCCAGCCTGGGCCTGCCAAACAACAATGACAACTACAACCAAAAAATAGCCAGGTGTTGTGGCGGGCGCCTGTAGTCCCAGCTACTTGGGAGGCTGGGCAAGAGAATTGCGTAAGCCCAGGCGTTGGAAGTTGCTGTGAGCTGTGATGCCACAGGACTCTACCAATGGCGACAGCTTGAGGCTCTGTCTCAAAAAAAAAAGGTAAGAGGCAAGATGGCACAACTGGCTGCAGTGTCTCGGGGAGATTTAAAGATATTTTTAGGCTAAGCACAAAGAGCCAGAAGGAGAGAGAGGGTAAAGATTTTGAAGCAAGATGGGATAACTGATCCTCACTCTGTGAAAGAGGCATGGGGATGGATTGAGGTACACAGAGCTGGTGGTTGTCACTGGGATAAGTGGGAAGGTTTTCTGAGAAGACCCAGATGCCTTCGTAGATTGTGGTCCAGGAAGAGGCCCGGCTGGGATGAAGAGTCCTCTCACTTTCCTTTGTGTACAATGGGCTCATTTGGAGATTGGGTCTATGACTTTGACCTTTCCCTCATCTTTATTTTAATATTCTGATATAAGAGACTCTGAAAAAGAAACCCAGATCCCATGTGCGTGGCTGTACACCGGAAAGTTCAAGGACAAAGCCTGACCCTTGGGTTTACTTGTTCAGATGGATGGAGCTGCCCAGCAGAGTCATGGGTGTGGTGCTCATGGGCTGCAATCCAGAGTGTGCAGGTCACTTAGTAAATAGCACAGAGCTGCCAGATCCTGCAGACTCGATGGGCAGCAGGGTGTACAGGGGAGCCCTGAGTTGGGCAGAGAAGACTTGGGGTTCAGGTTCAGGCCCAGGTCTAGCCTTTGGAAGATGAGCTTCATTGGTGCCCTCTGAGTCTGTGACCGCATCTGCAGAGGGCTGGGCTTGCAGCTCCTGTCCACAGTTATTAAATGTGCTGGCTCCTCTAGGAAATTAACTGAATGCCATCATTCTCCCCCTGCCAGCCCTCCCTGGGGAGCCTGACCCTGTTTGGTACCTTCCTGAACAGGGTGGTGTTTTTTCTTCACCTTTACCCCTGGTCCTCACTCCTAGCTTCTTTTCCCCTTTGTTTTGGGGAATGATGGCATAGGGCCCAGCCTGCAGGGTTGTGAGCCAAACTTTTCTCCTCTATTTATTCAGATCGTAGCTATGGATGCAGCAAAAAGCAAACAGAAATTTGACTAGATATATGAGCTCAGTATTCCACAACATTTAAAGCTGGTGTGTACTTACGTAGGAGGTATAAAACATAACAGTATGTTAAGATGAATAATAGCCCCAACAGAAAAAAATGCATTTTTAAGGAGAAGGTCTCAGCAGAATGTTCAGACGCTATGTTGGTCTGATTGACATTAGTGCCACATGCCTCTTTCGGAGTAGCCACATCATGGCTGTCTCACAGGATGAGACTTTGGAAGGGGACATGTTTTTTCTTAGGCCACCCTCTTCATCCAGGCTGGACTTTGACCTAAGGAGGGCTCCATGCATGTCCCCTGGTGGAGGTTCATGTTGGCAGCACAGGAGGAGCAGAATCAAACCATTCTGTTGGGTCAGTCCTGCCCTCTGGACTCCACACCATTATCTCTGAAAAGAACTACCGATGGTTTCCCCCTCATGGGAAGGCTCTGGGGATTCAGTGAGTTTATATCCAGGAAGTGTTTAGGAAAGTGCTGGTGCAGGGTCGGCACCCTTGCACTATCACATCAGTCCACATGGAATCAGTTCACCAGCAAACACAGAGTCCTGGACCATGGGAAAGAAACCCCAGGTGTGCCTCAGCCCTCTGAGAATCGACATCTAGCCAGAGAAAGTAAGTGGACACTTGGAAATAAATGGCGGATAAGTGCTTCCCCGCGGTGTGGACACTGGGAGGGCGGCAGCTGTGGGTGGGGCTGGGCTCACTGTCCGCCAGCCCTGCCTAATCTCCTGGCAGCCAAAGCAGGGAGAAAGCAGAATCTGGTATTCATTGTGTGGTTGTTTCTAATTTCCTTCTGCTTTCAAGATCCTCTTCTAAGGGAGAATAATGCCCTGAACAGGGAGGCTCAGGCTTCCTCGGCTGGGCACCAGCTGCAGGGGAGGCTGGGCGCTGAAGGGCTCCGGCATTCGATTTTATCCTCTGAGAAGCCCCTCTGATGGTGGGGCTTGGTGGTCCTCTCCTAGTCTCATTTCTAAGTGTTATCTTTAAGGACAGTGTTTTTTGTATCAGCAGGGTTCTTGTGAGGCTGGGCGGTGGCTGGGCTGCGGAATGCACAGAACTCCCTGTAGGGCCAGCAGCTGGAGCCATGAGGTTGCTCTGTGCCCTTGCAGTCCCAGGAGGAGGGGGGTGATATTGGTGCCCGCAGGTCCAGCTGCCAATGAGCGTCTGGCAGGGGTGCCGGCAGAGGACCCAGGGGTGACATTTCCATAGCCAGAGACTCTTGCAGCCAGCTGTGGGCAAAGGCCCAGGGCTGTGTCCAAGGAATGGGGTGGGGTTTCCTCATTCCTTACTGTCTTCATACTTGGCCTTTGATGTGTAGATTTCAGTGCACTTATCAGCCTTTCTAGGTTCCTCTTTCATCACCAGGAAGCCGAGTGATACCCAATGTTCAGAAAGGGACAAGAGAGGCTAAAGGGTATTTGACTATGATCTTCAAGTCTACAGAGTTTTATCCAGGAAGATGCCATGGCAGTGGCAGCACAGCCCTGTGAGGGCCATAGCCATCTTCAAGGAGGAACAAGACCAAAGCAGGGTTTCCCATGCTTAGGTCCCTCAAGTGCTGTCCACACCATCTCTGCCACATCCACACGCCATTGTTACTGCTATTTGCTTAGTATTTTTCTTTAAATAGATTGCTTTTTAAAACCTTACATTTAATTAAAAAGAAACCTTTATGTCCTGAGTGTAAGTGAAACCCATCATTTTTCTGCTAGACATGGAAAGAAGTATGGAACTGTTAAAAATATTCATCATGTACCATTGAAATCACCTTGACCATCACCCAGAGCTTTGTGTCAGTTCTTGGTATAGGCCTTCACACACAGTGGGGACTCCCTGTGTGTCTGAGGAGGTGGTGAGGGTGAGCTCAATGTCATCAAGGAGGAGGGTGATCTGTGCCTACTTGTGATCCCATCACAGGTGCCTCAGGGATAACACCCCTGAGGCTTGACTGTAACATGGGAGTATGATGATATCTCCTTAGAGGGCTCCCCAAGGATGAACTGGGTTCCTACATACTTACAAAATGTTTAGAATAGTGTCTAGCAAGCATGTAGTAGGCGCTCAATAAATGTTAACACCCATCAAAACTTGAGTGATTTTGGCTGAGGGCTCTTGGCTGTCCTGGGACTCCTACCATCTGCCTGTGTTGACATGGGGCTGGGACAGACACTGTCCCCAGGCTCCCTCTCGCTCTCTGTGGATCCTAGTTGCTCTCTGACCTCTCCACTGGAACAGGTGGGACCAGGTGGCATGACCCTTGTTCCCCTTGTAATTTTAGGATTAGACCAAGATGTGATGACAGCATGAGTCCATGAAATATCCCCTTTATAACTGGCAGTCATCTGAGCCCCCTTGGGGCTCAGGAATGGGCTCCCAGGGATAGATGCTTGTGTGTACACGCTGGGTGCTCATGGATCTGGGCCTGCTGCTCCCTTGGGTCTGGTCAGCTACTGGTTGTTACTGGAATGGGATTCATGGCTTGGAGGCAGCAAGGAGCTGTGCAATCCCAGGTTCCCTGGTGAGACTGGAAATTCTGCCTCAGGCCCTGGAATTCTGATTTCCTGTTTGGCCTGGCGCTTGTTCCCCCACATTTTTGGCTCTGACACATCCTCTCCCTCCCCCTCTCAGGATCATTTCCTCATCCGTAACACGAGGGGGTTGCTAGATCGTATCTAAAGCCCCTGTAAGCTTGAGAAAGCTATGATTCTACCTTCTGGCCACCCCCTCACTTTTCCCTCAGGCCTCTTGACTGGCAGTGAGCAGAGATAGGGAGGAGCAGAGAGAAAAGAGTGGCCGTGTGTCCTGTAGCACCCAGGAGGGCCCCACAGCGAAGAACTGTCCAGTTCAAAATGTCCATGGTGCCCAGGTTGAGAAATGCCGTTGTAGGAAGGGAGAGACAGAAGAGGGGAGAGATTTAATTTTCTAAAACAGAACACAAAAACACTAATGATAGAAGAAAAATTGATACATTGGACTTCATCAAAATTAAAAGCATCTCCTCCTCAAAAGGCAAACCTCGGATGCAGAGAATATATATCCCGGCAATACCTAGATGTGACAAAGTGTTTGTTTCCAGAATATATGAAGAACCAGTACAAGTCAATAAGAAAAGGGGAATGACTCAATAAAAAGTAGACAAAAGATTTAAATGGATTCCCATAAAAGATATTCAGATGGCCAAATACACTGAAAAGGGGCTTCACATCATTACTCATTGGGGAAATGCCAAGTAAAACCACAAGGAGATATCACTACACACCCACCTGAATGGCTAAAATGAAAAGACTGACACTACCGAGTATTGCTGAGGATGTAAAGCCCCTGCATCTCCCCTACGTTGCTGGGGGGAGCCCAGGAGTGCTCTATCAATTTGGGAACATTGTTTGGCAGATTCTATTAAAGCTAAAGATATGCCTACTTTACAACCTTGTAATTCTACTCCTAAGGATATATGCCCATGAGATATGAGTGTCTGTGCTGATGATAAGATATGTATAAGAATGTTCAAAGGATTTTCTTCAAACTCGAAACACCCCAAATTCTTATCAACAGAAGATTAGAGAAATAATTTGTGGTATACATGTACAACAGAGCATTACACAATGATAAAAAGATTACACACTCTCTGATTCTATTAATGTCAAGTTTAAGAAGAGGCCAAGTTAATCTATAATGAGCCAAATTGCAGTTATGTCTGGTGGATTATATAGATTAGGAGGATGCATGAAGGAACCTTTTGGGGTACTGAGAATATTCTATATCTGGAATGGGGGGACATTTATACAGGCTGGCCATAAAGTTTATGTGCAATTTAATTCAATTTAAACAATTTAACTGCACTCAAACTTTATGGCCACCCTGTATAAATGAACGTATAAGTAAATAATTATCAATCATCTATTTAGGATGTGTGCACTTTTTATGTACTCCACTGAAAGTACGTTATTCTTCTATTTAAAAAAGTGAAAAGAGGGTGGCACCTGTGGCTCAAGGAGTAGGGCGCTGGTCCCATACACTGGGGTGGGAGGTGGTGGGTTCAAGCCTGGCCCCAGCCAAAAACTGCAAAAAAAAAAAAAAAAAAAAGTCAGAAGTTAATAAACTTAAAAAAATAAATAAATAAAAAAGTGAAAAGAAGTGCAGATTCTTATGTCCAAAGGAAGTAAAAACAATAATTTATCAAGTATACAATATGCACCAGGTTGCTTTACATAGATTATTTCCCTTAATGCATCTGAAGCACCTGTCAGCCAGATATTATTCTCATTTTGTACAGGTGAGGAAACTAAAAGGTAAAATAGCTTGTCTGAGTCTCACGGCTGGTGAGTGTAGGAGTTGGGACTGGAATGCCACATTCCACACTCTTGCCACTTGGCTTGGGATCTTGAGAGTGATTCTTAGCACAGCATCAAAGCTTTCTGCTTTGCCTGTTTCTCCGTACCCCCTGCCCAACCACCCCCGGGCATCAGATGTTGTAGATAACATTGTGAACTTCATTATGTGAACTCCAAATCCCCCTGCCTTCTTAAAAATAAAAACATGGAACCCAGCCCCTTTGTGTACCCTTTCCATGAATTAGTTGCAATCAAGAATAAGAACCCACAGTGCGCCACCCACCCGTTCACCCTACCCAGTGCTGTGGATTCTCTCAGAATGAAAGGGGGTGGGCTATTGCCATCAATATTGTGAGCCACGTTTGAACTCCAGCTCTTGGACAGTTCCTTAGCTTCTCAAGCCTTTGTCTCCTGGCCTGTGGAAAGAGGCACTGGAACTTACCTGACAGTCTCGTTGTGAGGGCTAAATGAGGCGGTATATATGGAAGGGCTCAGCTCCAAAACAGGCTCCCGGCAAGTGCTTAACAAAGCATGGAGTGGAAATGTCAAGGCTTTCACTTTCTTGGTGCCCAGGTCCTTCCAAATCTCTTAAAGAGGCTTAGTACTTTCCCCTCTACACAATTCAAAACACTTGGGAAAAATAAATTATGTGAATGATTCCTTCACAAAGTACTTTATGTGTACTCAACGAATGGGGCAGAATCTTAGTGCTTCAGCAAGGGAGGGCGACAGGGATCACTGTGAATTGCAGTGGTCACACAGATGGTCTTATTTGGGTAGATCTGCAAAAACAGGGAGGATTTAGTCACAGAGAGAGGACTGGGAAGGTGGTTCTAAGTTGGAGGAGGGTGGGAGGTGGTGCCTATAGTGGTAGGGTCTGGAAATGGTGAGCAGATAGTTTTGGTTTTGTGTAGGTGCTTAGTGGGAGAGAATGTTGTGAAGAGGGCCTGGTGGCAGGTTCAGTCCTGCCAAGAAAGTTGGGTCTTTACTGTGGGAGGTGTCAGTGAGTGTTCTTGAGGGCAGGAGGCACAAGATGGAGCCAGGGGCATGCAGGTCCACACAGGAGGTGAGAAAGACTAGGGTAGGAGGACAGGGCGAAGGGCGACGTGCAAGTTCATGGGGGTCGGGTGGGGATGAGCTGGGCATGACACAGGGTGGAGACGGTGGGGTGGGAATGGAGGTGTGGGTAGGTGATGAGAGATGGGGAGGGACTCCTTAGTCTTGAGGCTGATTGCTTGGGTTTATGAAGCAGAAAGAGAAAAGGGAAGAAAGTCATTTTGGAGATGATAATAAGAGACTCTTTCTTTTTTTTTTCTTTCTTTCTCTTTTTTTTTAGAGATAGAGTCTCACTTTGTCTCCCTTGGTAGAGTGCTGTAGCATCACAGCTCACAGCAACCTCCAGCTCTTGGGCTTAGGCGATTCTCTTGCCTCAGTCTCCCATGTAGCTAAGACTCCAGGCGTCCACCACAACGCCCGGCTATTTTTTTGTTGCAGTTTGGCCGGGGCTGGGTTTGAACCTGCCACCCTCGGATGTGGGGCCAGCGCCCTACTCACTGAGCCACAGGTGCCGCCCAGAGAGACGCTTTCTTAATGGTGGAAGCTAGAGGTGACAGATCTCTTCCTGGGTCCTTACTTTCGTCTGTTATTTGGACATTCTCAGGAACACATTGTCCGCTTCTGGTCCGAGACTTCTATGGGGGCACCCAAAGGGCAGACGCTGGCTTTACGCAAGCCTCTTTCCACCCTCGCTGCATAGAAACCACACCGAGGGAGGCGGCAGGACTAAAGCAGACTTAATAGCAGAACGGTTTACAAATCTGCCCTCCCAAAGGCAAGAGTTCCTTCAGATGCCCACCAAGGGGTGGGGGCACCTTCTTTCAGCCTGCAAGAAGTTAACACACGGACTCCTGCTTTTATGGAGAGATGCAAATAGAGTTTTGAATAAAAATCCTGTTGTTGTTTTACAGGGCTGTAGCGGTGGCCAGGAAGAAAACCACCCCCTCCGAAGGTTGTTTTTGTGACCGTTCTTTGCAGCATTGTTCTAAAAATGGGAAATTACATATTGCTGCGCCAAAGGAAACAAACACCTGCAGTTAAAGAAATACCTTCCACGGAGAGGCTTTCAGAGCATGCGCAGTTACAGCATCGTTGGGGGTCTGGAGCGGGGGCGTGTCTTCACTTCCAGGCGGATGGGCTGCGGGGGGCTTCTGTTTGTAACTAGAGAGGGCTTTGGCAACTTCGGGGCTCAGGTGATTGTCTTCGTCATTCATGCAATAAACATTTATCGAGCATCTATTCTGTGTCAACCTCGGTGGTGTTCATTCTGTTCCCTTCACTGGTGTCATTCAAATCATTATTTGCTTGTCACTTAGAAAAAAATTCCAGAGTCAATGCGTGACTGCTGTCTCCACATGACCCAGTCTCTCTTTCCTCACTTCTCCTACTTTTTTCTTCCTTCTCGCCCTCTCCCCTCTCTCTTTCTTCTGTATTAGTCCAAAGAAAGCAAATGAGACCAAGCTTGGTAGCTTTAAATCCCAGCACTCTGGGAGGCTGAGGCAGGAGGATCCTTTCAGCTCAGGAGTTTGAGAGCAGTCTGAGCAAGAGCAAGACCCTGTCTCCACTAAAAAAAAAAAAAAAAAAAAAAAAAAGGCAAAATGTAATTTTTGACATGTCAACCCATACGTTTCTTCAGCACATGACTTTTCAAATTTCCCATCACGGGGGCAGTGTGAAATTTTTATTCTATGGTGGTAGACGTTAAAAGATAACATTTTGGTCATCTGGTTAACCAGATAACCAAACTTTTATCAACACCGATAAAATTTCAAAACAATCAGATCTTGGAATTTATCAAGCGTGAAATGAATTCATTTCAGATGGATTTGTGACTTAAGAGATATCCAATTTCATAAACTGATCTCATTTTCATCTAGAAACAAAAAAGCAGCAGGGAGCAACAGGGTATAATGAATTTCAGACCTTTTAGAATTTTGGTTAGAACTTCTTACCCACGGAGCACTGTGAACTCTTCACATGGGTCAGCCAGAGAGAAAGGGAAGTTTTGGGGAGTCAGGGTCATCTTCCAGGAATTACTTGGTTATTGATGTGGTCCTGCCCGGAAGCAGAGAGATTGAACAAAAATAATCTCAAGTTCTATGATATACTTATTTTACTGTCTTAGTTTTCACACTTGTTTCAGGTTTTCTACTAGAGGCTCCAAGGTAGGATCCTGCTGGTGTGGGCTGGTTTGTGACGCAGATGCACATTTGAATGATTTATTTTCCTTTTGCTTACCTGGATTTTCTAATTTACTGAAACAAGAAGCAAGATAACAGAAATGTGGGTCATGGGCGGTGCCTGTGGCTCAGTGAGTAGATCCCCGGCCCCATATACCAAGGGTAGCGGGTTCGAACTTGACCCTGGCTAAACTGCAACAAAAAAATAGCCAGGCATTGTGGTGGGTGCCTGTAGTCCTAGCTACTTGGGAGGCTGAGGCAAGAGAATCGCCTAAGCCCAAGAGCTGGAGGTTGCTGTAAGGTGTGATGCCACGGCACTGTACTGAGGGCAACAGAGTGAAACTCTGTCTCAAAAAAAAAAAAAAAAGAAATGTGTGTCATGCCTTCTTGAGCCTTCGTGGGGCTCACATTCTAGACAGGGCAACAGCTTCAAGCACACAGACTAAGATAGAGCCAGGTGAGGTGTATCAGATCCCAGTGGTAGCAAGAGCCCTGACCCTTAGGGTGTGAACGGCTGGGTGGGAGAGCAGGGAGAAAGAGCCTGAGAGCTGAGTCTGGAAAGGATCCATAGCCAGACTTGACAAATAAAAATTCAGGATGATGAGGCTGGGTACGGTGGCTCATGCCTGTAATCCCAACACTTTGGGAGGCCGAGGCAGGTGGATTGCCTGAGCTCACAGGTTCGAGACCAGCCTGAGCCAGAGTGAGACCTCGTCTCTAAAAATAGCCAGGTGTTGTGGTGGGTGCCTGTAGTCCCAGCTACTGGGGAGGCTGAGGTAAGAAAATCACTTGAGCCCAAGAGTTTGAGATTGCTGTAAGCTATGATGCCATAGCACTCTACCAAGGGTGACAAAGTGAGACTATCTACAAACAAAACAAAACAAAATTCAGGATGATGTCTGGTTAAATTGCATTTTAACTAAATAATGTATCTTTTTTTTATTATAGATATGTCTTGAGTATTGGATGGCTCATAAAGGATGGAATTTGGTTCTTGGGGAAGGGGGGCTTTGGGAAAGGGAGATGCTCTGTCCAGTGAGAACCACTTGTGCAAAATTGTGGAGGTGTGAACAACATGAATATGATGCATGTTTCAAATATTGTGTGTGCATTAATGTAAAGTGACCAGCCTAACTTGGAGGGCAATTATATTCCCAAGCCTTGCCCATCACTGCACCCTGAAGGCAAAGGGTGGGTCGGGGAACAGCAGAGTGCAGAGTGGGAAGCAGGATGTCTGAGAGTCTCCTGCACTGGGTGGGAGTCTAGACTTGATATTATAGGAAACTGAGAGCAGAAAAGGATTTTAAGAAAAACATGAAATTGCTGTTTGATTTTTAGCAATCATGGGAAGGGGCAAGACTAGTGACCACTTAGGAGGCAGACTAATGGCTCCCACAAAAATGTCCATGTCATTATTCCCAGAACCTGTGAATGTGTCAAGGTGAATGAAGGTTGCCCACGAGCTGACTTTAGGATGGGGGGGAGATTACCCTGGATTATCTGGGTGGGACTAATGTAATCATAAATGTCTTTACAAACGGGAGAGGGAGGCAGAAGACAGAGATTTGAGGATGCTTTGCTGCTGGCTTTGAAGATGGGAAAGGGCCTGTGAGCCAAGGAATGAGGGTGGCCTCTAGAAACCAGAAAAACAAAGAAACACATTTCCCCCTAAAGCCTCCAGAGAGAGTGCAGCCTGCCAGCACCTTGATTTTTAGCCCAGTAAGATTCAGTTCAGACTTCTGGCCTTCAGGATTGTAAGATAATAAATTTGTGGGTTTTTGTTTTTTTTTCTTTTTGAGATAGAACCTCAAGCTGTAGCCCTGGGCAGAGTGCTGTGGCATCACAGCTCACAGCAACCTCCAACTCCTGGGCTCAAGTGAGTCTCTTGCCACCGCCTCCCAAGCAGCTGGGACCACAGGTGCCCATCACAACGCCTGGACATTTTTTGGTTGCAGCTGTCATTATTGTTTTGTAGGCCCGGGCTGGACTGGAACTCGCCAGCTTAGGTGTATGTGGCTGGTGCTTTAGCCGCTTGAGCCACAGGCGCCGAGCCAAATTTGTGGTTTTTTAAGCCATTAAGTTTGTAGCGATTTGTTATAGCAGCCATAAGAAACAAATGTAGAAGCTATCTGAAAATAGGGTAGACAGAAGGGGACAAATTCAAAGTAAATTGAGATGGACTCAGAGACTGGACACCTAAGGTCGGGAGGTCAGGAGATGGCATGCCTTATAGCCCTTCCTCTGCCCCATACCCTGCTCCATGTCCCATCTTTCTTTCCCCAGGGGCCCCTGACCAAGTCTCTGTCCTGTCTTAGAGTTGATTAGTACCTACTTCTGGTACAGGGGCCAAAGGTGGAGATCGGAAGGAAGCTCTGTCCTCACAGCTACACAGGGTGGCTGCATGCCACGGTCACATATTTCAGATATCTTCCGAGTTAACTCAACTTTTGTGATAGGCTGGGGGTCCATTCACTTGATGGGGGAACAGATCTGAGTTCTAAACCCCTGGTTTATCAATTCCAAAGTGGGCAACTGTGCTTACTTAGCTGAATCTATTTTCAGAGTTTTTTCTTTTTTTGCATGTACTATAGTTTTGTAATTTTAGTTTGCTCATGGAAATACTTCGGGTGGCTACTGATGATTCATCCTCACATTAGTCCCATGTGCCTGTTGGTGCATTCTGAAAGTGCTTGGGAGGAACATCTCCTAATTACACGTTTCAGAATGTATTGTTGGTGTGGCTCCATCATCATCAATAAAGGTTTCCTTTGTCATCTATCTGAAGCCATTTTAAGTGGCAATCACTCTGCAGTGAATTACTATCTACAAACCTCTTGGTATTTGCAAACAGCATGCCTTGCATCAGCCATAAACTAGATGTAATTTTGTCCATATCATGTTGATAAAGTTGATGAGGGCTGGTTTTGCTTCCTCTTCCTGCCTTGTGAGTCATTTACAGATTTCTGTGCCAAGCTAACCTCTGCCTCATGTGTAAAGCTGCAGTTTTTGTAGTGATCAATAAATCCAAGCTATACATTGACATACAGAAAGTCAAGCCCTTGGATTTTGCAATGTGATGGCAATGCTTGCTAATTATCATTACTCTTCAGCTTTCTCTGAGTAAGATTCCTTTGATTGCAGGTTTCAGGGGCAACACATTTTCAAAAACAATTTTCACCTAGATTTAGTTTTCTTGACAATCTGATCAGGAAATGTGGTCTTTGTCTCCCCAGGGCTCCTCAAAGATATGAATGTTAAAACTAGTATAGTGCTAAAAATACATTTCTTTTTCTTTCTTTCTTTCTTTCTTTCTTTTTTTTTTTAGAGACAGAGTCTCACTTTGTTGCCCTCGGTAGAGTGCTATGGCATCACAGCTCATAGCAACCTCCAGCTCTTGGGCTTAGGTAATTCTCTTGCCTCAGCCTCCCGAGTAGCTGGGACTACAGGCGCCCGCCACAATGCCCGGCTACATTTCTTCTTTTTAATCCTTTTTAAATTTTGTTGAGATACATTTATTTAAGTTTTTTCTTCACATTGTGCTAATATCTTTCAAACGTAGGAAGCTTATATGCATACACTGGCCTTCTGCTCTCTTATAGAGAGTTTGGCATATTCATAGTGAAAATGGCTGATTGTATTATATATAATATATTATGGACTCACTTTTCTTTTTCTCCTCCTCTTCCTCTTTCTTCTTCAGATATAAAAACCATTCTTAGGTTAAAGTTTGTTCAAAAATAGGCTACAGCCTGGCCACAGTTTGCTGGCCATTGCTATAATATATGGTTAACTATTGTGAGTAACCCATGCAGACAGAAAAGAACCCAATAGTAGCTCATGCTGTAATCTTCGTACTCTGGGAGGCTGAGGTGGGTGGATTTTTGAGCTCAGGAGTTCAAGACTGGCCTGACTAAGAGTGAGAAGCCATCTCTACTAAAAATAGAAAAAAACTAGCTGGGTGTGCCAGTGGGTGCCTCTAGTCCCAGCTACTTAGGAGGCTGAGGCAAGAAGATCACTTGCGCCCAAGAGTTTTTGAGGTTGCTGGGGCTGGGTGAGGTGGTTCATGCCTATAATCCTAGCAGTCTGGGAGGCCGAAGTGAGTGGATTGCTTGAGCTCAGGAGTTCAAGAGCGGCCTGAGAAAGAGTGAGACCCTGTCTCTGAAAATAGCTCAGCATTGTGGCCGGCGCCTGCAGTCCCAGCTACTCGGGATGCTGAGGCAAGAGAATCACTTGAGCCTGAGAGTTTGAGGTTGCTATGAGCTGTGACCCCACGACACTTTACTGAGGGTGACAAAGTGCGACTCTGTCTTAAAAAAAAAAAAAAGAGTCTGAGGTTGCTGTGAGCTATTATGACACTCTACCACTCTATCCAGGGGGATAAAGCGAGATGCTCAAAAGAAAAATAAGAAAGAAAGAAAGAAAAGAACCCAATAAACATTCCTTCATTTCTCTAATTTCCTTCCGCTTTCTATCTTTTCTTGGGGGGGAGGTAAATTGTAATCTTTTTTTAATTGGAAAACAAATATACAACTTGGAATGGATTTGATGCAAATTGGGCCATAAGCAGATTTTCTTTAAGTGGCTAAACAAAGTTTAAAAGCAAGTAACAATAAAAGAAAATGTTCCTAGTACAGGACCAGATAATACATTCATTTTGCAATCAATGTACATCACACAGATGCATGGCCTTTCTGTGGCTGCAATCAGTTTATCTTTGCATTCTACTCCTTTAAATCTAACACACATCTCTGTGTGTTGACATAGCTCACATTCTTGTGATCACCTACAGTGACTCCTGCAGTTACCTACCCAGCCCCCAGACTCACCACAACATATCAGCTCCCCAAATACCTGCATTGTATTTGCCCTAGGTAAATCCTTCCCTGGCTGTGAATGGGCAATTAAAATTCTGAACCTTTTATGGCCCTGGATCTTTATCCTTTTGAACAATACTCATCTAGATGGGTGATCCTCTGCAGGCCAAGATATGTGGGCTAATGATGACCTGGATGCGAAGAATCTGGCGCCACTGCCGGGAGTAGGTGGGGGAGGCAGGAGGCCCCCCCAAAGGCCCCACCCGCAGCAAAGAATCTCTTCTGGGATTGCCAATCCCCCTGACCAGTTCTGGAATTTTTGCAATCAGTCCCTCCTTTGTGGAGGACAATGCAGGGCGGATGTGGTGGCTTTACATTTTGGGTGCACCAGTGTGTTTGTTTCGGGGCTAGGTGGACTCCTCTTACCAGTATCACTTAGTTTATCATCGCTGCAGATTTCCCACTTGCGGGTCCCACTACTTGTAGGGCAGGGGTTGGGGCCTGGGCTCTGGAATCTGGGTTGTGTGAGGAGTAAAAGGGAAATTGCGAAAAGGCCTGCCATTGAGTAAGCAATCAATAAAGATAATCAGGTTGTGCTTTCTGTCCTAGGACTTTAAAAATCGGGCAGGTGACGGTCAAAGGTCGGCCACACCAGCTCCCCTTGGTCCTCCCCACCTTTGGGGCGGTCTCAGGTTCCAGATTATTGGCCTCACCCTTGGAATCGTCTGAGAATGGAGTTATTGCTAATTCCAAGAGGGCTGACGCATCATTGGCGGGGTTCAACCGGGAGGCAACATGGTTTGTGTGACTGCTCCTGTTCTTCCTCAGAATTATGACTTTAAAAATCCTTTAAAAAAATCAGATTTAAAAAATTATACAGACGACACAAACTCCCCAGACGGAATGGCGCTTCGCCCTCCGCCCACAGGGAGCCGGGTCTGGGGCGCGGGTCCGCTCGGGGCCCCGCGGCCGGCACTGCCCCCTGGTGGCCTCAGCGC
This sequence comes from Otolemur garnettii, assembly GCF_000181295.1. Lineage (NCBI taxonomy): Eukaryota > Metazoa > Chordata > Mammalia > Primates > Galagidae > Otolemur > Otolemur garnettii. Next base: position 3,939,479 of record NW_003852535.1, read on the forward strand.
TCCTCGCCGGTGCCGCGCCCACGCCCTTTGCCCATCCGTAGCCCCCTCCACCCGGCTGCGCTTCGGTTTAGCTGCTCAACTGGAGCGGCCGGCCGTGGCGACTACCCTGGGACGGTGGTGGGGTTGGGGTCTTTAGATCCACCCTGGACGCATCTTGAGGACGAGTTCTGTTGTTTTGTACATTTTGCTCTAGTCTAGACCGATTGAACAGCCCGTGCCGTGTTTCTAGTACAAAGGCCCGGAGGTGGGAAGGGGCTAGAGTGCAGAGGACGTGGGGGTGCGGGGACGAGCGGAGTGAGGGGCAGTGGGAAGGAAGGGGGAAGCAGAAGCCAGCCACGACCTCTTCCTGGACTTTGAACTTTTTAAAAGCGTGCTGAGGGATGGCAGGGGGATGGGCAGTGGAGGAGGTATTTGATTAGAATTCCTCTGGCCGGTTAGGAGGCCCTTCGGGAGTGGATAATTTCAGGGGCCCATTTAGAGGTACCCTGTGTTGGCTGGAGGGGAAAGGGTCAGGGATGAGCCTTAGGCTTCTGCCCAGAGCAGCCCAGCGGGGAGGGTGCAGATAGAACTCAGGAGGTTAGAGGCAGTTAGAGGTTAGAGCCAGGTCTCTGCTTCTGCTTCCAATGGAGCTTGAGATGTTCAGAAGATAATGGGCCAGAAGGGAGGAGGCTTGAGCTCCTTTTGCTGGCAGGAATGTAGAGGGAAGGGACCCTGGGGGACTTCTGCATTTTCTCCTGAGGGCCTCAGCTGACATCTTTTTTAATACTCTGGCTTCCCAGGACCTCCCTCCTCTAGCAGGTATATAAGAGGTAAAGGCACAAACGTTGAGAGAGGCAAAAATGTAACAGAAACCCGACTGGTGGGCCAGTGGTGGGAGCGGAGTCCAGGAAGCGCAGGGCACAGGCGTGGGGGAATTTAGGCTTTTAAATCCAATGGGATTCTTAAATCCTAATCACACAGTGAGCCTTGGACTATTTTTTTTTTCTAGAACAAATAAAGAAAGATACAAAAGCCCCAACACAATCGTGAATGAACGCCAAAGTTAAACAAAGATGGATAACAATACAAAGAAACTCTAATCTCAACTACAGAGATACAGTAAATTCTGGGAGGAAGTAAGATTGTAAAAGGACTTGGATTATCTCTCAAAAGCCTCTTAAAAAAAGGTAAAGGGAAATGCCTAGAAAGATCACAGGTGCCTGCTTGCCTGGGAACATTGGCATTGTGACGCTCATCTCTGGATTAGAAACAGGTCTAGAAAATAGGGCGGGATTGCAGTCAAACGGCTAGAGGCAGCCACTCTGACCAGTGTGAGTGAAGGATAAAGGTTACTGTGAAGTTAGTGATCTGCCTCTGGCCTTCTGGGGGAGGGTGTCTAGTCCTCCAGCTTCTTCACTGGGTCCCTGCCTGTCTGATGTTTTGGTCAGGGCTGAAAGCTGCCAGTGCCATGTCATAACTGGAGAATGTGCCTATGAACAGGGATTTGATGACTTGTAGAAAGAAGCTGAGTACAGAAAAGAGAAAGCACACAAGTCTCCAGGCCCGTTTCCAAGCCGGCCAGCCCTCTGGCTGGGTCTGCCCAGATGAAAACTGCCAGGCCCGTCAGCAAGGGATAGCAGACTTTTCATCGATGGAGTAGATGTTAGATCTGGTGATGCTCTAAGCCGTTGATGACTATGTGGTACATATTTTCTAGGTTACAGCCAGCTTTTGGTGGCTTGCCTGTGTCTTCCTTGGACTTCCCCGGTTGGGTGGGGCCAGGTGCCATTTGTTCTGTTTGCTAGAGTTCTCTGCGGAATGTGCAGAATGTGATTGTAGAAGCTGCTGATGTGATTTTGTTATGCAGCGTGGGGGCTAGGAAGAGGCCACTAAGGGTTTTGGTTCCTGTCGGAAACTTGCCTCTCACAAGTGGTTAGTGATGGTCTGAGTCACGTGTCACTGGGGACATGTGGCAAAGTCATGCTCTGGCAGGAAAGAGGCTCTGGTACCAGCCCAGCACAGGCCCCACACCTGGCCTGGAATTGCTCTGCACAAATAAGCGCTGGGCCCCGGGCCATGCTCTGCTCACACACAGACAATCCTGTTGTCCCACTGTGCTACCCATAGGCAAGTGCTGCCCAAACTGTGATCTTTTCTCAAATCCCTGCAGCTGGGGAATTGGTTGTCATTTTCTGTCCTCTGCTTGGTTCCATCTTTCCACTGAGTTTCAGTCAACTCCCTTGTCCTTGAATTTTCCAGCTTGTGGAAAATTTGGCTTCCCTGCTCTGACTCCAAGGCCCCACTCAAAGCAGCCACTTCTAGTCAGACCTCCAGTTGGATATTATTGTTACACACACACACATCCCAACCTACACCTTAACATACTCAGTCCTGTCTTGCTGAGCCATACTTACTTCTACAGCACTGGGCTTTCCTAATTAATATGCTTTTCGGTTCAAAATGATGTCATTTCCCTTGAAAAATTAATAAGGCTCTCTGCAAAATAGTTCCCACTGCTTCTTGGTTTGAGTTTTCTACTCAAAACAGAGTAATATTCCCAGAGTATTACTCCCAGAGTATTTCAAATGAGAGTGGAAGAAGCTGATGTAGAGTGAAAACAGAATTAGGCAACCCAGTTCTCCAAAGATGAGGGACTTGAAGGCAGATGTCTTCGTTTCTCCCTCTCTCCCTCCCCTCCTTCCTTTAGTTCTCTCCCTCCCTCTTTCCCTATGTCTTCCTCTTATCCTTTCTGCAGAGCACACAAAACTCCACTATGGGCGCTCACTTTGGCAGCACATATACTAAAATTGGAATGATACAGTGAAGATTAGCATGGCCTCTGCACAAAGATGACATGCAAATTTGAGAAGTGTTCCATATTTTTTCTTTTTCCTAAAGAAAACTCCACTCAGGGTTGGCATTTTCCCAAAGGAAAGATCCCTTGCTGGAATATTCTTCTCTTCCCAAAATGAGAGACTTGCCTTGGCTTGAGTTTTTTCTGGGGACAAGTGTTTCTGCAGCTCCCCTTCCAGCTCCTTTGGTTGCTAGCATGCGGTGGGAACCCCAAACCTGGAAGCTGCAGTAGGGTGTCTGGCATCTTAGGGTCTGTCAAGTTTGAGCTCTGAGGGGCTCATATTTCTATTCCATTCTTCGTTACACATGCTCAGCCACATGGGTCTTCGTCTCTCCCTCCAGTCTGTTCCATTCCCTGGAATTCTGAGTTGTTAGATATGGAAGGTGGGATCCTTTCCAGGTTTCCTCACGGCCTTGGGGCTCTCCCCCAGTTCCCGAGCCCCAGTTCTCTGGGATTCAGTGTTCTAGGCCCTCCCTGTGGCTTCAGAGAGGGCATGGGCAGCTCATCCCTTCTGAGCAGGACTGGGTGGTACTGAGAGTTCCTGCATCCAGGCTTGGGTACTCACAGTGCTGAAGCAGACCGCCAGCATGACCAGGGTGGGGGTGACAGCTGGCTTCCTAGGAGGGGGTAGGGGAGGCTCTAGTTTGTTGTGGTCTGGGGTGAGACATGCCCAGCAAGGTGCCTTTTATGTGCTTCAGGAAGTGCCAGGAGGGAGGAGGGCAGGGCAGGGGCTCCAGTGTGAGACTGTGCTACTGACTTGGGCATCAGCTCAGTAGAAGAAATACAGTGTTCTCTTTTTTCAGTCTAGTTCTGCACCCATTGAAGCTGAGTCCACATAATAGGCAACTTGGAGGGAACCCAGGGTCCTGCATGGAGGTAGTGACACTGAGTCAGGGGACGCAGAAACCTGGCTCCTGTGTCTCGTTTTGAACCTGGGCACTGGGGCAGCCCAGATGAGTAGATGCAATATGGAGCCCACCTGGGCCCATCACCGCAGGAGAGATGGAGGCCCAAGGTCCCTCACAAGAAGCAGGGAAAGACTAGAGTTCAGGACCTTGACACTGCACTGGGCTCTTTCCATGCTCCCTTCCAAGGAAAGTAGCTAGATCTTTTTTTTTTTTTTTTTGAGACAGAGTCTCACTATGCACCTCAGTAGAGTGCTGTGGTGTCACAGCTCATAGCTTTTGGGTTTAAGCGATTCTCTTGTCTCAGCCTCCTGAGTAGCTGGGACTACAGGTGTCTGCCACAATGCCCAGCTATTTTTGTTGTTGTTGTTGCAGTTGTCATTGTTGTTTAGCAGGCCCGGCCAGGTTCAAGCCCACCAGCCTTGGTATATGTGACTGGTGCCCTAACCACTGAACTATGGGTGCCAAGCCAAAAATAGCTAGATCTTAAGCCATGAAGGTCATATGGTTCAGAGCATTGCTGCTGTCAGACTTGGGTGGGGGCACTGGATTGAAGCACCTTGACAATTCGAAGACTTTTCCAGAACACCCTTCAGAAACCTGTGGCTTGGTGCCTGTAGCTCAGCGCCTAGGACACTAGGCACATACACTGGAGCCGGCAGGTTTGAATCCAGCCTGGGCCTGCCAAACAATGACTACTACAACCCCCCAACCCCACCCTAAAACAACAACAACAACAACAATAAAAAACAGCCGGGCATTGTGGTGGGCACCTGTAGTCCCAGCTACTTGGGAGGCTGAGGTAAGAGAATTGCTTAAGCCCGAGAGTTGGAGGTTGCTGTGAGCTGTGATGCCATGGCACTCCACCCAGAGTGACAGAGTGAGACTATCCAAAAAAAAAAAAAAGAAAAAGAAAAGAAACCTTAGGCCCAACTCAGACTAGATAACAGCCTGCTCCAGGCTGGGTTTGTCCCCAGAATGGCTCTCGGTTCTTTCGTTTCCCTCTGATGGCCAAATCAATGAGCACCTTCAGTCCTTATCTCAACTGACCTCTTGGTAGCCTTGATACTGGTGAAGGCTTCCTCGTAGACCCATTCTCTCTCTTGCACTCCCACGGCTCAGATCATTCCTGTTTTCTTTCTCTGACCATTCCTTCTTCTCTTTAGATGTTTATTCTTTGCTGACAAGTGTTGCTGTTTCCCAGGCTTTGGCCTTAAACCCTTTTGCCTCCAGTTGTTGTGTCCTGTGGCTGCCCCTCTCCTCTCAGCACCCAGCCCGGCCCATTCAAAGCAACCCCCCCTTGGCCTCCCTGACTCCCTGCTGCTCTCCTGGCCATCTCTGCAAGGTCATCATTGTGATCTTTCTAAAACCCACTGATATTGCCACTCTCCATCTTGAAGCCCCTTTAAAACTTCCTTTAGCCAGAAGAATAAAATTCAAGGCCAGGCATGGTGGCTCATGCCTGTAATCCTAGTGCTCTCAGAGGCCAAGGTGAAGGATCACTAGAGCTGAGGAGTTTAAGACGAGCCTGAGCAAAGTGAGGCCCCACATCCCTACTAGACAGAGAAAAATTAGCCGGGGTGGTGGCAGGTGCCTATAATTCCAGGTGCTCAGGAGGCTGAGGTGAGAGGATCACTTGAGCCCAGGAGTTTGGGGTTGCTGTGAGCTAGGCTGATGCCACAGCACTCTAGCCCAGGCAACGGAGTGAGACTCTATCTCAACAACAACACCCCCCCAATCCCAATTAAACAAATTCCACATTGTGATAAGCTAGTTTTAGGGAGACAGGGTCTTGCTCTTGTTTAGGCTGATCTGGAACTCCTGAGCTCAGGCAATCCACCTGCCTCGGCCTCCCGGAGTGCTGGGATTATAGGTGGGAGCCTGACCCATGGTGTATTAGCTGCTATATTATCATTACGTCACCCCTCTCTGCCTTGATTGCTTGTCTTTAGAAGGCCCATAATACTATTCGTTACTGCATCTGCCAAGAGAGCGGAATCTGTGCAAAGTGCTTGATGTGGCACCTGGCATTGAGAATGGGCTCCGTGGATGTGGCCCTTGGTGAGATTTCGCTTTCAGGCTGGGCCTGGCCTAGGATGAGCTTCTCCTTTGTTCCTGGGCGTTCTCGAAATGTCCATCAAATACACCTGTGGGGTCAGCTGACCCCAGGGCAGAGGTCGAGTTCTTTTTCCTGCGGGAAAGCTGTGTAAAGAGTCTCAGTGCCCAGGAATTCTTGTCTTTGAGTTGTACAGTAAGGGTGTCTTCATGTCCCCTGCTCCCCAGCTGTCAGGTGGTGGGCTCGGGGGGCGGGGTAGGGGGTGTGTTTCCTGGATGCGTAGATGACCACTCAGTGACACAGTGGCCTTGCAGAGCATGGCTGGATAAGCATCACTGAGACAGGTTTAAAATGCAGCCTCGTGAAAGTCTGCAGTGCTCTCCCTCCAGGGCAGTCTGTGTGTTGTCTGTCGTCTAAGGCTGTATTCCAGAATGATGCATGTCCTCCTCTTGATGCTGCCATTTTTCTCTGTGTGTCCCTCCTCTGAATTCCTTATTCCTCCACCTTCATTCCTGGGCTTTCTCTTCCCCTCCCCTCCTCCTTCCCCTCACAGCCATCCCTCTCCTTTCCCTCTCCTACCTTCTCTCTCCTCTCTCTCCTTCCCCTTCCTTCCCCCCTTCCCTCTCTCTCCTTTCTTTTTACCCACTCCCTGGCCTTGGACAAAGCACTGGTACCTTCCTCCTTGCTGTCCGCCTAGGGCCCTTCCAGACCTGTCAGTCAATCATCCTGGACCTTCTCTTGCTGTCCAGCTTCCTCTGGGACCGTCAGGTCTGGGAACCACATCAGGGTCCTGAAATTTTATCATTTCCCCTAGGGAATATCACAGATTCGGGATAGTTGTGCCACCAGGTTTATTTGGAGGCTACTTATCTAAGATGAAAGAAACCCACTGAAGGCCAAAAAGAAAAAAGATTGTTCATTATTTTAAAAAAATCAAGCAAAGAAACCCATAATATTAAGTGCCTTCTTCCTTCTGAGTCTGGCTCCATAGCCTAACCACCTGGTCTCTGCAGTCAGTTCATCTTTAGGCCGTCAGCTGTCTGCATCCCCCCCTCTTCTTGGGGACCATTGAAAAGTGTGGCCACTGGAGCTGATATTGGCAAGGAGGAGAGCTGGACTCCCTGGGGCATCTTAGAGCTTTCTCTGTACTAACAGGGTTGCTACCAGTGGGTCCTTCTGTGGGTAGCAGCTGATCTGGTTGGGGCTGCACCAACAGCAGCAGAACCCTGGGGTCTCCCAGTCACATAGCCCATAACCTCAGATTCTGCTCTCTACCTTCAACCTTCAGAGTTCAAACTCCAGGGACAGAATAGCTGGCACCTGTATCTTTGACTTAGCAGTCAGAGGTAGAGAGGAGATGGGAGCAACTAATTGTAATGCCACGTGGGGAGAGGGAGGAAGGGAGAGAAGGAGGTGGTGCTCTGGGAGTGGGAATGGGCTGTCCCAGGAGAGGCAGCAGACAGAAGAGGGAGGACCTAGCATTTGAGCAACCTCTTGTGGGTGGGCAGTGCCAGGGGTTGGGTGAAGCGAGGGATGTGCCAGGAGGAGGAAGCTGTATGAGGGGAGGCCCCGGCTCAGGAGAGGACCTGGGTATGGTTCAACTTGTGAGGAACAGATGAGAGCAAAAGTACAGAGAAAGCCCAGGGCTGGGCTAGTGGTGAGGGGCCTTTGTGCTGAGCGGACAAGCATGGGCCGGAACCCAGAGAGCAGGGAGGGGCTGCAGGCCTGGGCCACATAGTCCAAATATGCCCGGAGGAGGCTTCTTTCCTGCTGGCTCAGCCAAGTGGACCACTGGTCCCTGCTGTTCCTGGGGTTTTGGCTCCTGGGGCCCAGCTGGTGGGCACCAGGCTTCCAAGTACAAAGGCCGGAGGTTTGTCCTCACTCTGGGTGGGACCTCACCTACCACCACCAAGTGTCCCAGACAGGTGTTTCCATCTGGCCCTGGGAGACCCCTGCTTGGCATCAGGGGCCTGCACAGCTTCTGATTTCCTGACCCGCCACCTGGCACAGGGAGGCAGAGTGGTAAATATTAACATCTGCTCCCCACATCCTTTAACTCCACGCATTGCGAGTTCCAGATCAGAACCCTCAAGCCTGCGTAGCGTGTGCTGACGGCTGGGACCTGCCATTCTGGCTGCATGTGGGCAGTTTATCTGGTCACCGTGCAAAGGCAGCATGTACTGGGGGTTGGCAAGTCACTTGGGGGTGGCAGTGAATCAGCATAGTTCCTGCAAACCCCTGTATCCCCCAAACCCCATGTGAACTGGTCCTTGTTCTGGGAGAGCCCTGATTCACAGCAGGGCGCTGGGGGAAGCCTGCTCTGAACCTGAGGGTGGGAGGGTGCTGAGGGGCCTGGAAGCCTCTGGGGTATTTGGACTACGTGGCCCAGGCCGGCAGCCTTTCCCTTAGACATGGCCATGTAGGTGTAGTGTGGGTGCCAGGTTGTTGAACCATGTTCAGTGCTCATTGATGGGAGGGAGGGGCTGGGTTAGCAGCAGCCCCCAGCCCATACTACTAGAAGGTGCTGACTGAGGCCACAAGCTCATCCATGCCCAGCACTTGGCGAACCCTAACGAGCAGGAAGCTGGGGTACAGCCTGTGCTGGCAGCTGGCTTCCTGCAAGTCCCAGCATGGCCTAGAAAACAGGTTGCAGTCCTGGGCAGGCCACTATGAGCCTCTCCATCTGGCTGGGCCACTGTGGGAAGACCAGTCAGGCTACAGACTGGACTCAGCTCATGGGGTCAGCTCCTGGGGCATGTTGGGAGGTCAGCTTTCTTCCTGTGCCCTGGGCATCTAGCTCCAGTCTGCTAAGGAAGTAGCTCCCTAGCAGAGCAGATCTTTCCTGCAGGCTCAGGCCATTTTCTTCTGCCTTAGAGGCTCCTAGAGCTGACCCCTGCATTGACCTAGGGCTCTCCCAGGAGGGCCCCGACAACTTTTGGACATTCTAGCTTTTTTGTCCACCAGGGCCTGTGAGGCTTTTTGAAGTCTAAAAAATTGTCATGTGTCTGCTGACTCCAAAATATAAAAAGAAAATTTCAAAATTATGATCAATGGTTAGTCATCTAGGTAACATTATTTTGAGTGCAACTCGAAATGATACACTTAGTTCATGTGATTTAACATGAACTAAGTGTATCATTTATTCCTAGGATCAAAATTATTAACTTTGGTTTTTTTTGTTTCTTTTTTTTTTTTTT
>NW_003852535.1:3949047-3953124 GCF_000181295.1 Otolemur garnettii
CCTGTAGTCCCAGCTACTTGGGAGGCTAAGGCAAGAGAATCACTGGATCCCAAGAGTTTGAGGTTGCTGTGAGCTGTGATGCCATGACAGTCTACCCAGGGTGACAAAGTAAGATTCTGTCTCAAAAAGAAGAACAAAGTTTATAGTTGGCTTGGTGCCCATAGTTCAGTGGTTAGGGCATTGGCCACCGAGGCAGGTAGATTTGAACCCATCCTGGGTCTGCTAAACAACAATAACAACTGCAACAACAACAACAACAACAACAACAACAAAATAGCTGGGCATTGTGGCAGGTGCCTATAGTCCCAGCTACTTGGGAGGCTGAGGCAAGAGAATCACTTAAGCCTAAGAGTTTGAAGTTGCTGTGAACTGTGATGCCACAGCACTCTACCCAGGGTGATATAGTGCGACTCTGTCTCAAAAAAAAAAAAAAGTTTATAGCCAACATTATACTCATGGTGGGAGTGTGGGTATTTTAGTGAGTTTGGTATGAAGTGGAGTGGGAATAGCAATACTAATATCCTTCACGTCCTGCTCTGCCAGGCTGCAGCTGTGACCACAGAACAGAGAATGACTGTGGGCAGGGAGGGGTCAGTGAGAACCATTCTCCAGCATCCTCTGTCTCTGATCTGTGGCCAGAGCTGCTGCCGTTGGCTTAACGGAAGCGAGGAGCCCAGGCTTTGTGGTCCTTAGCAGTTGGCCTCCTGAAGCACAGAGTAGAACAGAAAGGTGGCAAATGAACAGGTGGGTGAGCGACCAGCACGCGATGGTCACATTCTCTACAGACCGCCCTGGGTCTCACTTTTCCAAACACTTAATGTGATGTCTTGGGTGTCTTTTGAAACCTTGGCACTTAGGCATCTGATTTTTTTCATGCTGCAGAATATCCTTTTGCATGGATGTAATATAATTTAATTGACTAGTACCTTACTGATGGATGCGTACATTATTGCGTGTTTTTCTGCCATTACAAACCACATGGCATGTGCCCTCCCCCTTACCCTGGGGATTCTTTCCGAAGGAGAGATGCCTGGGTTTAGACGAGCCACCGCCCTTCATTTGCATGGACTCTCTCCAGCCTGGAAGCCCATCCATTCCTATGGCAGAGGGGTTATTGGTGGTGGTCCCTGGGCTAGGGAGGAGGAAGTGACAGGTGTCAGAGGTGCGGGTGTGTGAGTGGCAACTGTTTTTTTTTCCACAGGGATCTTGGTCATTTTCCCAGTTTGTCACTTACACCCCAAATGAGGGTGATAGTGGCATATTGAGAGTGGGCAGAGATGCCCACAGCTGCCAAACATGTGTGTGTGTCCTTGCAGACTGTGGAGTGGCATCCTTTGGGCACCCACCACCCATCTAGGAGCTATACCCAGGCACAAAGTGATCTGGCTTTTGTTGTATCTGGAGATGGAGCCCAGAGTGTCAGGCAGCTCAGGGGAGGGGATCTGGGCACTTTCTCAGCTCCTGGGCTGGGCAGGCCCCATGCTCCTTGAGCTCACTGGAAGTCAGGAGGTGGTGGGACCTGGGGATGAACCTTCCCAAGCCGAGCCCACCCGACAGAACCAGCAGGTTTTCTGGTCTGGGATTAGCTCCTCCCAGGGGTGGGGACAATAAAGCTGATGGAAATCCCTGCTCTGCAGGGTGGAAACTGGTTCCCCTCCATTTTACAGCAAATGTGGGATTTGGGCAGCGGATCCGGGGTTGCCGTCAGAATGACATGATCACTTGTTGACCTTTGTCGGGGTGCTTGTTCACGTTCTTGCTTACTTCTGCAGGTTCTTTGTTCTGCGGTGAGTCACTCCGCTCCTGCCCTCCATGCCTGTCTGCTCCCTCCCATTATCCCTCCCCTGAGCCTGTTCAGGTCGCTGCCAGGGTTCCCCCTGCCATAACAGTGTCCAGAGCCCTGAGGATGGGTTGTATAGAGGTGGGGAGCGAGGTCAGTAGACTTAGTCAGGGCTATCGGGCTGCTGAGTGGCTTTGTGGGCTGCAGTTGCCCCTCATATAGGGAGGGTGCAGAGGACGACCTGGGCTCTTTCCTGCAGGACCTGATAGTCTCAGGCCCAGTGAGGCTCCACCCAGAAGAGCCTGGTGAGCCCCTGGCCCCGCATCCCTGACAATGGCCTGATACTATTCTATCTGGGTAGCTTGTCACTTCTGGGTCATCAGGGTGTACAGGTGGTTCAGCGTCCTCAAAAACAGTTGTTCACAAAATGAAATAGAACTTTCCTTTCTCTCTTTCTATTTTTATATTTATATGTTTTACTTATAATGCATACATATGTATTTTTTACCTATCCACATGTTATTATATAATTTATGTTATATAATGTTTATAACTAATATAACCAAAATAAAATATAATTTCAATCTCAAGCCTTCATTGTGCTGAGGGAGTGGAAACTTAATCTTGGCCATCTTGGGGACTCCTCCCTAGGGCTATGCCTGACTTTCAAGGGCTTGGTGTTGGGAGGATTTCCACTGGTGAGGGTACCTGGTGCTGAGGCCACCTGTCACCAGGCCAACCATTGCTATTTGCAATCAGTTGTGCTGCTGTGTGTCCGTCAGCACTGTGTGGTTCTCCAGGCCACTGGCTTTCTCTGCCACCTGAGGCCCACACCAAGCACAGGAGTCCTGCTGCTCTCATGCCATGCTGGGGCCCGGAAAGACCATGTGAGGATACTGGGAGATGACTCTGCCCAGTGCGGCTTGGTCTCTCCAGTGGCTTACCTGGTGGGTTTGACATCTAGAGAGGATCATTTTTTTTTCCACTCTAATTTTTTCAAAGTAAATGGAGAGGATTATTATTATTATTTTTTGTTTGTTTGTTTGTTTGAGATAGAGCCTCAAGCTGTCGCCCTGGGTAGAGTGCTGTGGTATCACAGCTCACAGCAACCTCCAATCCTGGGCTCAAGTGATTCTCCTGCGTCCACCTCCCAAGTAGCTGGGACCACAGGCGGCTGCTACAACACCCAGCTACCCTTTGGTTGCAGCCGTCATTGTTGTTTGGTGCACCGGCCAGCTCAGATGTATGTGGCTGGCGCCCCAGCTGCTTAAGCCACAGGCGCTGAGCTGAGAGGATTATTTTTTAACACCTCCCTACTCTAGACAATAAAAATTATCCTTCGTGGGCTTGGTGCCGGTAGCTCAAGCAGCTAAGGTGCCAGCCACATACATCAGAGTTGGTGGGTTCGAATCCAGCCTGGGCCTTCCAAACAACAATGACAACTGCAGCCAAAAAATAGCTGGGCGCTGTGGCAGGCACCTGTAGTCCCAGCTACTTGGGAGGCTGAGGCAAGAGAATCGCTTAACCCCAGGAGGATGCTATGAGCTGTGATGTCATGGCACTCTACCCAGAGCAACAGCTTGAGGCTCTGTCTGAAAATAAAATTATTCTTTGTAATAACGATGAAATAAGATGAGTAAGAATAAAGTTCAGAAAAGAAATGCAGGCTCAGCGCTGGTAGCTCAAGCAGCTAAGGTGCCAGCCACATACACCAGAGCTGGCAAGTTCAAATCTAGCCCGGGCTTTCCAAACAATGACAACTGCAACCAATAAATAGCTGGGCGTTGTGGTGGGCACGTGTAGTCCCAGCTACTTGGGAGGTAGCGGCAGGAGACTTGCTTGAGCCAAGGAGTTGGAGGTTACTGTGAGCTGTGATGCCACGGCACTCTACCCAGGGGCTCAGCTTGAGGCTCTGTCTCAAAAAAAAAAAAAAAGAAAGAGAGAAAAGAAATGCAGAAAGTGATCATTTTCATTTATTTATTCAGTATCATTTTCTTTTGTTAATACATATATGTATACATGAAATTACAGACTGAATGTTTCCATCCCCCCAAAATTCCTATGTTGAAATCCTGACCTCCATTATGATGTTATTTGGAGGTGGTTAATAACGCTAGGTATTAAGGTGGAGCTCTCAAGAGTGAGATTACTTTAGCAAAGTATCACAGGAATGGAAGAAAAAGTATCCAATGTACACACACCTATTATGAAACTAATTTAAACCTTTTTATATGAAAGCTATAACCTAATAACAACCTAAGGATATGGGGACGGGGGAGGGAGGGGAGAGAGGGGGG
>NW_003852535.1:3953471-3976918 GCF_000181295.1 Otolemur garnettii
CCTGTGGTCCCAGCTACTTGGGAGGCTGAGGCAGGAGACTCGCTTGAGCCCAGGAGTTGGAGGTTGCTGTGAGCATGATGCCACGGCACTCTACCCAAGGGGATAGCTTGAGGCTCCGTCTCAAAAAAAAAAAAGAATGAGATTACTGTCCTTATGAAAGGGATCCCACAGCACTCGCTCCTTTTCCATCATGGGAGGGGATAGGGAGAAGACAGCTGTCTGTGGACAAGGGAACAGGCCCTCTGCAGACACGAAATCTTTAAGTTACCTATATCTTGGATTCCTCAGCCTCCAGAATTGTGAGAAATAAATGCTTATTGTTAAACCACCCAGTCCAAGGCATCTTTATTAAAGCACCCGAGATGGGTTTAGATACACACATGCACTTACTGTGAGTGTGTATGTGTGCATATGTATAAAATCATCCCAGCAGAAAGAATAAATATGAGAGCCCACCATGGATACACATGAAAACACAACTGTTTCTTCAGTAGTTTATACATTCACACAACTGGATATTGATCCATTGGTTATCATCTCATATATTAATATTTTATGTAAATAACTATCCAATAACCAAAAAAGTAAAAATCCCCAAAATATCTATTAAAGGTAAAATGTAGGCAACTACCTCATTATGCCACTTATGTGATACTTTATTTTTTTGATTTGCTTTTTTTTTTTAAATATAGAGTGTTACTTTGTTGCCCTTGGTAGAGTGCTTCAGTGTCACAGCTTACAGCAACCTCAAACTCTTGGGCTCAAGCAATTCTCTTGCCTCAGCCTCCCAAGTAGCTGGGACTAAAGGTGCCCACCACAATGCCAGACTATTTTTAGACACGAGGTCTTGCTGTGGCTCAGGCTGGTCTTGAACCTGTGAGCTCAGGCAATCCACCCATCTCAGCTTCCCAGAGTGCTAGGATTACAGGCCTGAGCCACTGCTCCTCACTTGACTTGCTTTTTGGTTCTGTTTTTTTGAGACAGAGTCTCATTTTGTCGCCTTCAGTAGAGTGCTGTGGCATCACAGCTCACAGCAACCTCTAGCTCTTGGGCTTAGGCGATTCTCTTGCCTCAGCCTCCCGAATAGCTGGGACTACAGGCACCTGCCCCAATGCCCGGCTATTTTTTATTGCAGTTTGGCCAGGGCTGGGCTCGAACCCACCACCCTTGGTATATGGGGCTGGTGCCCTACTCACTGAGCAACAGGTACTGCCCATATATATATATTTTTGAGACAGAGTCTCACTTTCTCATCCTTGGTAGAGTGTCATGTGTCACAGCTCACAGCAACCTCAAACTCTTGAGTTTAAGTGATTCTCTTGCATCAACCTCCCGAATAGCTGGGACTACAAGCGCCCGCCACAATGCCAGACTATTTTTTTAAGATGGGGTCTCATTCTTGCTCAGGCTGGTCTAGAACTTGTGAACTCAAGTAATCCACCTGTCTCAGTTTCCCAAGTGCTGGGATTATAGGTGTGAGCCACGTGTCTGGCTGCTTTTTGGTTCTAAAACAACAAAAAAGAATACTTTTTGACTCTAAAGATATTAAAATTCAGTAAAATATCTTCTGTATGAACTAAAATGTTTACTCACCAAGCAAAAATATTACACCTTACATTCTTTCATTATGCCTTTAAAATTTTAAGCACCTGGGTGGTGCCTATGGCTCAAGGAGTAGGGCACTGGCCCCATATACCAGGAGTGGTGGGTTCAAACCTGGCCTGGCCAAAAACTGCAAAATAAAAAAAAAAAATTTAAAAATTTTAAGCACCAATTAAAAACTCTAAGTGGGAGGGATGCAGTGGCTCAGTTTTGTAATCCCAGCACTCTGGGATGTTGAGATGGGTGGATTGCTTGAGCCCAGGTGTTTGAGACTAGCCTGAGCAAGAGCTAGACCCTGTCTCTGCTAAAAATAGAAAAACTAGAGGGGCATCGTGGCAGGTGCCAGTAGTCCCAGCTGTTTGTGAGGCTGAGGCAAGAGGATTGCTTGTACCCAGGAGTTTGAAGTTGCTGTGAGCTACGATGCCATGGCACTCTACCCAGGGTGACAGAGTGAGAAGAACAGAACTGAAGCAACTCAAGTTCTATGTCTTGGCCTTTACAGTCACTAGGTTTCAGCTGCTAATTTTGAATCTACTATTTTAACACAAGAACAGGTAGCCCCCAGGAAGAGAGGAGGATAGCACTGAGTCTGAAGCCAGCTCCAAGGATTCTGAATCCTCATGAACTTACTCAGGAAAGGAACATGTTGGGCAAAAAATTATGTAGGAGAGGTGGTGGCTATGTTAATTAGCTTTATTTCATCTTTCATCACATTGTAACCATAAATACAATCATTATATGTCAAATATATTAATTCAGTAACTTAAAAGGAAAATAAGTGCTTCTTTGGAACCACCTGTATACCTGGAAGTTCTTAGAAATAATTTCCGTGCAAAATATAGGATGGAGATAAAGTTTGTGTGCAATTTAGCAAATTTATGTCCACCCTGTATGTTTATTTAAAAATAAATAATAAACATGTGCTAATTTAGAGCTTGCGTATATATTATTAAAACTCAACAGTAACTGCAGCAAACACTTGGAACTTAACAGAAATTTTCAGGTAGGCTTATTTTGTCATGGACATTGTTCAGAGCTGCTGGTGTGTGGTGATAATAAAAAGCACGCTGACTGTCAGTGGACCTTATCACTGATTTTAAACCCTTTTACTGCCTGCACTTGGTGTCAGCAAGGACCGCCAACACTTGCTCTTTACTTCCTGGCTGCCCTGGGAATCCTTTCCTTGATTGGGGGGTGCGGAGGGGGCTTTGGAAGCCCAGCTCTTACACAAAACCAGTGCCTGGAGGTCTTTCTGTTCCTGGCCTATGCTTTTGAACTGTAAAACGAGGAAACTTCCTCTTCCTCCATCATAACCCTTCCTGGGGCTGCCTTGGCCATGGGAATCAGGGAAGAACTAAGAGAAGAAAGGAAAATAAAAGGAAAAATAATATGGGTTAAGGTTGCACAAATTTCCTACTACAAGAGGACAGCTCAGGTGGTTCTTGGCAGCTGCCTCTGACTTGCCCTGAATCTGAACTCCTGGGAACCCTGGACTGTAGTCTACGCCCTGGAAGGGCCTGGAAAGGCTGCAAGGAACAGCTACTCCACCCTCTGTGTTCTGGAGGAGAGACCTCAGGCCCAGAGGGGAGCTGCAGTTTATCAGGGCTGGCCTAGACAGTGGGAGGCAGAGCCAGAGCTGGTCCTGGGTGCTCAGTCCAGGACCTTCCTGTTGTTCTGCGCCGGGCGGGGGGCGGGGGGGCACAGCTCTGTCCCTGCCATTTGTTGCTCACCAATAATTGCACCTGACATCTAAAGGCCAAACACAGTTCAGTGCACTTAACCCCGAATTTAATGGAGCTGTAGGGCCTGTAAATGATGAAAAAACAAGCACTGCTGCTGGTAATTTACTTTCCTTTAGAGCAGCGGTTACCTGTGGGTTGCGACCCATAGGAACTGTATTAAAGGGCTGCGGCATCAGGAAGGTTGAGAACCCACTGCTTTAGAGTCACCAGTGGGTCTTTTCAGAGTGGATTCCTAAGGCCAGGAAATATAATTTGTGTCCCTCTGCCCAGAGGCTGGAAATGGAGATACCTTGGTCTGGCCACGGGAACCTGTCCCACAGTGGCCCAGGAGAAGCCTGGGCCAAGTGTGTGTCCTGGCCTTCCAGGGTCTCTTGGGGACTGGAAGTGTGGGGTCCCTTGTCTACTTGGGCTGCTGGCTTAACATGGGGTTTATGTCCAAGGTCAGGGTCAACGTCTACAGGGCCACCCTGAAGTTCATTCTCCTCATAGCAGTCTGAGTGATCTTTTAAAAATGTAAATCAGAGGCTCGGTGCCTGTGGCTCAAGTGGCAAAGGTACCAGCCACATACACCTAAGGTGGCCGGTTCGAATCCAGCCTGAACCTGCCAAACAACAATGACGGCTGCAACCAAAAAAATAGCCGTGGGTTGTGGCGGGTGCCTGTGGTCCCAGCTACTTGGGAGGCTAAGGCAGGAGACTTGCTTGAGCCCAGGAGTTGGAGGTTGCTGTGAGCTGTGATGCCATGACATTCTACCCAGGGGGACAGCTTGAGGCTCTGTCTCAAAAAAAAACCAAAAAACGTAAATCAGAGTGTATCTCTTCTTGTGTAAACCCTATTGGCTTCTTACAACAGAGTAAAACTGGAGATCCCATGTGACTTGTCCCTACCTGCCTCTCCAGCCTCATGTATGTCACTCCCCCCACTGCCCCCAGTACCCTGTGGCCAGTCTGGCCTCCTGACTTCCAGGGAACCAGAGGACTGCCACCTCCAGGTCTTTGTTCTTGCTCTCCCTCTGCCTGGACTCCAGGTCATTTCCTGATCACACCTTTCATCAAAGTGTCAGCTAGCACTTCCTCTCTGTGGTTAGTCTTCTCTGATCACCAGGGACCACCCTCCCTGTCCCCCTGGATTCCAGAATCCAGCTTTCTTTCCTCCACTGCCTGTGTCACCATTTTGTCTATGTGTTTGCTTGTGTATTGAAAGAGGTCAGGGAATTTCACCCTAGAATATGACTCATTGGAATAAAGAATATTTTGGGTTAAAGGTTATTCAATAGCAAAAAGCAAAGGAGGGGGCTTTGCCTCTATTTGCATAAACCAGAGGACCCAAGTTCAAAGGGGCAATGGAATTCTCTTCCTTTCCTCTTATCTTAACATACTGCAGGAAGCCCATGGTGGCTCACGTTTATAATCCTAATCCTAGCACTCCGGGAGGCCGAGGTGGATGGATTGCTTGAGCTCATGAGTTTGAGACCATTGGGAATGATGGTGAGGAGGATGTGCATAGAGCTCAGAATAGTGCCTGGCACATGCCAAATGCTGTTTGCTAACCCTAACCTTAGGGTTAGTGATGGCACCCAGGGCTACTCCTGGGGCCTGGCCTTAGTAACCTCTCCCAACTCAGCCCAAAGGCAGCCTTCTACACATGCCTTTCACTCTTTCAGGGAGACTATGTCATCACCATGATGATAACAGCAAAAACCATCACCTACATGCTGCCAGGTGCGCACTAAATATGGTTTCTTCTGAACCTTCATAAACCTCAGTAATCCTCTGAGGTAAGTACTATTATTCCTGACCCCATTTTAAAGATGGAAAAACTGAGGCTCAGTTGCCCTGGGTCTTGTATTCAGCAAGTAGAGGAGCTGGGATTTAATCCCCAGAGGGCTGGCCCTAAACCCAGGATCTATACCTCGTTGCCCAGAAAGCTCGGCCCTTGGTGCCCTCTGAGGCCCTCCTTTGAGCTTCCTCATCTCCAGGCTGTGAGTCTTCCTTGCTGCTCACAGGACCTCGGCACCCCCTGTTGCCAGATGGAATTCAATTCTGGCCCTTCTTTCCTTGCCCCAAGCACCTGCCCTTTGGTCCCCTTTCTTGAGTGGTGATGGAGGAGACATCCCCTTTTTCCTGTCATTCTTTATTATATTATTTTTGCCAATAAAAATTGGCACAAAGGTGCTGTGTATTCTCACAGCTGTGAGTGCCAAACGGACGTTTGGGTTTAACTTGAGAGGTCAGGGAACACTGTGGAAGGTGGTACAGTGAGGTCATGGGATGGGGGCAGTGATTGGTGAACAGAAGAGAACAGCGTGTGCTGGGGATGGGGGAGGTGGGCAGAGCCAGGCTTCAGTTGCACAGTTCAGTACACAGGGCAGAATTTCGCTGGAGGGCAGGATGGGCCTGGGGTGGAGTTTGGTTTCATTGTTATTTCCTCTTTGTGGTCATGGCTATTGTTATGTTTGTTAGCTGCCTGGGCTGATGAACTTGTATCCTACCTCTCATGCTCCCACACAGGCCTGAGCCTGGCTCTGCCCTCAACCCCATCAGCCTTCCCTATCCTGTGGGTGGCAGAGTCAGTGCCCTGGGCAGAGGACTTGGGCCTCCTGCCCTTGGTTCTGTCCTGCTATCTCCTCCTCCCCCAGAGTTGACCCCTGTGGAGACCCTACCCCCTACCACTGGGGGCCACTGGGAGCTAACCTCTCTTCCCCAAAGGCAAGTGGCTGGTGCAATGGAGGCATCCTGGTGGGCCTGGCTACCAGGCTAACCAGGAGGGGTGTAGTAGGGAAGACTGTTTCTCCAGGTCTCCAGGTGGGTTTGCCCCAGTCAGGAGCCCTGGTGACCAGACCTGAAGCATGGGCTGTAATGCAGTGTCCTCAGGACAAGTGAAGGATGCACTTGGGGATCCCTTCATTTCATAACACTTACTGGGCACTGCCAGAGGCCTCGGGAAGGGCTATAAGAGAGGCAGATGTGGTCTTTGCCTCAAGAGCCCCAGAAGATAAGTGGCCGTGGGCTAGGGATGGTGGAGGCTGTAGGCCAGCTGGAAGGTGGAGCCTCCCAGACACAGGTTCCCATCCTGGAAAGTCACATTTCTCCAAGCCTCAGTGTTCTCATCTGAAAAACAGGAACAGCGTCTAGTTTGCAGGGTGCTAAGGTTAGAGAGGGTTAATGGCCACATGGTTGGCCTTAGACACTCCTTGTTCTGACCCCCAGTGGTGCACAGCCCTGTGGTCTGGCCCCAGCCCTGTTGGGAGGCTTTCCCAGAATGAGGGGGCTCACCGGCCCTCCTCAGTGAGGCACTCTTCCTGCCAGGAGCTGAGCTCAAGGGCAGGGCGGGCGGCAGAGGCCACACATCAGCCAGCTGTCCTCCCTTTCCTGGGACCTGGTCCAGAGACAAGGAGCAGGGCGTCTGGTTTTCTTTGTGTGGCTGTCTCTAATTCCTCTGGCAGCTGAGCTGCTTTTCAGAAGGAGGATGATGCACTTAACTGGTTGTGACCCAGCTCTGGGCTGAGGAAAAGCACTGGGGTCTGGGTTCAAGCACAGATGGGTCCAAAGGCTACCTTGACCACTTACTGGCTGCATGACCAGAGTAAGGTATTTGGTGGCTCTGAGTGTCAGGGGCCCAGTCTGGAAAGTGGGAATGGTTATTCCTGCCCTGGCTACTCCATAAAGTAGAAATAGATGTGGAAGTGTTTCGTAAAGCATGGAATGTGGAGCTTGGGTGTTCTCTGTGTTGGCGTCATGGGGCTGGGCTCTGCCACACAAGAACAGCTGGGCCCTCTGGCTGAGCATCTGGCCCATGTGTACAAATAGAGCAACTTTTGAGCCCGTGGGACAGAGGCACGTTTTAGAAGCTGCTGGCTGGTGACCCTGAAGAGGGCATGGGGCTCTGAAAAGGAAGGGCCCGTTCTGGTTGGTGTGGTTTGGGAACATAATAACAGTAGCAACAGCTGACAGACACAGAGAACTTGCTGCTGTGTGCCAGGCGCACTTCTGAGTCTCCATGTGTTAAGCAAGCATTCTCACAACAGCTCTCTCGGAGAGGTCACTCTTCTTACCCTGCAAGCACCTTTGAGGGTGGAAGGGCCGGCAGTGGGCGCTCTGCCTGCAGCCAGGAGACCCTGGCCTGGTGGGGCCTTGAAAGCCAGCCCAGGGGTTCAGAGTTGCTACAGTCCCTTCAGGCTCTTGAATGACCTCATCCCTGAGGGTGGGCAGGACCGGGCCCCTGGGAGGGGCTGTGATGGACTGGCCAGCACTGGGGGTGTGGAATCCATGGAAGGAGAGGGGTTTCCTCATTCTTCTGTCTTCATCTTTGAGCAGAGGCCCAGCTCTTGCCCAAGTAGTCCCCATGGAAGCCTTGATGGGCTCAGAAGCTGGACTGTGTGTGGGGCAAGGTCTCAGAGCTCAGGCAAGGCCAGGGTGGTAGCCCAATAGTGTAGAGCCTGGCCCTGGTGTGGTCTGTGCCAGGCCTTGTGGGCGGCTTCCAGGGGGTGGTGCCCTGGTCCTGGGAGCTGACTCGGGGAGGGCAGAGCAGTGCAGGGCTGCCTGCCGGAGGCGCCAGAGCATGCAGCCCACACAGGCAGGATGCTGGTGCCTTCCTGTCTGTGGCCCCCCCCACCCCCGCACCCCCGCCTCCCCGCAGGCACAGCCTGGTCAGGGCCCCATTGGTTGGGGAGGGGGCAGCAGGTAATAACCTTAGTGGTTAGAGGCAGGAGCAGGGTTGGTACCTTTTCTCTCAAAATGAATGCCCTTGCCAGAGAAGCCACTGCAGGGCTGGCTGTGGTGGAGACCTTCCGGTCTGAAGCAGCTGGTTAGTGCAAGCACACTGGCAGGGCACTCACAGGATAAGAGCCATGAGCCACAGGCTCATAGGAAGTGGCCACCTGCTTTCTGTGCCTATCCAATTAAGGTCCTGGGGCTGGAAATGCTGAGAGTGTGTCAGTAGGGGCTTCTCCGTCTGCAGGGTGCCCCGCCCTGGGGCCTGACATTTTCTGCTTGGGAGTAGTTAACAAATATGTTGAAATTTCTAAGGAAAACAGGGGCAGGGTAGAAGAGGCTTGGGGAAAGCAGCAGACTTTAGTTGGGAGGTGTCAGGAGTCAGAGAGACAGGATGGACAGAGAAGGTTGGGACAAAGAGGAGGCACGTGGGCTGCAGTGAGCCAAGGGAAGGGAGGAGGGAAACTGGTCCTGGTCTTTCTTACTTCTTTTTTTTTTTTTTTTTTTTTTGAGACAGAGCCTCAAGCTGTCCCCCTGGGTAGAGTGCTATGGCATTACAGCTCACAGCAACCTCCAACACCTGGGCTCAAGCGAGTCTCCTGCCTCCGCCTCCCAAGCAGCTGGGACCACAGGCGCCCGCCACAACGCCCGGCCATTTTTTGGTTGCAGCCGTCATTGTTGTTTTGGCGGGTCTGGGCTGGGGATTCAAACCCGCCACCTTAGGTGCACGTGGCTGGCGCCTCAGCCGGCTGAGCCATAGGCGCCGAGCCTCTTTCTTACTTCTTAAAAAGATTGAGGTACTTAGTCTGAATAGAGGGTTGGGAGAGTTCAGGAGTTCAAGTCCCCTGAGATCTGCTCAGGACACCAGTGGAATGTGGTTCTCAAGGCCAGCGAAGCACAGGATTCTCAGCCTATGGGAAATACTTCTGGGCTCATTTGTATAATGAATTCTCCTGAGAACTGCCCTTTGCCCAGGAGGCTCTTGCTGTGTGGGAAGGCTGAAGAAGGGAGCTGGAGGGACACAAACCAACCCTTGGTACAGCCAGTGGCCTGGGGAAGAGGTGGCTGAGGGGAAGGGCGGGGAGTCCTTTCCTGGCAGCTGCAGTAGACTCGCTCCCCATCTGCTCTTCTTACTCCAGGTCACCTTTTGCCAAGCTGGTGGCACCACCTGTGTTGGGTACAACCCATAATTCCCTTCCAAACCTGCCCCTGGCCCCTTCCACAGCCCAGCCCAGGGCACTGCTTGGCTTCTGTGACAACAGGGATGTCATTTCCATCTGAATCGCCCCAGCATGCACAGGAATGGTACCCGAGTACTTCACACACAGGGGGAACTAACCAACCCAGCAGCCTCAGCCCCTGCTGAAAGGCCATTTTGAGAAAACTGGGGAAATTGGAATACTGACCAAATATAACGTAAGGTGAGAGATCATTGACATGCAAAGGTGGACAATGTTAATTGAAAAGTTACACATAGCATGTGTGGTATGGTCTCATTTTGGAAAAAAAAATTACCCATATATATGCTTTGAAAAAGATCCTGGAAGAATATGTAATAAGTAATTAATAGTGATATTCCCTGGGTGAAAATTTCCCCCTTTTTGTTGTCGATCTATTTTTTTACACGTATTTAAAAATTTTATCTTAAATTTTATCTTTTAGAACTCTATAATTCTTATATGCTGATTTTGTTGTATTAAAATGTTACTTTTAACTTAAAAATGTTTAGTAATAGGCTGCCACCCTGAGGTACTGATCCAGGGCAGGGGGTGGGGACCACTGCGTGTGGGGAGGAGCCTCAGTCTTCTCTTCTTGACTCCCCTGTGGAAGTTCAGAACTTCAGAACCCAAACCTCTGCACAGGATCCAGAAAGTACAGATAACTGTAAAGTAAAAGCTAGGTAACTTCAAGAGGATCAAAAATTAGTCCTAGACTGGTTTCTTCTATCAACGCTTGAAAGTCCAATTTTATTTTTTATTTTTTTGAGACAGAGTCTCACTATGTCACCCTTGGTAGAGTGCTGTGGTGTCACAGCTCACAGCAACCCCAAACTCTTGGGCTTAAGCAATTCTCTTGCCTCAGCCTCCCAAGTACCTGGGACTCTAGGTGCCTGCCACAACACTCGGCTTTTTTTTTTGGCCTGGGCTGGGTTTGAACGCACCACCTCTGGCATATGGCTCACTCCTTGAGCCACAGGCACTGCCCTCGGCTATTTTTTGTTACAGTTGTCATTGTTGTTTAGCTGGCCTGGGCCAGGTTTGAACCTGCCACCATATGTAGCTGGCACTGTAACCACTGTGCTACGGGCGCCGAGCCTATCCAATTTTATTTTAATAGTGAGTTGGGAAAGCCCAGGATTTAAAGGATAGAGTTTTCCAAATGAGCTAGTCTTTCCTGTTTCTTACCTGGGGCACTCTGGGGCTGTCCATAGATCCAGGATGGTGGTTGCATGTCTGGTGTGACAAGGTCACAGCAGGGGTGAGAGCCACTGGTTTGGGCATAAGGAGGTTGGAATAAACCTCAGTTTAAACCTGTTTCTTGGGGGAAAACTCCATTTCCTCTGGGGCTTATGTTTTATCTTTCAAAAGGGTAGTATAATCCCTGTGACTCCTTCTGCATATTTTTAACTCCAGAGAGCGCTACAGAGGACTATGGCTCAACTCTATGTAGCACATGGTTGTGGCGTGAGGAGGGGCAGAAAGGTCACCCTCCCTTTGACAGTATTTACTCCATATGAGGCCACTAATGGGCACCCATGCCTCACCCACTGTGCTCCAGGCCCAACCTCCCTCCCAGCCCCATCCCTAGACCTGGTTTTGCCTTGTCCTTTTGCCAGGCTGTTCCTTGCTGGGTCATGCCCACGGCTGTGCAGAGGAGAGGCAGTGAACACCTACATTTTCTTAGCTGGATAAGCTCTGAGGGCACTTTGTTGTTCCCCCGAATCAGCTCCAAAATCCAAATTCAGTGATGGGTATGTGCAAAGATGAAGGCTGATGGGAGGGCTTCAGAGGGGCAGCCGAGAGGCTGGAAGAGTAAGTCCCTTCCCCGCACACCATCATCTCCCGTGTCAGGACTGCGAAGAGGACTGACGTGTTCCTTTGCACTGTTTATAATCCCTCATGCTAGAAAGGAATGTGGCTAGAAAGGGTGTAATTTGATGAAAATGTTTATTACCCAACTTCAAAGTTAAGGCCCTTCCTTATTCTGGACTCCTCTCTGCAGCCTAGCAGAAGGCAAACCCCCAACTCTAGCATGTCCTGCCCTTCCCCCCAATCCCAGGGGACACTGTCTCTGGGACTCTCCTGTGCTCCTTATTCTCTCACTATTTTGACACAGGCCGAGTTACTGTCCATCAGTCTTCCTGGCTAGAAGGAACACCTGAGGGCAGGGGACAGGCTGGTGTGGAAGGGGCTTCCATTGTTGATTTGGGACGGGCTCTGTGGGGTGTCTGCTAGTATTTATGTTTTGATAATTCTGCTCTAAAATAAGTTATAATGTTGGGCGGCACCTGTGGCTCAGTGCGTAGGGCGCCGGCCCCATATACCGAGGGTGACGGGTTCGAACCCAGCCCCAGCCAGCTAAAACAACAGTGGCAACTGCAACAAAAATAGCTGGGTGTTGTAGCAGGTGCCTGTAGTCCCAGCTATTCAGGAGGCTGGGGCAAGAGAATCGCCCTGGCCCAAGAGTTGGAGACGCCATGGCACTCTACCAAGGGCTACAAAGTGAGACTCTGTCCCTTCACCAAAATAAATTATGTTTAGATAAAAATGGGGGTCAGGGTGGCCTCCATGGCTCAAGGAATAGGGTGCCAGTCTCCTATATTGGAGGTGGTTAGTTCAAACCTGGCCCGGGCCAAAAACTGAAAAAAAAGAACACTTAATAAAAATGGGGGTCAGGAACAGGGACCCTCTGTGGTTTCAAATTTTTTAAGTACATGTTCTGATTCAAGAGATAAACCACCCAGCTTTGGGCGGCTGGGGGAGACTTGTCGTTTGCTGCCCTCTTGTGGCACAGGAGAGGCAACAAGCCTGTCTTTAAACAACATCCAGCTGGTTCATTTGTCAAATAGCGGTGGAGCAGTCCCCACTGCAGTGTGTGCAGCAAAGTGAGAACTGTATGTGGTCTTTGCTTATGGAAACCCCAGGCCAATGGAGGCGGCTTTTTGTAGGACCCAGGTCTGAGAGGAACAATACCCATATTGGCTTTACACAACAGGGCTGATGACCCCACATCCCAGTACCTGGCCCAGCAAGGAGGCCAAATGGCCAAGCACCCAGCTGACTTCACTAACTAGAGCCAATTCCCCTGTGAATTGGGAGACCCAATGAGACAAGTTCAAAATCATATCTTCCACCTGGCTTCTACAACCCCACTTCCCTTTCTTTTTTTTTCCTTATTGCCTTAGTAAGTTTCTTCTCCAAAAGGTCTCTTTATTTTTCAACCCCTGAAAGCATTCTGCTTTGCTTCCTGTTAGGGGCTGAATTCTGTCCTCTCCCAAGTTCATTTGTTGAAGCCCCAACCCCAGTCCTTCAGATTGTGACTGTATTTGGAGTTAGGGCCTTTAAAGAAGTGATCAAGGTTAATGAGGCCTCCAGGGTGGATCCTAATCCAATAGGACTGGTGTCTGAGAGGAGATTAGGGTGCACAGAGAGGTTCCAGGGACACACACGTGCAGAATGTGGTGCAAGTGTCTGCAGGGATCCCCAGGAGACACTGCAGACACCTCCTTGGATTTCTAGCTTCCAGAACTGAGAAAACAAATTTCAGGTGGTTAAGCCACTCAGTCTGCATACTCTTTTTGTGGTAGCCCTCAGCGAATATGTCACCTAATAAAATGCTTTTTATTTTTATTTATTTATTTATTTGAGACAGAGTCTCACTTTGTCTCCCTCAGTAGAGTGTTGTGGCATCAGAGCTCACAGCAACCTCAGACTCTTGGGCTCAAGTAATTCTCTTGTCTCAGCCCGTTTTTAGAGAAGGTGTCTTGCTCTTTTTTTTTTTTTGAGACAGAGCCTCAAGCTGTCCCCCTGGGTAGAGTGCCATGGCATTACAGCTCACAGCAACCTCCAACTCCTGGGCTCAAGCGAGTCTCCTGCCTCTGCCTCCCAAGTAGCTGGGACCACAGGCGCCCGCCACAACGCCCGGCTATTTTTTGGTTGCAGCCGTCATTGTTGTTTGGCGGGTCCGGGCTGGGGATTCGAACCCGCCACCTTAGGTGTACGTGGCTGGCGCCTTAGCCAGTTGAGCTATAGGCGCCGAGCCAGGTGTCTTGCTCTTGCTAGGGCTGGTCTCGAACTATGAGCTCAGGCAATCTATCTGCCTCAGCCTGCCAGAGTGATAGGATTTCAGGCTTGAGCCACCGTGCCCAGCCTAAATTACTTTTAAAGGGGCAGTTGTTGCATATAAACTCCCTCACTCCTGGCCAGTTTCTGTATTTGTCCACAGGATCCGTATAATAATACACTGAGCAGTTTTCTTTATTTTATCTTTCTAGTAATCTACTTTATAGATGAAAAATTATTATTTGTTTTTTGGAGACAGTTTTGCTATGCCACCCTGGGTAGAGTGCCATGGCGTCATTGTAGTTCATAGCACTCTCCAAGTCCTGGGCTCAAGTGATCCCCCTGCTTCAGCCTTCTAAGAAGCTGGGACTACAGGCACCTGCCACAACGCCTGGCTAATTTTTCTGTTTTTAGTAGAGATGAGGTCTCGCTCTTGCTTAGCCTGGTCTTGATCTCCTAAGCTCAAGCCATCTTCCTATGTTGGCCTCCCAGAGTGCTAGGATTACAGGCAAGAGCCACTGTGCCCAGCTGAAAAATTCTTAAAAGTTAACTTGCCCAGTGTCACTTGGATAGTGGGGATAAGCAGGATTCAAACTTAGTTCTATCATCAAATGCCATCTCTTTCTGCTTCAGAGCAGCTAATGTAGGCCCAGGGAGGGTCTGGGGGAAGGAGCCAGGACTGCATACCTACAGTGAGTGCTGTCAAAGTACAGAAGACTGATCCAAAACCCCTGTTAATATCTGCAAATGGGGGGGGGGGTGTTGGTCTCTTCCTTAACTCATTCAAAGTTCAGTTCTTTTGAAAACACTCCACAAGGCAGGATGTATTGCAGATACTACCCATCCCCCCACCTCAAGGTCTCTTTACCCAGTGCACCTGTCATTACTGAGACCAAAGGAGAGCTGTGTACATTCTGGTCTTTGTCAACAGTGACTCCTGACCACACTGTTATTCTTTCAAAATATATTTTATTAGTGGCACATGGGATTTAAAGTTATGAAATTTCTTGCCAGAGAGAAAGTAAATCCTGACAGACTAAGAATATTGAGCAGATACGTCATAGCAGAAATAACATTTCCAGTGTAAAGAGAGACTATCAGGAATATTCTCCACCAAGGAAGTTACTTTCCTCACCATGCTGACTGTACAGCTTGACTCAGTGGGGCAGGAGAGGGTGTCCCAAGCACTGGACAGAATGAAAATTCATGGCATCATGGTGTCTTGTTCACACCAGCTGGCTCCTTCCTTTTGTTGGAGAGAGTGTAGAAGCGGGGAGCCCATTCCTTACTAAATGACCCTTTATACCAGAGGGCAGCAGCAGGTTGAGGCTGGATTGTGGGAGAACACTAGGTAAGGGGGCTCACCTGTGATCCCAGGAAAACCCTCAGATTTCAAGGAACCTCAGAGTGTCTTCATTTTGACACTCTGTCTCCCAATTAGGGAGCTATGAGTTAGTGGAGGGTCCTTTGGAAGTATCCGGAAACAGGTCTATGTTAGTGAGTCAGAGAAGATCTGAACTTTCTTAGAAAAATCAGTTTACTCATAAATGAAGAACATTTTCCTTAAAGGATTTTTGCTTTTACTGCATGTTTCTGCAACTCAAGATGAACATTCCAGGATTCCCCTGGACTTTGTCCATTAGCTCTCCTGCTGCTCCTGCCTCACTTTCAAACACTGCCACATCCACTGGGCCTCCCCTCCCCACCTCGCCAGCCCATGGCTCCTCATTTCAAAAGGCACTGCCTGCCCCAAGGCACTTCTGCCACATCATGATTGTGTCGCTTCTTTCTAACCTTGCAGGACAGGAATTGCGCACGAGAAAGGCTCTAGTAGTAGAGTTGGTCATCTTCACTAGTCTTACTTTGATCTTAATACAGAAATTTAGAACCCACCCCTCAACCACATATTCAGATACTTACTGATCATGGCAACAAAATGAGTGACAGACAACATAATTTTTCCATTTCTAGATCTAATTGATTAAGCTGCGCCCCACACCCGGAAATTGTACTTTACTTCCAAGCTGCCATCTAGAATACAATCTTCCGGGACTTAGGGCAGGTCCGTGATAGTGGTTTCATCCACGTCGAGTCCAGAGTGCAGCTTGTCGTCCTTTGCGGCCGCCCAGGGCATCGAGGCAGAGGTCCACTTTACCACCCAGTCTCCGGTTTTGTTAATCAAGATGAGACCACCTAAACCTTTGAGCCTTGACTTCATATAATCCAACGACAAGTTGGCAGCCTCTTCTAGTGACTTTCCTGAGAACAAGGGAAGGTTGAAAGCAACACACATTACTGAAGTGAACGTGATGGGAAAGTCATTTGCAGTGTGAAAAGCCAAAGTTAAAGATTTTAGGTAATTTCCACTTGAATGCTTAGAAGGAGGGTCTTTGCTTCCCTGACCCGAGACAGGGCCTCCTCCCCTACACCTGGGCTCAAGGTCTCCATAACACCCTCTTCTCCTGAGATGTCCAAGTGTTCTAAACGTTCTCCTCTCCAGATTCTAACAGAAGGTGGGAAGGAATTAAAACAAAGTGCTCACAACCTGAAAGCAACATCTGCAGCAAACACGAAAGGGTGCATATGCAGGGTGTTCATGAAGGGTGTTTAGTCACTCTAAAATAGTTTAACATTGGCTGGGCGCCATAGCTCATGCCTGTAATTCTAGCACTCTGGGAGACTGAGGCAGGTGTATCTCTTGAGCTCCCAAGTTCACAGCCTGAGCAAGTGTGAGTAGTCCCAGCTACTTGGGAGGCTGAGGCAAGAGATCACTTAAGCCCAAGACTTTGAGGTTGCTGTGAGCTGTGACTTCATGGCACTCTACCCAGGATGACAAAGTGAAACTCTGTCTCAAAAAAAAAAAAATTTAACATAGTAAATTGCACACAAACGTTACGTCCACCCTGCATTTCTCCACACATTTATCAAATAGCTTCTGTGTACTTGTCTTCACAAATTATTGAACTTGTTCTAGGGTCTGTGTACCTTGTTCTAGGTGGAAGAGAGTGAGTCTGGCCAGATTCACCTTCAGGATGCTTTCCCCATGCCCGGTGGTTGAAATGGCTCCAATTGCATTGTCAGCGTAGCCTCCAGATCCTGCTCAAAGAAGGTGATTGGTTCCATCTGAGCAGCAGTCATGAAATTTACACACACACTGTAAGGTCAGATTAGTATCCATGACCCATGGATGCAAAGGTGGCCAGTTAAGTGCGGTGTAAATGCTCTGAAATCCAGGAGGACAAAGGAGCCTAACAGCATGCTACAGGCGGCAGAGCTGCTCTTCCCGAAGCATACCCAGCCTGCTCAGTGAGCCAGCCCCTCCCCACCTCCTCCCATCCCACAAGCTATGAAGGAAGAGTGCCATCACTACATCCAAGAAGACCATCAAGTTTAATAATTTGGGGAAAACTAACAGCCCCCAAAGCCAACATCCATGCATATGGTCCAATGACTTGGAGGTCAGTTCTGTTCGTTGAGGGCAGGCTTGATTGCACCCGAGGGAACTACTCTGGGTTACCCGTTTAAGTGGGG
Organism: Otolemur garnettii; assembly: GCF_000181295.1. Taxonomy (NCBI): domain Eukaryota; kingdom Metazoa; phylum Chordata; class Mammalia; order Primates; family Galagidae; genus Otolemur; species Otolemur garnettii. The sequence continues at coordinate 3,970,341 of NW_003852535.1, forward strand.
GTCTGGAGGTAAGGTTGCTTTGATAAGACTTCTTCCTTGTTTTGCTTTGGATTAAGCAACCTTACAATCTTCTGTCATTCCTGTATCTTTTCACACCAGCTACATTTGGCCTTGGAAGGGTTCACCTTTGCTTTCCCCTAGTTGATACAGAAGCATTATATGATTGATATTAGCCTTATTAACTGATGCTGGACATGGACTTAGGACTTGAGGTGTGCTCAATGTCACCAGGCTGCAAGGGTTCTCAGAGGTGGATACCCCTAGACCTGGCTCTGGAGGGAGTTGAGATGGGACAGTGAATGAACTACTGCAACGGGAGAGTTGCTTATCCTTTATCCTATTAGCTTCTGCTGTGGGATGAGCTGCCTATATCCCATGGTGTCAATAGGCCCTAACATTTGGAAGCAGCCAAGTCTTTGTTTTCTTTTCAGTTACTCTAGTACCACAAAAGGCCAGGGTGACTCCAAGAGTGGTCCTGGCATGGGTGACAGGCCTGTGAAAGCATCCCCCTCCACACACACTTGTCATGAGTACACAGTGACCACTGCTGGTCCCTGGCATCATCTCTCCCAATGGGGCACACAGGGCCAGCCGTGGAGCTGCTAGGGGAGAGCACATTTGGTCTTGCCACCAGGACAAGGACCTCTGAGAACTGAGGGTATGCCTGCTCTCTCTTTGAGTGTTACCACTGTGACTCCAATTTGAAGTTGGTTTCTGGGGTCTGACTTGGGGTGGCCCAGGTCTGAAGCCAAGTGGATACAAAACTCGCACTACTGACTGAGCAGAGTTTGGTAGGGGTTTTGCTGAGTATAAAACTCTAAGTTTGTGACAAAATAAAGGGTATCAACAACTGTCAAGTGTGGGGCAGTGCCTGTGGCTCAGTGAGTAGGGCACTGGCCCCACAGGCTGAGGGTGGCGGGTTCAAACCCAGCCCTGGCCAAACTGCAACAACAACAACAAAATATAGCCGGGCATTGTGGCGGGCACCTGTAGTCCTCCAGAGGAGGACTCAGGAGGCTGAGGCTAGAGAATCACCTAAACCCAAGAACTGGAGGTTGCTGTGAGCTGTGATGCCACAGCACTCTACTGAGGGCAATATAGTGAGACTGTCTCTAAAACACACACACATACACACACACACACACATACATAAAGAACTTTTTTTTTTGGTAGAGACAGAGTAAGAAAAAAGAACTGTTAAGTGCAGATTATTGCTAAACACCAGAGGGAAGGTAGGTTTAGTTTTTCACTAATAGTATAAGCTGCTGTTTGGGACAGATAGGACAATTTAGCTATTTCTCAAAACTTCAGTCATCTGTAGGCATTTCAGGATTCCATGAAAACAGTGTGAAAGTCTGCAGGGAGTGAACATATACACACCCTCGCCCTGCCTCTCACCCACTCCTAGGAGAGAGGTAATGTGCTTCCTTGTTAACATGCACAGTTCAATCTGTAATATTTATGTAGAAGTGGATCACTTTCATGCCACTCAAATCTAATAACTGAAAGTTTAAGTTTTCAGCTTTCTTGGATCGTTAATTTGAGCCCATGCCTGGGAAGAGCTTGCACTTACTTAACCCTCTGTTGAGTTAAGTCTGTAGTTCCTGCCTCTGGGGCTAAAGAGAAAACAGAGGCACTACAGGGCAGCGTGGGTGCAATGTTAGCCTCCCACCTCCATTTCCCTCCCCAAGTCATTCCCCAAGACACACAATCTAGGAAAAACGCCCTTGCAAAGCAGAACCCTGAACAGCCCCATTGCCATTCCCGGAAGTGCTTAAGCTGCCACCAAGAGGAGAAAGGAAATGCAGAAAGAAAAGAAGAGAAGGGCAGAGAACAGAGAGGGAAGAGAACCCGGTGACAGGGCAGGAAGGGGGAGGGGCAGGAGCTGTCCCCCGGTCCTACCAATACACGGTGTGTCTCCAACTCGGCCAACCATTTTATTTGTGATGCCCCCTGTAGAGGTGGCGTAAGCTACGTTTCCTTTGCAGTCCAAGGCAACAGCACCCACAGTTCCCAAGTTTCTGTCAAAAATAAACAGAAAAAAGTGACAGGCTAGAGATGAGAAACACCCCATAACCAATAATGTAGCTTAAAAACACTTACAGGCCCATGTTGCAGGTTGTTAATGGCACAGGGGGTCCCCTTTACCCCCAACTTCCAAGATCTGAGGCTGTGGCACAGCCTGCTGTCTCCCTGCTGCACGTGGCAGCTCCAGGCAGACGGCTCTCTGTCCGTTCCAATCCCAACATCACCATCTTCTAGCTGTGTGACCTTAAGTGAAGTTATATTCTCTGTCTCATTGTCCCCATCTACAAATTGGGGATAAAAATAACAGAGCACATCTCAAACTTCAGTCTGCACACACAAGATCCCTTGGGTCCCTAGGCCCACCCTGGATTCTGGAGCTGCCACCAGGAGAGGAAAGGGAGAAGTGCATGTGCAGATGCAGCGGGGGCCCAACACACTGCCTCTGCGCCTGCTGTCACGGCTTAGTTAGTAAAAGTACCCCTTTACTCTCAAAATCAAGTTCCAGGTGAATGGTAACCATATGATCATCCAATTTTTAAAGGACAGTGTAAAGACTTTTATTCTGAATGAGATGATAGGACACTGGGAAGTTTGAGCTGAGAAGTGTCATAATCCGAGTTGAACTTTAAAAAAATACTCATTCTTGGCTCGGCTTCTGTAGCATAGTGGTTACGGTGCCGGCCACATGCGTTGAGGCTGGCAGGTTTGAACCTGGCCCAGGCCAGCTGAATGACAATGACAACTGCAACAAAAAAATAGCCGGGTGTTGTGATGGGTGCCTGTAGTCCCAGCTACTTGGGAGGCTGAGGTAAGAGAATCGCTTAAGCCCAAGAGTTTGAGGTTGCTGTGAGCTGTGATGCCATGGTACTCTACCAAGGGCGACATACCGAAACTCTGTCTCAAAACAACAAAAAACCTCATTATTACCACTACACTGACACTTTCTGAGTAGCTAAAATGAAAAAGACCTATCAAGTGTTGGCAAGGATGTGCAGGAACTGAAATTCTCATTCAATACTGCAGTGAGTGCAAACTACTGTCAATTGGCGCAGACCCTTTGGGAAGCCACCTGGCCACGTCTACTGAGGTGGAACATATCACACCTGTATTCTGTCCATGAGAAATGTGAACACATGCTCACATGCTCACATTCTCGTATGGTGTGAGAAGCCAGTTACATGGCTACCTTGGGGGAGGTAGTGAATGGAAGGGGGCAGGAGGGGAGTCTCTGGCCACATCCTGCCTCTCTGGTGGGTGGTGGGTACATGGGGTTTCACAATCTGTGAAGTTCTATAGGTATGCTATACATCTATAACATTTTATCTGAAAATAATTACTCTGGTTGAGGTGTGAGGTTGACTGAGGGAGACAAAAGCAGAAACAGAGACCAGTCAGAGGCTTGAGGAGTGGTGGTTTGTCAGGGTGGTTTCAGCTGAGTGGCTGAGCCACAGGCAGGAGCTGGGACCTTCTGAAGGTGGAGCTGATAGAATTTGCAGGTGGAATGCACGTAACAGAAAAATCATGAAAGATACTGAGGCTTTTGGCTTCAGCAAATAAAAAGATAGAAGAACCGTTTATTGAAATGCAGAAGACTATCAGGAATACATTTTTTTTTTTTTTTTTTTGAGACAGAGCCTCAAGCTATCCCCTTGAGTAGAGTGCCATGGCATCACGCTCACAGCAACCTCCAACTCCTGGGCTCAAGCGAGTCTCCTGCCTCAGCCTCCCAAGTAGCTGGGACTACAGGCACCCGCCACAACGCCCGGCTATTTTTTGGTTGCAGCCATCATTGTTGTTTGGCGGGCCCGGGCTGGGGATTCGAACCCGCCACCTTAGGTATATGTGGCTGGCGCCTTAGCCGCTTGAGCCACAGGCGCCCAGCCAGGAATACATTTTTTGTTTTGTTGTTGGCACATCTGTTAAGGGGAAATAAAACATCCAGATTTGGACAAAAGCTTGAGGTCAGGTGACCACATGGAGAGGCTGAGTAGTAGCCGAATGTAGTCTGGCATCTGAGGGGCTAGAAAGAAAAATCCAGCATTCTACCCAGAAGAAAACAGGAACCTATTTTCCATCATCACAAAAACTAATTCCAGAAGGCTAAAGACTTAAATATAAAACATAAAATAAAATCTTTGAAGAAAATCTAGGTGGCTGGGTGTGGTGGCTTACACCTGTAATCCTAGCATTTTGGGAGGCTGAGGTGGGTGGACTGCTTGAGCTGACGAGTTAGAGACCAGCCCGAGCTCAGGAGTTGGAGACCAGCCTGAGCAAGAGACTCCATCTCTAAAAAAAAATAGCTGGGCACCTGTAGTCCCATTTACTTGAGAAGCTCAGGCAAGTGGATCACTTGAACCCAGGAGTTTGAGGTTGCTGTGAGCTGTGATGCCTGGGCACTCAACCCCAGGGACTGAGGGAGGCTGTCTCAAAAAAAAAAAAAAAAAAAAAAAAAAAAAAAAGACAAAAGAACTCAAGAGAAAAAAAATGAGCACAGGACAAAAACAGGCAAATTCACACAGAAGAATGACCTCCACACAAATGCAAAATGATCAAACTTATTGTCAGGGAAAAGTACATTAAAGTGGCAGTGTTAGATAAGGCAGGAGGTACTCCCTAACATTTACAAGGGTCCCGGGCAAGAATACAAACACAAACGGAGGCCCACATACCATATGTTTAATATTTAGAAGTTATAACTTATGTTCTATCCTCTTACTGTGGTAAATGTATCTTGAAAAATACTTTTTTGTATCTCTCTCTATATATTGTATATAAGGTGTACAACATATTTTGATATACATGGACATAGTGAAATGATTACCGGAGTCAACCTAAATAACATATGTATCATCTCACGGTTTCCTTTTTTTTTCTGATAAGAGTACCTAAAATCTACTCTGAGCAAGTTTTGCTGTATAGTATTATTCTACAGTCCTCAAGTTGTACATTCGATCTCTATGTTCATCCTCCATAACTGCAGTTTTGAGTTTTATACACAGTACCCGATTTACATCTTCCTGTTCTCCTATCCTACCCACCCCTGCCCCTTGGTAACTACCATTCAATTGCTTCCATATATTCATTGTTGCTGCTTGTGCTTTTTTTTAAAATTCTGCATCTAAGTGAGATCATGCAGTATGTTTTTTTCTTTGTCTGGCTTCCGGCTTACTTCATTTGTGTCTTCTAGGTTTGTCCATGTTGTTATAAATGGCAGAATCTTCTTTTTTCTTAAGGCTGAATAACAGTCCATTTGTATATACATCACGATTTCTTTACCCATTTATCCGCTGAAGGACACTTTGGTTGTAACCTATCTTGGTTACTGGGAATAGTGTTGCGATGAACATGGCAGTACAGATATCTTTATGAGGTGGTAATTTAATTTCCTTTGGGTATATACTCAGAAAAGAGATTGGTGGATTATTATGGTAGTTTTAATTTAAATTCCTTTAGGACCCTCCATACTATTTTCAAAGCTCTGATTTTCATAGGACTGAAAGTTTACAAGCTATCAGTTATTATTATGCATACCTGAGTCAACTGTTGATCAGTTGGTGATGGCAGATGAATGAATACACATACATTTCATAAATTATTATGTATTCCATAAATTAATTTTATCTTCATTTCATGGAGCTCTGATTATGTTCTTATATTCAACATTTTAACACAACATGAACTCTACTGATAAAATGCCAAATAAGACAATCTTTCTTGAGTCAATGTAGTTCTTCATAAGCTTTAAATTACTTTTATTTATTTATTTATTTTTTTGAAACAGTATCTCACTCTGTTACCCTGGGTAGAGTGCCCTGGCATCACAGGTTACAGCAACCTCAAACTCTTGAGCTGAAGTGATTCTCTTGCCTCTGCCTGCCGAGTAGCTGGGATTATAGGTACCTGCAAAATACCTGATGCCCAGCTATTTTTGGACAGGGTATTGCTCTTACTCAGGCTGGTCTCCAACTCCTGAGCTCAGACAATCCACTGCCTTGGCTTCCCGAAGTGCTGGGATTACAGGTGTGTAATTTGGGCTTTAGGTTTTAGGTGTGTAATTTAGGTTTTTGGGGGGTTAAGTTTATTAATAGAAAACAAGTTTATACTAATTGTAGATAGTATGAATTCAAAATTAATTTCATTTTCTGTTGAAATCCATGACTTGCTCTTTGAGTACCTTCTGTGGTTTTACTTAACTCTCTTTATGTAAATTCAATTAGATTAACTAATTCAATCAATTACTTTAACAGCATTTAGCCGATATTCTTGTCATGTGTCTGAGATCTGTTATAAGGTCAAATATGAGTTTTAATCAAGATGTTGCATCTTTGGTCATATCTAGAAAATACTGTATTTAATCCCTCTATTGCTCCAAAACATCATTACTATTGGCACAGTTGAGGTCATATATCCTAGAAACAAATTCAAACTATAAGCAGCATATGTAATATAAAATACTTCTGGAATTCTTTTTTTTTGAGACAGAGCCTCAAGCTGTCCCCCTGGGTAGAGTGCTGTGGCATCACAGCTCACAGCAACCTCCAACTCCTGGG
>NW_003852535.1:3977451-3988094 GCF_000181295.1 Otolemur garnettii
GTACGTGGCTGGCGCCTTAGCCGGTTGAGCTATAGGCACTGAGCCTACAGGCTAGCTTTCAATAATCTTTCTTTTTTTTGAGGCAGAGTCTCACTTTGTTCCCCTTGGTAGAGTGCTGGGGTGTTACAGCTCACAGAAACCTCTAACTCTTGGACTTAAGTGAATCTCTTGTCCCAGCCTTCCAAGTAGCTGGACTATAGGTGCCTGCCACAACGTCTGGCTATTTTTTGTTGTTGCAGTTGTCACTGTTGTTTAGCAGGCCCCGGGTGGGGTTTGAATCCACCTGCCTTGGTGTACGTGGCCAGCGCCCTACACACTGAGCTACGAGCACCGCCAATAATCTTTTAATTTTAAATTAAGGCCTATAATCAAAAGTTTTTGAAAAAATTCTTCATTTAGTTTAAAAGCTGTATTTTAAGAAGACATAGAGCCAATGGTACCTTGATTAATGTACACAAGTGTACAATAATACATATCATAATCACTTATTAGAGTCAATCACTAACAAATGTTAGTTATTCAACACATCTTCTAACTGTGATACTCTGCAGTTGAACTGAGTAATTATTTTATTTAAAAATTATATATATATGGCGGCACCTGTGGTTGGCGCCATATACAGAGGGTGGTGGGTTCAAACCTGACCCTGGCCAAACTGCCACAAAAAAATAGGCGTTCTGGTGGGCGCCTGTAGTTCCAACTATTCAGGAGGCTGAGGCAAGAGAATCACTTAAGCCCAGGAGTTGGAGGTTGCTGTGAGCTGTGATGCCATGGTACTCTACCGAGGGCAATTAAGTGAGACTCTGTCTCAAAAAAAAAATTTATATATGATTTTATATCTTAATTTACTCCCAATTAAACTAATAATCTGTTTCAATTCTCCATCCTAGATAGTGATCATTAGTTTCATTATTTTTGTCCTCATTATTCACACATGCTTGGCATTTTATCAAATTTTGAAATCCTTTTCACTGAACCTAGAAAATTTCCATTTTTATTTTTGAGACAGAGTCTCACTATGTCACCCTCTGTAGAGTTCTGTGTAATCACAGCTCACAGCAACCTCCAACTCTTGGGCTTAAGCAATCCTCTTGCCTTAGCCTCCCAAGTAACTAGGAGTACAGGCGCCTGCCACAACGCCTGGCTATTTTTCCTTTTTTTGTTTGTAATTGTCATTGTTTTTTTTTTGAGACAGAGTCTCACTATGTTGCCCTTGGTAGAGTGCCGTGGCAACACAGCTCACAGCAACCTCAAATTCCTGGGCTTAAGCAATTCTCTTGCCTCTGCCGCCCAAGTAGCTGGGACCACAGGCGACCACTAAAATGCCCAGCCATTTTTTTGTTGCAGTTGTCATTGTTGTTCAGCTAGCCCAGGCTGGGTTCAAACCCACAAAGGAACCTGCCAGGCTTGGTGTATGTGACTGGTGCCATAACCACTGTGCTACAGATGCCAGGCCAGTTGTTATTGTTGTTTGACAGGCCTGGGCTGGATTTGAACCCACCAGCTCTAGTGTATGTGGCTGGCGCCCTTGCCACTGAGCTACAGGCACCAAGCTGAAAATTTCCATTATTTTTATAAACACGTACTGAAGATATCATGAAAATAATCATTGGGCTTAACTAAGTATTAGACATATATTATTTTTTCAAGAACATTGCAATGCTTTATATTGTCATCTTTTTCCGATGTCAATTGTCTATTTATTCAGTCTCCCTATCAATTCCTATAAGTGCATGTGTGCCTTTTTATAATTCTTTATACTTAGCCATTAAATCTTCTTTTAGTAAAGAATATGAAGTTGCAGGGATTTCATCTGATCTTAGTAAGAAAATTTTCTTACTTATTTTCATTGTTTTGATAGGTAATTAGATCTTCATTTAACAAAGAATTTGTAATGTCCTATTTGTGACTTTTATGTGGGTCATCCTGAAAGAAAAGTGCTTGCTTTTATTGTTACCAGTTTTTTTTTTTTTTTTTTTTTTTTTGAGACAGAGCCTCAAGCTGTCCCCCTGGGCAGAGTGCCATGGCATTAAAGCTCACAGCAACCTCCAACTCCTGGGCTCAAGCGAGTCTCCTGTCTCCGCCTCCCAAGTAGCTGGGACCACAGGCGCCCACCACAACGCCCGGCTATTTTTTGGTTGCAGCCATCATTGTTGTTTGGCAGGTCCGGGCTGGGGATTCGAACCCGCCACCTTAGGTGTACGTGGCTGGCGCCTTAGCCGGTTGAGCTATAGGCGCCGAGCCGTTACCAGTTTTTAAAAATGCAAGCAGATAACTTCTTTGAAGATTTTTACTTCTTTTTTCCTTTTAGTTTTTTTCTTTTGTGAGCTTCACTTTAATATGTGTTTTTTTGAGATAGAGTCTCACTCTGTTGCCTCAGGCTCGAGTGCCATGGCCTAAGCCTGGCTCAGAGCAATCTCAAATTCCTGGGCTCAACCAATCCTCCTGTCTCAGCATCCCAAGTAGCTGGGAGCACAGGCACCTGCCACAATACCAGGCTAATTTTTTCTCTTTTTATTTTCTTGCTCAGGCTGGTCTTGAACTCCTGAACTCGGGATCATCCCTCTTCAGCCTCCCAAGGTGCTAGGATTATAGGTGTTGGCCACTGTGCCCAACTGCATTTTAATATTCTTTTTCTATCAAAATCTTGATTTATACTCATTTTCAACAATGTAAGGAATTAAAAGTAAAATGTTATTATAATCAAAATATACAAAATTAGAATGTTTTCATCAAAAAACTGAAAAAATGAAAGTAATTTGCAGATATGATTTCCAAAAAAGTTAGCCTGTTTTATAAAATATGCAAAATTGGTGGTGCCCATAGCTTAGTGGGTAGGGCATTGGGCACATACACTGAGGCTGGCAGGTTCGAACCCAGCCTGGGCCAGCTAAACAACAATGACAACTGCAACAACAACAACACCAGCTACTTGGGAGGCTGAGGCATGAGAATCTCTTAAGCCCAAGAGTTTGAGGTTGCTCTGAGCTGTGATGCCATGGCATTCTACCCAGGGCAACAGCTTGAGACTCTGTTTCAAAAAAAAAAAAAAAGCAAAATTTTTATAATGTTAAAGTTAAAACATGAATTATAGTGAATATAACAATCTAAATCAAAATTACACAAAAGCTAAAAATTTTAACTTTTTTTTTTTCAGTTTTTGGCCAGGGCTGCATATGGGGCCAGTGCCTTACCCCTTTGAACCACAGGCGCCGCCCCAGAACATTTTTGAAATTAACTAAAATTTAAAAATTTTTAATCCAAATAGAACCACTCATAATTCTAATATTCAATGTCCATAGACAACTTAGTTCCTCATGGAAGTTCTGTCTAGATCTGGGCCATCCACTATAGCAGCTGCATTAATTACATGTTGAAATGAAATTTCGTATGTATTGGGTTAAATAAAATATATTACTAATTTCATGTATTTCTTTTTATTTTTTAATGTGCCCACCTGAACATTTAAAATCACATAATGTGGCTTTCGCTGTATTTCTATTGGACAGAAATATACAAAAATTTTTCCCTTTTTTTCTTTTAAAACCGTAAGAAATACACAAATGTAACAGTAATAGTCCCCATGTGCAACTCTTGCAGATAGTGTTCTAATTCATTAATACTTCCAGAACCACACATTGGAACATGTACAGAGGCAAGAAAAGAGACACCTGGCACTCCCAGGTGTCCATACATGCTGGGCTACCCACTTAGACGGAGGTCTGGGGCTAAAACTACTTTGATTTCTTCCTTGCTTTGTTCTGGGACTGAGCAACCTTACAGCCTATTGTCTGTCATTCCTGTATCTGTTCACGTACAGCCACCTGCCTGAGGACCCTGTGGCCTTGGAAGAGTTCACCTTTACCTTCTCCTAGTTGATACAGAAGCATTACATGACAGTGAAGTAAGGCTTCGTGATTCAAGAACTGATTTGACCAGTTAATTAGGTTTTAAGTAATTTATATTTTTCTCTTACCTAAGTCCTTCTGCTGTTTGGCTCTTCCCGACACTCTAAAGCAGTGTCCATTTCTGATGTTGACAGTTGGCACAACCCATAACCTTTGAATTCAGGTGGCCTTTGAACCTTTGAATTCAGGTGGCCTTTGCTTCCAAGACACAGAGCAAGAGATGCGGAGAAGCCTTTCCCTGACAGCTGAATGGTGTTAGTCCTAAGAGTGATGGTTAGGGTTACGGATCAAGCTGTACCAATGCTGAGTGAGAAAGGTACCCATGTGTCCATAATAAATCGTTTTGTGTATCTGTGATATGAGGGCCCTTTAAAATGCAGGGCCCAGGGAAGGAGCCCCTCTTATTTATATGTAAGAGCAGCACTGACTGGTGGAGAGGTGGTGTTACAGAATTTTAGGAAAGCAATGTGGCAACTTTTTTTTTGAGACAGAGTCTCACTGTGTCATACTGGGTTGAGTGCCGTGACATAGCTCAGAACAACTGCAAACTCTTTGGGTTGAGCAATCCTCTTGTCTTAGCCTCTCCAGTAGCTGGGACTACAGGTACCCATCCACAATAACTGGCTAGTTTTTCTATTTTTAGTAAAGACAGGGTCTGCCTCTTGCTCAGGCTGGTCTCCAACTCCTGAGTTCAAGCAATCCACCCACCTTGGCTTCCCAGAGTGCTAGGATTATAGGAATGAGCCACTGTGCCTGGCCTAACAGCTTTTAAAATTAACATGTAACACTGATAAAGCAATCCCCTTGCTTTGTCTCTAGCCCACAGACATAGCAGCATACTTGATAAGGATATCAACAGCTGCCAACACCTGGACAATCATTTATGATGATTCATAACCTGCTGGACACAGCAGAATCACCTCAGAAACTTTTCATACTCTACCAGTCTGGTCTCTGTATCCAGATCTATTTAAATCTGATTCTTTTTTTTTGCAGTTTTTGGCCAGGGCTGGGTTTGAACCCGCCACCTCTGGCATATGGGACCGGTGCCCTACTCCTTTTGAACCACAGGCCCTGCTCTTAAATCTGATTCTTTAGGTAAGGGGCCCAGACATGCATATTCTAAAAATGCTCCGTAGGTGATTCAAAGGTATACTCCTGGTTAAATATTACTACTCTGAAAAGTATGCAGAGTTAGTAGACTGAATTCCATTACACATTCAAATTTTGCTTTTAGTCAGGGGCTTTTATTTGGGATTCTGGAATTTATGACACAGAAAATTATAATTCAGAATATATAATTAATTCGAACTTTTAAGAGTTATATTGATTTCTCTGCACTATGAAAGCATGCTTAAGCAAATTCATAAAATACACTAGATGACAGAGCACTTGTTTCATCTGTTTAAGATAACAAACTGACCAAGAATTCAGATAACTGACACATATTAATGTAATACATTCTTCTTCAGAATTATGTCAGAGAAGGAATTCTGTTAGCCCAGGGTTTTTCTTTCTTTCTTTTTTTTTTTTTTGTCACCCTGGGTAGAGTGCTATGGTGTCACAGTTCACAGCAAACTCAAACTCCTGGGCTCAAGCGATTCTCTTGCTTCAGTCTCCTAAGTAGCTAGGACAACAGGTGCCCGCCAAGTTGTCATTGCTGTTTAGCTGGCTCAGGCTGGGCTTGAACCTGCCAGTCTTGGGTATATGTGGCTGGCTCTGTCATGACCACTGTTCTACAGATGCTGAGCCTGTTAGCCCAGTTTGAGTTACTATTCAGAGTGGTAAAAAAATGAGGTTAAATTTAAAACTCAGAATGGTAGGTTTTCCGATATTTGGTTTGAATTGTTTAGGAAATGTAGATAATCAGATACTTGGTAAAGTTTCTTATTTTAATAACTCTCAAAAATGTGTGCCATCGAAGAGACTTACTTTTGACATTCTGCTTTCTGAGCACCTTTCTCATTCTTGTCTTTTTCCAGGTGTTTTTTACTTTTCTCTGTTACCAGCTGTTCTCCAGGAATCTCTGGGATCCCCATAGTTGCTGCAAATTTTGCTGCACCTTGGTCAGTCAGGAAGCAATGAGGTGTCTAAGTAGGAAAGAAAAGGAGAAATGGTGAGCCTTTTTGAAACTGTTTAATCTTTTTTAACTGTTCCAGCTACATGGAAATAATTACTTCTCTCTGGGTGCAAAGGTTCAAAAATGCAAGTTTCACTGGCTTGGTTTTCTGAATGCCTAAAAGAGTCTGGCTTTCCGAGTTTCTGCATTTTCCAAAAAAAAAAAAAAAAAATCCCAAACTGGCAGAGTACAATCTATAAATAAACTACAAGTTACTAGGGATGTGACTTTCATATTATGTTAATTTTAGAAAACTTAATTCATTTTCTTTTTCTTTTGCAGTTTTTGGCTGGGGCTGGGTTTGAACCTACCACCCCTGGCATATGGTCTGGCACCCTACTCCTTTGAGCCACGGGTGCCACCCCAACTTAATTCATTTTCATTTAACACATACTATTCAATAGTTGGTTTGTTCAGTTTATAATGTGATGTGTTACAAGTGTTGAAAGAGGCTTGGCGCCGGTGGCTCAAGTAGCTAAGGTGCCAGCCACATACACCTAAGGTGGTGGGTTTGAATCCAGCCTGGGCCCGCCAAACAACAATGATGGCTGCAACCAAAAAATAGCCGGGCGTTGTGGCGGGCGCCTGTGGTCCCAGCTACTTGGGAGGCGGAGGCAGGAGACTCGCTTGAGCCCAGGAGTTGGAGGTTGCTGTGAGCTGTGATGCCACGGTACTCTACCCAGGGGGACAGCTTGAGGCTCTGTCAAAAAAAAAAAACCAAACAAATGTTGAAAGAAAGATGAAGAAAATACAGGAAGACAACAAGGTAATCACTGGTCAAGTGACTGGTCAGGTTGCATTGTTAGCAGGAGTCAGAATTTCAGCAAATTTGAGAGCAAAACTCATCTAACATTGCTTCTGTTCTTGTACATGTTTTCAGGAGAAGAGTGATCTCAAGTTTCTTCACAGTCAGATCTCCTTTTTTCTTTTTTTTTTTAACCACTTAAGTATACCAGTAACAACTCTTTAGGAAAAAGATGCTTAAGTCACGTATACCTTTTCCATGACAAGCCGAGCAAGTTTAATGGGATTTGCGATACACCGGACTGCGGACACTGCTCCTGCAGATAGGTCTTTTCCATTCATGATACTGGCATCCATTTCAACTTCACCATTTGCATTCAAGACAGATCCACACCCTAAAACCAAGAAGTTGAAAAGCAAGAATCAAGAATTTAGAAATGGTTCCACATTTTCCTCTAATGTCCCCTTACTTTATTTAACTCACCCTCTATTCCATTGCCAGAGGAACATTTTCTTTCTTTTTTTTTTTTTTTTTCAGTTTTTGGCCAGGGCTGGGTTGAACCTGCCACCTCTGGCATATGGGGCCAGAGCCCTACTCTTTTGAGTCACAGGCGCCACCCCAGAGGAACATTTTCTAAAACACAAATCTGACTTGGCGCTTTATGACCTACAAAATAAAAAGTATGAAGCCCTTCCTAATCTGGCCTCGGGCCTACTTTTCTAGCTTCATTTCTTTTTATTTTTTTTATTTTATTTATTTTTTTTAAGTCATTTGTACACAGATCATGAATACATTTATGCTATTATGGGATTCAATGTGTTGATTATTTATACAAATTGGAGTGCTTACATCCTACTAATTAACATAGCCTTTACCTCATTTACCCAATTACAGTGTTAAGACATTTGTGTTCTACACCCAATAGATCCAACTTGTACCTGCAATATGCTCCATAGGTGTGGTCCCCCTACTAACTCTCCCTCTATGGATCCACCCCCTCCCTTCCTCTCCCCCTCCCTCCTTCATCCTAGGCAATAGTTGTGATTCATCTTTCATATGAAAGTGTGAGTGATTATAAATTGGTTTTATAGTAGTACTGAGTACATTGGATATTTTTTTTTCCATTCCTGAGATACTTTACTAAGAAGAGTATTTTACAGCTCCATCCATCCAGCTTCATTTCTTATCCTTGGCTATATTGTACTAAAATATTAGATTTTGTTGAGTACAGTAGTCTTCCCCTTATCCACAGTTTTGCTTTCTTGTGGTTTTAGTTACCTACAGTCAACTATAGCCCTAAAACATTAAATGGAAAATTCCAGAAATAAACAATTCATAAGTTTTAAATTGTGCACCACTCTGAATAACTATGATGAAATCTTGTGCCATCCCGCTCCATCCTGCCTAGTTCGTGAATCACCCCTTTGTCCAGTGATCCATACTATCTATGCTACCTGCCACCAGTCACCTTGGTTACCAGATCGACTGTTGCAGCACTGCAGTTTGTGTTTAAGTAATCCTTATTTTACTTAATAATGGCCCTAAAAGTCCAAGACTAGTCTTGTTGTTATATTGTTACAACTGTTCTCTTTCATCATTAGTTATTGCTTTAGTCTCTTCTTGTGCCTAATTTATAAAATAAACTTTATCATAGGTGTGTATGTGTAGGAAAAACACAGTACAGCATGGAATTTAGTACTACCTGTGATTTCAAGCATCCCCTAAGGGTCTTGAAAGGCATTCCCTATAGTTAAGGGGGACTAATACCTACCATAAGCTCTCATAACTCTGTGCCTTTGCACATGCCCTTTTTTTTTTTTGAGACAGAGCCTCAAGATATCCCCCTGGGTAGAGTTCTGTGGCACCACAGCTCACAGCAACCTCCAACTTCTAGGCTCAAGCGAGTCTCCTGCCTCAGCCTCCCAAGTAGCTGGGACCACAGGTGTCCACCACAACGCCTGGCTATTTTTTGGTTGCAGCCATCATTGTTGTTTGGCGGACCCAGGCTGGATTCAAACCTGCCACCTCAGGTGTATGTGGCTGGCGCCTTAGCCACTTGAGCCACAGGCGCCGAGCCTGTACATGCCGTTCTTTCTACCACTAGCACCCTTTCCCCAACTTTCTAGATAATGCCTACAAATCTAGCTATGCTTCTCAACCTTTGTTTCCTCATCTGTAAAATGGGTAAGAACATTAACTTATTGAATTTCACATCCATCAATGAGTTAGAATTGATAACACACATTTAACATTTAGAATAGTGCTGGCATGTGCAAGCAAGCTGTTATGTGTTAAGATGCTTTAATTATATGGCAATTTAACTGGAAAAAATAAGAAAGCAACTTTCTCAATATTAAATCTCTATTAGGTGAAGAGTAAGAAATTAAATACAAGTTTATGGCTTGGACAGCTATTTCCTTCTACCAAAAAAGCATGCATCTTTTCCACCATGCCTTGATTGAATGGTAATTTAAGGGGTAGAGTATTAAAGTAGAAAATTTTATGATACTGATAACTTAAATAAGATTATGTTCTTTTTTTTTTTTTTTTTTTCTGAGACAGAGCCTCAAGCTGTCACCCTCGGTAGAATGCCATGGCATCACAGCTCACAGCAACCTCCAACTGCTGGGCTCAAGTGATTCTCCTGCCTCTGCCTCCCAAGTAGCTGGGATTATAGGCACCTGCCACAATGCCCAGCTATTTGGTTGCAGCTATCATTGTTGTTTGGCAGGCCCAGGCTGGATTCGAACCCGTCAGCTCAGGTATATGTGGCTGGTGCTTTAGCTGCTTGAGCCATAGGCCCCAAGCCAGTAGATAGGATATTAAAAAGCTTTTAGGCTATATGGTGGGTCACACTTATAATCCTGGCACATTGGGAGGCTGAGGCAGGAGGACAGCTTGAGGTCAGGAGTTCAAGTGCAACTGGAACACTGTAGTGAGACCCTGTCTCAGCGGGGTGGGGGGTGGGGGAACTTTAGGGCAGTGCCTGTGGCTCAAAGGAGTAGGGCACCGGCCCCATATGTTGGAGGTGGTGGGTTCAAACCTAGCCCTGGCCAAAACAGAAAACCAGCCAGGTGTGGCGGCATGCACTTGTCATCCCAACTACTCAGGAGGCTATGGCAGAAGGATCATTTGAACTTGGAATTTGAGGAAGCAGTGAGCTATGATGATGCTACTGCCCCCAGGCCCAGGTCACAGAGCGAGACCATCTCCAAAAAACCAAAACAAAGCAAAACAACCCCCCCCCCAAACAACCTCCTATAATTCTATAACTATATTCATGTATATGGGAACATGGAGGTAAAAAAAGATAAAAAAGGATAAAAAGGACCTAACAGAACTAGAGATTTAAAAAGAAGTCTGAAAGGGAAAATACATTGAATGGGCTTAACACCAGACTAGACAATGCAGCATAAAAGATTAATAGACTTGACATAGGAATAATAAATATCTGAAATGAAACATAGAGAAAGGAGCAAGGTGGGGGGAACTTAAGGGCGGTGCCTGTGGCTCAAAGGAGTAGGGCCCCAGCCCCATATGTTGGAGGTGGTGGGTTCAAACCCAGCCCTGGCCAAAAACTGCAAAAATATCCAAAACAACAACAATAAAAAATCTTTAAGTACATGGATAGGGAGGTGCCCGTAGCTCAGTGGGTAGGGCACTGGCCACATACACTGAGGCTGGTGGTTCGATCCTGGCCTGGGCCAGCTAAAAAACAATGACGACTGCAACAATATAAGAATAGCTGGGTGTTGTGGAGGACACCTGTAGTCCCAGGCAAGAGAATCACTTAAGCCCAAGAGTTGGAGGTTGCTGTGAGCTGTGATGCCATAGCACTCTACCGAGGGCGACATAACAAGATTCTGTCTCA
>NW_003852535.1:3988606-4006197 GCF_000181295.1 Otolemur garnettii
TGGAGGTTGCTGTGAGCTGTGATGCCATGGCACTCTACCCAGGGTGACAAAGTGAGACTCTGTCTCTAAAAAAAAAAAAAAAAAAAAAGCCAAGACTTTTTCAGACATACAAAAGCTGAAAGAATTTACCTTTAACAGATGTACAATAGAAGAAATATTAAATGATGTCTTTCAGGCTGAAGGAACATAACAGCAGACGACAAATGATCTACCCAAAAAGTGAAGAACATTGCAAATGGTATTTAATGTAAATATACTTTTCCATTTATTTTTATTTAGTTTTTATTTTTTTGAGACAGAGTCTCACTTTGTCACCCTCAGTGGAGTGCTGTGACGTCATAGCTCACCGCAACCTCAAACTCTTAGGCTCAAGCAATTCTCTTGCCTCAGCCTCCTGAGTAGCTCGGACTATAGGCATCTGCTACAACACCTGGCTATTTTAAGAGGCGGGATCTTGCTCTTACCCAGTCTGGTGTTGCATCTGTGAGCTCAGGCAATCCACCTGCCTCAGCTTCCTAGAGTGCTAGGATTACAGGCCTGAGCCACAGGCCTCCTTTATTTTTATAGTATCTTTAAAATTGGTTTAAAAGAAAAATAGTAACACTGTATTGTGCAATCTGAAACATACACATGAGTAAATAAAATACATGACAACAACAGTATGAAGGCTAGGACAGGGGAAATAGAAGTATGCTATTGCAAGGTTCTTACACTATGCCTTGAGTGTTAGAAAGTTGGCCCTCCATATCCATAAAAGTTTCATATGCCAATTCAACCAACCACAGATTGTAAGCCTCAGATAACAAGGGCTGGCTGTACTGTGCCATTTCCTATAAGGTACTTGAGTATCTGTCCACTTTGGTATCCATGGGAGTACTGGAACCAATTGCCTGTGGATACAGAGGGCCAACTGTAATATTACATGAAAACAGACTGTCACAAGTTGAAGATACATACTATAGTATAAACCCTAAGACAAATGATTAAAAAAAAAGTCTAGCTGTTATGCCAATAAAGGAGGTAAGACGGAATCATAAACACTTTTCAGTTATTCCAAAGAAGACAGAAAAGAAGAACAAGAAAACAACATATGGTGCCAGCCACATACATCTGAACTGGTGGGTTTGAATCCAGCCTGGGGCCCACCAAACAACAATGACAGCTGCCACCAAAAAATAACCGGGCGTTGTGGCAGGTGCCTATAGTCCCAGCTACTTGGGAGACAGAGGCAGGAGAATCGCTTCAGCCCAGGAGTTGGAGGTTGCTGTGAGCTGTGATGCAAGAGCACTCTACCCAGGGGGACAGTTTGAGGCTCTGTCTCAAAAAAAAAAAAAAAGTTCCATTTTTATAGTGTTGGTATCTAATAAACTAGTTTTTAATAAACTAAGTATTACGGAACAAGACATGCACAACAAGTGAAATCCATATTGAAATGTGAATAGACTGTAACCATAATGTTTTTATACTCAGATAATCTCTGAGTCATGAATGCTAATTATTGCCACCAAACTCAATAACTACTGGGAGTGAGCTATTTGTATGAAGTTCCCAAATAGTTATAGCAGAGACTTGCTGGAAATACTGTTTGCTTGTATTGCCTTTAACTAGGAAAAGAAAATGTAAAAACAGAGCCAGGGTAGATAGTATACTATTTTTTTTTCTTTTTTTTGAGACAGAGCCTTAAGCTGTCCCCCTGGGTAGAGTGCCCTAGCATCACAGCTCACAGCAACTTCCAACTCCTGGGCTCAAGCGAGTCTCCTGCCTCAGCATCCCAAGTAGCTGGGACCACAGGTGCCCGCCATAATGCCCAGCTATTTTTTGGTTGCAGCCATCATGTTGTTTCAACAACATTGTTGCCTGGCCTGGATTCAAACCCGCCACCTTAGGTGTATGTGGCTGGCGCCTTAGCCACCTGAGCCACAGGCGCCAAGCCAGATAGTACACTATTAAAAGTCTTACCTTCCTACCCTCCAAATTTCTGATATCCTTTGAAAAAATTTTTTAACAGCATGAACCCCTAACTTTTTAAATCTGATTTGTTCACTGTTAAGCCTCAGAGAATCAAAGGGCAGCTAAGGTGGGGGAAGGTGGTGTCTCAAGCCTTTCAGAGTTAAGGATCTCCAGGGCTCCCCCAGTCCAATGCTTGTCCTCTGCCCTGAGCCTCGGAAGAAAGGTGGGAGGGAAGGAAGAGGTGGCTCTTTGGGGTAGGGGGCAGCTACTGGAGATTTCCTTTTGCTCAGCTCTATTCTTTTCTCCCTCAGTGTGCTGAATAGCAGACATCTTGGAAATTTAGAGGGAAGAAAGCCTCTGGTACAGAGCCAAGAAACAAGAACGAGCTGGCTGCTTCCTCAGCTGGCAGTCAGGTCCTATCTGGTAAATTCTGGCCCAACAAATGCAGCCATAAAGCATACTGTTATGTCTCATTCTCAGGCAGACTTATGAAATTTTTTGTAAGCATTAAAGAGTACTTAGCAGAGTCAAGGAAGACAGAACAATCCTAACTCAGTAAATACATTAAAATTCATTGGTTAAAATTTGCTGAAATTCTTTTCCCTGACAGATGTTGGGGGGGTGGTATAATTCTAAGAAGTATTTTAATCCTGAGATCTTAGGTTTTCTATTTAAAACAAAGGGAAAATGAATGTCTTCCAGCAAGATAGTTAATCTTCTTTTTTTTTTTTTTGAGACAGAGCCTCAAGCTGTCCCCCTGGGTAGAGTGCCGTGGCATCAAAGCTCACAGCAACCTCCAACTCCTGGGCTCAAGCAAGTCTCCTGCCTCCGCCTCCCAAGTAGCTGGGACCACAGGTGCCTGCCACAACGTCCGGCTATTTTTTGGTTGAGTTAATCTTCTTTGCCTTAGTTTTCTCATCTAGATAGGAGCATAATAATGACCTCTACTTCTCAGGACTACAGTGTGGATTATATGAGCTAATCAAGCAAATTTCTTAGACTACTGCCTGATAGATAGTAGATACTCATATTAGCTATGAGTATTATTCTAAAAAAAGGGTAGACTGAAGTGAAAGAAGCCAAACACAAAAGAATACATCTGCCTGAGTGCATTTATATGAAATTCTGGAAAATGCAAACTAATCTATAGTGACAGAAGCAGATCAGTGGATACCAGGTGCTTGGGGATGAAGTTGGGGGGGATTAACTGCAAAGTGGCATGGAGGAACTTTTGGGAGTGAACATGGAAAAGCTGCTTTCCCTCTTTATACTCCCATTCGCTCTCAACACTTCACTTCTAACACCAGATGTGTGGGCTTTTTTCCCTACACATCAATTCTCCTGCAGACACCAACTGGGTGTCCCCCTATTCAATTTAATTCTGACACTATCTCTCTGGAGTTAGTGTCTCAGCCCCACCAGACTGCCTCCCACTTCAGATGCCAATCACAAGCGCTGTTACCTGCAACTTCTGCCTGACTTGGCTACAGATAGGAGATGACCACAGCCCCCTTCTCAGGTTTAATTAATTTGCTAGAGTGGCTTACAGAATAAACAGGGAAGCATGTTTACCAGTTTACTATATAAATAAAGAATATGATAAAAGATAGAGATGAAGAAATACATAAGATGGAGTGTGGAAGGGTCCTGGGCACAGAAGCTTCTGTCCTTATGGAGTTGGGAGTATGCCACCCTCCTGAGACGTGGATGTGTTTACCAACCTGGAAGGTCTCTGAACCCTGAAGTTCAGAGATTTTTATGAATGGCTTTATCTGAGGCATTACCGATTATTAACTTAAACTCTTCTAATCCTGGAGTTTGGGGAGTGGGACTGAAAGTTCTGAGCTTCCAATTATGGCTTGGTTTTTGTGGAGACCCCATGCAGGAGCCATCAAAAATCAACTCATTAGCACAAAAGATGCTATCACCCAGGAAGTTCCATGGGATTAGGAACGTTGAGCAAGATGCTAGAGTGAAAGACCAAATATTAGAACAAAAGACTCAAATACCACCTCTATCGGTCAGGAAATTACAAGGTGCCTGGAATGGGGGCAGAGATAAAAGATATATTTCTTATTGTATCACAAATATCACAGGGAATGATAGAGATGCTTTACTTTTCAAAATTTCATTTCTTTATTTTCTGAAGTGGAGTTTTGCTCTGTTGCCTGCTTTAGAGTACAGTGGTGTGATCAGAGCTCACTGTGACCTCAAACTCCTGGGCTTAAGTGATCCTCCTGCCTCAGCCTACCAAGTAGCTGGGACTACAGGTGTGCACCAGCATGCTGGCTACTTAACAAAAAATTTTTTTTTGGTAGAGATTGGGGTCTTGCTGTGTTGGCCAGGCTAGTCTCAAACGCCTGCTCAAGTAATCATCCTGCTTGGGCCTCCCAAAGTGCTAAGATTACAAACATGAGCAACCATGCCTCACTTCAGAAATGTTTTAAATCTTGATTGTGGCAGTGGTTACCCAGCAGTATACATTTTTGGAAATATAAAACCAATATAGGGCAGTGCCTGTGGCTCAGTGGGTACGGCACTGGTCCCATATACCCAGGGTAGCAGGTTCAAACCTGGCGCTGGCCAAACTGCAACAAAAAAATAGCCGGCTATTTTTGTGGGTGCCTGTAGTCTCAGCAACTTGGGAGGCTGAGGCAAGAGAATCACCTAAGCCCAGGAGTTCAAGGTTGTTGTGAGCTGTGTGTGATGCCGCAGCACTTTACCCAGGGTGATAAAGTGAGGCTCTGTCTCCACAAAAACAAACAAACAAACAACCCCAAACCAACATAGTTTATGATATGCAAAGTAATCTACTTCCAATTTCCTTGTTGGTACTGGAATTCTAGGACGTAGGTGAAGGGGAAATGGATGCAAACTTTTTTTTTTTTTTTTGAGACAGTCTCACTTTGTTGCCCTGAGTAGAGTGTGGCCTCATAGCTCACAGCAACCTCAGACTCTTGGGCTCAGATGATTCTCTTACCTCAGATGCAAACACTCTTAAAGTAACTCAATCAACAGCCAGGAAGAGAAAAATATTACTTCTTTTTAGCACATTTAGTTGTACCACAAAGCTGATTATATTCACTGACACTTAGAAAGATTTTATTTGTTCAGGGGTGGAGATGGGTGAGGGCTTGACCTGACTTCTTGTTTACTAGCTGTAGTTGAAGCACAAATTTACCTACCGGCGTTGAACTCGGGATCATCTTCCAGGGTGACCACAGCTCCTTCCACGGCATCGACCGCGCTCCCGCCCTGCTTGAGGATGTTGTAACCCACCGTGGCGGCTTTGCTGACGCCCTGGCGCACTCGCTCCTTCCGGTCCTTGGAGATGCTGCTGGCTCCGCCACCGTGGACCACGACGACCAGACTCATGTCAACGGACCCTGGCCATCAGCAAGATGAAAACGTCATTCCAAA
This sequence comes from Otolemur garnettii, assembly GCF_000181295.1. NCBI lineage: Eukaryota > Metazoa > Chordata > Mammalia > Primates > Galagidae > Otolemur > Otolemur garnettii. The sequence continues at coordinate 3,993,977 of NW_003852535.1, forward strand.
TGTCTCCGAGAAAACCTCACGGACATAATCTCCTCTGGAGACACCGCGGGGACAATGTCTAGTTTCTATTTCAGGAGGCTGAGTTTACAGTCTCAGGAAATTTCTTGAGGCCCCTCTGGGGTGGGTGGGAGGAGGGGCAGCTCGGTTTGCATTAGGCACAAAAAGCCCAGTGCGCCCGGGTCCGCTCCGCCCTGGCCTAGGGTACCAGCCGGCTCGGAGCGGAGAGGTCTCTGGTGCCCAGAGCCTGCGCCCCGTCATGGGCTGACATCTGGTCTCAGTTTCTCCAGAGAAGCCCAGACCCCATCCCAAGCTGGGCCAGCGGCCGCCAGCGATCGGCGCCGGGGCCAGAGCTCCCACTCCTTCCCCCGGCTCTACGTCGAGCCTCGGTTTCCCCGGGGATCTGTTCCGTGCGCCCACTCCCGCCGAGAGGCCTGGGACCACCTGAGTGCTGGGCCCGGTCAGCGCCCTCCAGCCTCGAACCCACAGCACTGAGGGAGGGCGCTTCCCGCCTTCGGTAAAGTGGACATTTTCCTTCGTTTCGGTCCCCATCCCCGTGTCCCGAGAGGCTGCTCCGGCAGGGCCGCCGGCTTACCGAGGAGACCGTGAGGGGGCGAACGCCGAGGCCTCAGGCTGGCCAGAGCCACCCGGCGGGCCCCCGGAGCCGCACGGTGCAGCCCGTCCGCCCGGCGCGATCTAGAAGCGCGTCTGACCGCAACCGCTCGGCTGGCAACGGCTCCGCGCCTGCGCACGAGGGCGGGGCCGCCCCCCGCGGAGCTGCAGTAACTCCCCGCCGCCCGCAGCGCACTTGCCGCGGCCCTCTCTGGGGTTTCTGCTCCCGGCCCGACACGCGCGGTTTGCCGCCACGAACCGGAGCGACATTAGAGCTTTCTCCAGCCTTGCGAGCTGCCTCGTGGCTTGGAACGACCTTCGTCCCCTTTATGAGGCTGGGAGCAGGGTGTTTTGTAAGTGCAAATTGAAAAGCAACGGCTCCAGGCACTGAAATCCGTCCTTTGGCTAAGATTTTGGCAGGCTTGCTTATTATTGTTAATTCAAGTATCTTCCTATTGTCTCTCTCCTTAACCTTTAGTGAACAACAGAAAAATTGGAAACATGTCTAATTGGGCTGGCTCTGTGCCTGGGTGCCCTGACAATCTGAACACCCTTAGCCTAGGCCCTCTTTTTGAGTCTCAAGATCTCAGCTCTGAATTCTCTTGCAAGGGTCCTTATTTTTATTTATTTATTTATGAGACAGAGCCTCAAGCTATTGCCCTGGGTAGAGTGCCGTGTCATCACAGCTCACAGCAACCTCCAACTCCTGGGCTTATGTGATTCTCCTGCCTCAGCCTCCCAAGTAGCTGGGACTACAGGCACCTGTCACAACGCGCAGCTATTTTTTTGGTTGCAGCCGTCATTGTTGTTTGGCAGGTCCGGGCTGGATTTGAACCGGCTAGCTCAGGTGTATGTGGCTGGCCCCTTAGCCGCTTGAGCCATAGCACTGAGCCAAGGGTCCTTATTTTTTGTTGACTCTTCTACTTCTCTCTGCCGGAGTGTTCCCTAAAGACTTGACACCCGTGGTGTCAAGACCAAATACCTGCGTTTGCCTAGAGCTGCCCTGGGTTCCTGTTTAGTTTTTCCAGTAGTCAAGGAGGATGGAAGGAGTTTACATTTGTACCTAGAAAGGCAATTGTAAGATGCTGGGTAAGTGACATGTGCTGAAGGACACCTTACTCTATGATGTGGAGCCTTTTTGAATTATGAATTTTATATGTTTCATGGCCTTTATTTTTCAAGAGCTGTTTTAGGCTCACAGCAAAATTATTTTATTTTCATTATTACTTTAAACTGTTGTGGCTGGTAAAACAATGTCAAAGATGGACTTTAACTTTGTTCAACAAATGTCATCTGCCATCACTGCCCCTCTGCACGCGCTACACATGCACTTAGATACTAACAACACAGTGACTCAGTGGCTCTGAGAGACTGAATATACAAAGGGACAATGTCCAGACCTTATTCAAAAACTGAACTCTGAGGGCTGGGAGTGGTGGCTCACGCTTGTAATCCCAGCACTCTAGGAGGCCGAGGAAGGTGGATTACCTGAGCTGATGAGTTGGAGACCAGCCCCAGCTAGAGCAAGACCTCGCCTCTAAAAATAGCCGGGCGTTGTGGCAGGTGCCTGTAGCCCCAGCTACTCAGGATGCTGTGGCAAGAGAATCATTTGAGCCCAAGAGTTTGAGGTTGCTGTGAGCTATGATGCTATGGCACTCAACCCCAGGGCCCTTTTTTCCCACTATACAGCTTTCCCACTCTCCTCAGTCTTGGCCAAACGTAAGTGATGGTGTCCAGCTCCCTTGCAATAGCACGCTCTGCATAAGTAGACTTTGCTTGCTCGGATTTGGGTGGTCTGCAATTGTTTTCATATTCCATAAATGCAAGTTTCTGCCTGAGGGAAGGGCTTGTGCAAAGGGGGACCTGGAGGCCAAAGGGACTGGCCTCGTTCAGGTCTGGAAATCAGAGCACCAGGCCCTTCTGTACTACCTCTTGCCTCCATTGCCTGCCCACAGCCCCCAGCCCACTAGGGGTGTGCAGTTGACAACCCTTCCCTTTTCTCTTCCTCTGAGGAATGCAAAGACTGAATGTGAGTGCCTGAGACTGCTACATGGATAACTTTGAGTCTGCTCTAATTTATAAGAAAAGCTTTTATTTTTTACTTTTTTTGAAACAGAGTCTCACTTTGTTGCCCAGGATAGAGGGCAGTGGTGTCAGTCTAGCTCACAGCAACCTCAAACTTTGGGATTCAAGCAATCCTTCTGTCTTAGCCTCCTGAGTAGCTGGGATTACAGGCATCTGCCACAACATCCAGCTAATTTTTCTATTTTTAGTAGAGATGGGGCCTAGCTCTTGCTCAGGGTGGTCTTGAACTCCTGAGCTCAATCAATTCTCCGGCTTTGGCCTCCCAGAGTGCTAGGATTATAGGCAGGAGCTGCCACACCCAGCCTACTGTCATTGTTATTGATGAAATTTCCTTTTGGTAGCTAGAGGTTCTCTGACATTGGACCATTTTACAAAAAAGGCACTCTAGAAGCAGCTTCCTAACTGTTTTCCATGAAGTCGAATTTCTTTCTTTTTTTCTTTCTTTTTTTTTTTTGAGACAGAGCCTCATGCTGTCCCCCTGGGTAGAGTGCCGTGGCATTACAGCTCATAGCAACCTCCAACTCCTGGGCTCAAGCGAGTCTCCTGCCTCAGCCTCCCAAGTAGCTGGGACCACAGGCGCCCGCCACAACGCCCGGCTATTTTTTGGTTGCAGCCGTCATTGTTGTTTGGCGGGTCTGGGCTGGGGGTTCGAACCCGCCACCTTAGGTGTATGTGGCTGGCGCCTTAGCCGGTTGAGCTATAGGCGCCGAGCCCATGAAGTCGAATTTCAATGTCATGTTCATGGTGTGGCTTATGCTGCCACCTTGAATTTAAGCCCTCTTTCCCCTTATCACTGGGGTGCCTGCTGGGGGCAAGCTGGGGGACACAGATGAACTCAGCCTAAGGCCAACACAACAGAAAGAACACCTTCTTCTGCCAAAAATGTGCTGTACCATAACCTTGACCAAGGAAACTTCAGTTCCTCTAGTTACAATTATAATTTATCTAAATTCACTTTTTGAGACAAAGAAGTTAAAATTTCATTCTGCTGGGCAATCTAACGGCATAGTTCCATTCCCTCTCTTACATGGAGGGTAACTGCTCAGATAGTGAGTACATTTTGGCTCCAAATGTGATAGAAATCAAAGCATAACTTTCAGGACCCGTAACTTTAATCAATCATGATTGATCAAAGTGGGCCCCCCTGAAGATAAATTAGCTGGGTCAGTAATAGTCTTAGGAGATCTCAGCAGGAAACAAGGCACCAGGAGTCACAGTTCCTCATCTTCCCTTCTGCTATCTCAGCCTTGAAAGGGAGACACTGCCGAGCACTTGCTTCTGCTCTGATGGATGGGCTGGGGGACGTCATGAAAGGCCTAAGCACCAGTCATGTCCTGGGGCTGCCAGCACTGACCCATCCTAGCAGATAAGGTTCCCACTCCCCGCTCCCTGACCCTCAGTGTCTCCCCATGATGAGAAGGGTGACACTAAGCCAGTGGGTCTCCAACTGTAGCTGTGAAGGACAGATGGCTGGGCCAGCATTTCTGATTCAGCAGGTCAACCCCGAGGTTCCTGACAGTCTTCTTGTTGGGATCCAGAGTAGGGAACAGAGGCTGGGAAATTGGTGCCACTTTTAGTTTTCCTCTTTCCACTCGAGTGCCTGCTGAATGATGCATGAGCTTCTTTTGTTTCTTAAGTGCTGAGTGTGAGAGTGCTTAATTCAGTCGGACTGTGTGGGTAGGTTGGGGGGCGGGGGTCGAAATAGGCGAGGAATGATTAAAATGAGCTCCCAGATGTGATTCTGCAGCACTGATAGCAGTTCTTGAGGAAGTGGCAGCTATTCTAAAAGATGTGTCCTTCTAGGCTTCTCCCCGATAGCCCTTCGTACATGTTTTCCGAAGAGATTCTCCAACTACAGCCATTGGAAGGCTTGTCTGTCTACAGGCTGAGCCCTAAACATCTTACAGGGCAGGGCCTTTGAAAGTTCTATTTGTACCATAAGGCTCAGCAGAGTGCCTGATTCTCAGAAGGCTTTTGTGAATGTTTGTTGGGTGAACAACAAATAGTTTGGAAACTAAAACAAACAAACAAACAAGAACAAAAAAAAAACAAACCACTTTCCCAGAAGTCTGGGACAACAGCTCTTAGGAGGCCATTGAAACTGGGATAATCCGGATGTTTGTGAACTGGCCGGTGAGCGTGACAGTTGCCATGAAAGAAATGAGAACTGGACATTAATAGAGGAGCGAGGAACTCACGTTCCTGGCAGAGGGTTGTGTTGGTGCCTATTTGGGGGCGGTGGCTGTAGAAATAGTGACATCCCAAGGAGGGCACCGCCGCCACGGTTGTATTTGCCGCTTTACGCCCTGTGTGGCCCGGGGCCCAGAACACACTAACTGCTTGACATGTTGCCGTGTTTCTTACTTTTTCCCTCGGCATTATTTGTGAACATTTCCATACTATCGAAGGTTTTCCACATAGTACTATTAGAAATAAAGCTTCAGCGAACATCTTCATACATAAATCCCTACTTGTATTTTTGATTAGTTCTCTGAGAGAAATCCATAAAAGGGAAGTTTTTAGATCAAATGATGCATGTTGCAAAGTAGAGGTGGGTCAAGGAATAAGTTCCCTTGCAGAAGAACTGATGAATTATGACTCTTTTCCTAGTAATGATTACCAAAGTATATGAGAATTGCTGCTAAAATACTTCTTATAACTATTCAAAAATCATTTTGGGGAGCCACCGGTTTAAGTGGAGTCTAGGGCTGAATTAATGGACAGCAAATTGAGATATATATCTAATATATATATCCTATTCTGAGATATCTACATATTTATACCTGTTTGTGTATGTGTGTACGCACGTGTGCAGAGCCGTCCCTCAGTATCTGTGGGGGAACTGTGGATGCCAAAATCCATAATACTCAAATTGCTGATTTTAAATGGTGTATTATTTCCATACAACCCATACATATCTTCCTATATACTTTAAGTCATCTCTAGATTAATTATAATATTTAGTACAATGTAAACATTTGTAAATAGTTGTTACACTGTATTGTTTAGGGAACAGAGACAAGAAAAAAAGCCTATACCCATTCAGTAACAGAAGCAATTCTTTCTTTTTAGAATAGTCTGCATCTTGGCTCAGCGCCTGTGGCTCAAGCGGCTAAGGCGCCAGCCACATACACCTAAGGTGGTGGGTTCGAATCCAGCCTGGGCCCGCCAAACAACAATGATGGCTGCAACCCAAAAATGGCCAGGCGTTGTGGCGGGTCCCTGTAGTCCCAGCTACTTGGGAGGCTGAGGCAGGAGACTCGCTTGAGCCCAGGAGTTGGAGGTTGCTGTGAGCGTGATGCCATGGCACTCTACCCAGGGGGATAGCTTGAGGCTCCATCTTAAAAAAAAAAAAGAAGAATAGTCTGCATCTATACTTTGGTTGAATCCATGATGGTGAATCCACTGATACAAAGGGCTGACTGTAAATATCTATATAAATATGGTTTGTTAGAAGAAATTGGCTGACAAGATTATAGAGGTGGAGAAGTCCCATGATCTGGTGTCTGCAAGCTGAAGACCTAAGAGAGCTGGTGCTGCAGGTCTGAGAGATGGAGGCTGACGATGTAATGCGCAGTCAAAGGCAGGAGAAGACTGATATCTCGGCTGAAGCAGCTGAGCAGAGAGAGCACATTCCCCCTTCCTCTGCCTGCCCACCTGGGGGAGGGCAATCTGCTTTACTCAGTCCACTGATTTCAATGCTAATGCACTGCTGATGCAAACATCTTCACAGACATACCCAGAAATAGTGTTTAATGTGGGCACCCTATGGTCCAGTAAGTCAACATACAAAATTAACCATGATTCCAGTCATCAGTGTCCCGCCTAGAATAACTCCATGAGTAATATGCACATAGCCTGCAAATTGCCAAATTTAGAAAGGAAACAGCAGGTAAACGAGCTTCCAAAATGTAAGGCCCTTTAAGAAACGAAGTGAACCACACAGTGCTCGCAGGAATTAGGCAAGTCTCAAGATGGCAGGACATTCAGTTCTGTTTCTAGGGACAAAAAGGCACCTTATTTGGCACCCATTTTGGGAAAAGTGAAGAGAGCACATAGGCAACCATCCAGAAGCTTTATTACCTCATTGGAATAGAGCTTTGTTACCCTTATCTGGGGGGCATTTGCTGTTGGCCTGTTTTGTTCTCTGTATATCCCTAAGCCTGGTAGGGGGCCTGGCACAGTCTTGGGTCCGCAGTGCCACACTCTTATGGCACACTCTTATGCTTCTCCTAAGCCTATCAGGCACAATTTGAGATAGAATAGACTATATGGTCCATGCCAGCTGGATGCTTAGGGGAATATGAAAGCTCTCAAAGACCAAACTGCCTGTAAGGAAGTTAACCAGCCTTTGTTTGTTTGTTTTTTTCTTTTTTAGATTACCGTGTTTCCCCGAAAATAAGACACTGTCTTATATTTATTTTTTCTCAAGAAGACACACTAGGGCTTATTTTCAGGGGATGTCTTATTTTTTTAAAGTATAATACAACAATCTACATTTATTCAAATACAGTTAAGTCATCTTCTTCTGGAACCTGACAGGGGGAGCTGATCTTGTTGGTGGGGCTGGCCCTAGTGATGCGTGAACTCCTTTCCCCTAGCCGTTCACATGTGCACAATAGGATGCCTGCAACAGTGGTTACCACCTGCGCACCTGTGGAAGTGCGAATGGCTCAGAGAAAGGAACTGTGACAGATAAAAGGTATTCCAGTCTTCCTTACTGCTCTCCCCAAATGCATGGTGGGACAACACCCATCACTAGATCTTATTATTGGGGTAGGGCTTATATTTAACAAATGCATAGAAATCCTGCTAGAGCTTATTTTTTGGGTAGGTCTTATTTTCAGGGAAACACGGTAATTATTTTTGTTAAATCATAACATTGTACATTGATGCATTTATGGGGTACAGGGTACTGCTTCGATATACAATATGAAATGTTTACATTGAACTAAGTAACACATCCATCACAATTATACTCATTTCTTAATAGTTTTGAAATGTACCATTGCATCATGCACATTAGGTGAGTCCCCCCAAATACCCCCTCCTTGTCCCATATCCCCCTCCCCTCCCCTCTCTCTCCTCTTCCCTTCTAATTTCTGGACTAAAGTTATGTTTTGTCATTCGTATGATTGTGTAGGTGGTTATATATTGATTTCATAGTAGTATTCAGTACATTGGATACTTCCCCCCCCAATTCTTAAGATACTTTACTAAGAAGAATATATTCCAGATTCATCCAGGTAAACTTAAAAGATGTAAAGCCTCCATCTTTTTTACAGTTGCATAGTATTCCGTAGTGTACATATACCACAATTTTTAACCAGTTTTTATAACAAGACCAATTGTATCAAAGTTTCTGGTTGCAAACAACAAAACACATCTGGTTACATTAAGGTGAAAAAAGATTAATTAGAGAATATTAAGAAGCTCACAGAACCTCTAATTGGCTCTAAACCTACATATAGGAAATCATTTCCAACCACACCATGTGCTTCCTCTAGGCCAGTGATTTTCAGTGTACTGTGAGAAGATCTTAGGTGTGCTGTGAAAAAATTTAAAGATCACAAATTATTTTCAAAAGAAATTCAGAGCACAGTAAGTATATTCTTTTTTTAACTCTTTTTTTTTTAGACGGAGTCTCACTTGGTCACCCTTGGTAGAGTGCTGTGGTTTCACAGCTCACAGCAACCTCATACTCTTGGGCTCAAGTGATTCTCTTGCCTCAGCCTCTCAAGTAGCTAGGACTACAGGCGCCTGCCACAACACCTGGCTATTTTTTGGAGGTGGGGTCTTGCTCTGGCTGAGGCTGGTCTTGATAACTCTTTTCTTTCAATCATCAACATAATTTAAGTGTGGTGCAGAAGTTTAACTACAGGTTCAAGTGTGCCGTGAGATAAAAAAGGTTGAAAAACATTCCTACAGACTCGAGCCTAGAGAATCCAACTTCACCACCTTCATGAAGCACTTTTGCTGGACTTCTCCTATTGGGACTGCTTACCCTATACTTAACCCCAATGCAAATCCCATCTATGCCATTTTCCCTGATTGATTTGGAGTTTCAGTATCTGGCTGAGGCTGGGGAAGGTGGCTGATGGCCCAGGGGGTTCGTGTGTTGGTTTCCATTTCATCCTCCCATCTCAGCCATAGTGTACATATACCACAATTCTCTGTTGGGGCTTGTGTCCAAAGTTTCTTAGATTCATTTGCTAGAGAATAACCATCTGGTTGTTGGGGAGGAGGGAGGAAGCATCTTTTTGTCTGATCCTGTGGGATCAGAGGAGGAATCTCGCTCTCTTAAACTCCTCCATTGATTGATGTTCTATCAACAACCATTACGTGGATGGTGTTCAAGTGCCCCCCAAAAGCCTAACCACTGTGCTTTAACCAGATAACTGCTGATTAAAAAAAAATACAACAAGAAATCTAGTGTTCACTATACAGGCTGCTGTCGTCACCCCAGCGTGACACAGATGCCCCATCTCTTTCTGCTGCTCTCAGCCTGGGGCTTTCATATCCTCGGTATTCCTAGGCGCTTTGATCAATACTGGTGCAGGAGGAATGGGGAAGCCATAGTAAAAGGGGTCTTTTTGCCAGCTCAGTTTGCTCCTTTAATTCAGGAAAGCTCTGTTGTTTTCCCGGAAGTCCTCCAAGTGGACTTTCATTGGCTAGAACTGGTCATGTGGGCCCCTCTAGTGTGAGGGAGTCTGGGGTTGGTGGTGGAGTTTTTATTTTAACAGGGTACCCTGTAGCCCTGGATAAGAAGAAAGGGTGACAGGCTACTGGCTGGGCAACTAGCAGTGCCATCCAGGCTGTCTTCTCACTTTTTTTTTTTTTTGAGACAGAGTCTCACTATGTCACCCTTGGTAGAGTGCTGTGGTGTCACAGCTCACAGCAACCTCCAACACTTGCCTCAGCCTCCCAAGTAGCTGGGACTACAGGCACCCACCACAACCCCTGTCTGTTTTTTTGTTGTCGTTGTCATTGTTGTTTAGCATGCCGGGGCTGGGTTCGAACCTGCCAGCCCTGGTGTATGTGGCCGGCACCCTGCCTACTGAGCTACGGGCGCTGAGCTCCATCTTCTCACTTTTGATGATTCCTGTGCTTCTAAGCACTGAGTTTTCAGGGGTTCTCTGGGACAATTGATTGATCTCCCAAGTAGACTGTAACTTGTGTTAGGTTGCCCCTTGCCTTTTGTCTTCCAGAGTGACCTCTTTCATCTGCTACTGTCTTCTCTTCCATTCTCCCTGTCCTTGTGGTTAATATACTTTTTAATAGTTTAGTGAGATTTGAATGAGAGGGGAGACTCACTTGTATGATTGATATCGGCCATTTAAATTCAGAGGTTGACTAGAACCCTAAGGAGGTGATTCTAACCACAGCGGCTCTGGGTGTTCCGGCAGGGGAAGACCTGGAGTGGAGAGGGCCTGCCAGGGTCAGGAAGAGGAGGTGGGACCAGAGGAGGAGGGCCCCGGCAGGGAGGGTCTGGGCCAGAAATTAAGGAGGCATGTGCGAGATGTAGAGGAAGGGGGTTGGAGGGAAGGAGGAAGAGAAGAAGAAAAGAAGGAAGCAACTAACATTTTCTGAAGGTCCATTCGGGGCCATAGGCAGGCGGCCTTTATAACGTTCATTTCATTTAAAGCCTCATCCTCTCTGTGAACAGTCTTGAGTTCTGCCTGGTCTTTGCCCACTCCAGCCAGGGGGCATCTGTTTCATCCTCTTGTCTGTGTCTTCAGTCTCCTCCCTCCACTATAACCAGGGCTGCTGGCTGGAAACCTCCCATCCTCACCGTTCTCGGCTTCATGAGGAAAAAAAGGCTTTTGGCTGGTCCCACAGGGCGGAGAGGGAATCTGTGAGACTCTAGGGCAGGGGTCCTCAAACTTTTTAAACAGGGGGCCAGTTCACTGTCCCTCAGAACGTTGGAGGGTGGGACTGTGGCCCCGGGACGAGTCGTCTGCTAAGCAGGACAAGCAGCGGTCGCAAAAACACCTGCAGGGCTGGATAAATGTCCTAGGTGGGCTGCTCGTGGCCGGTGGGCCATAGTGAGGACTCCTGCTCTAGGGTGTGCAAAAGTCACTTGGGCTTGCTGCCTTCTGGAGCTTTCAAAAAAGAAATGGGACACAAACTTTTGAAATCTGAGATCCCCGAACTTATTTAGGAGTTCTAGTACCCACCAGTCTGTCCAGTAATAGGGCACGGGGCTGGACTGTTGGGAGGCCCACCCAGGCATTTCGTGCAGTAGTCTACTTTCTGATCTTCTTCTCCCTCCCTCCGGTTCAGAGAGCGGGAATTCAATCACATGTGTGCTGTGGCCAGCAATAAGGAAGAGGTATGCTGAGAGCAGGACTTGAATCTCAGCTCTTTTCTTCTTTCTTTTTGGCGGGGGGGGGGCGGACAGAGTCTCACTCTATTGCGCTCAGTAGATTGCTAGCGCACAGTAACATCAAACTCTTGGGATCAAGGGATTCTCTTGCTTCAGCCTCCCAAGTAGCTCGGGCTACAGGTGCCCACCACAACACCCGGCTATTTTGTGTTCAGGCTGGTCTAGAACTCCTGAGCTCAAGCAGTCCACTATCTGGGTCTCCCAGAGTTCTGGGATTGCAGGCGTTCAGCTCTTTTCTTATGGGATCAACGAAACAGTTCTTTGGGAATTTGCGGACAGAGCACCGTTTTCTCTTATGAAACAGGTGTCCCCCGGCCCCCGCGGCAGCCTCCGCTCGCCATCCACCTACAATCAAGAGGCACGGGGTGCAGTTACAGCACTCTGGCCACAAGTCGGCGATGTTTTCTCAAAGATCGGCTGGCGGAGGATTTGCGATTACAAATTGGCCGCTGGAGGGAGCATTCTCTGTCTGCGGCCGCCCTTCTTCAATATAAGGAGGGTCGCGCCGGCTAATCTCCCTGCGTGACCTGTATGCCTCTTCTCTCTCAGTAACGTATCTTGGACGCCATTCTAGGTCAGCGTATGCATAGCTCTCGGTGGTTATTTATATTGTCTGTAATTCCTGGCAATTGTAAAATACTCGCAGTGATCATGCACATTTCTTGCCCCAGCCAGGCTGATTGTATAACCCACTCCTCACCTGTGGGCAGGAGAGGGCGCCCCTGGTTCTCAGAAGGTGGACTGACTGCCGCGGCTCCAAAAGTGGGCGCTGGGTTAGTGGGCATGTGAAGCTCTGCCCCTGTCCTCCAACCCCCTACTGTGATCTCACCTAGTTCTCTCCCTGGGTCCTTCTTCAGATCTTCCTTCCTGGTTTCCTTTAGGAGCCCACCCGACCTGTTTGATGACTTTCAGGGCTCTTCTTCCCCCCTCCCCCACCCCGCCCCTTTTACTCTAATCTTTCTGCCTAGAATGTTTCATCTGCTTCCATGGTTTCAGTAGTTATCGGTATACTGAGAACTCCCAAATAGTTACCTGTAATTCAGACCTTTTGTCTTATTTGCAAATCCATATAGATATATAAATGGTTTTTTGATATTTCATCCACTCATTCATTGGGTGCTGAACTTCTGTTACATGCCGG
>NW_003852535.1:4007248-4017402 GCF_000181295.1 Otolemur garnettii
GCCACAACGCCCGGCTGTTTTTTGGTTGCAGCCGTCATTGTTGTTTTGGCAGGTCCGGGCTGGGGATTCGAACCTGCCACCTTAGGTGTACGTGGCTGGCACCTTAGCTGGTTGAGCTATAGGCGTTGAGCCCCCATGTCTGTTTCTATCACCATGTTTACTTCACTTCATCTTTCATGTTTAGGTGACTTGCAGAGGACGTAGCAATCCTTTTAGGACAGGATAGGTCCCTGTTAGATACATTTGTTCCACCCATACTTCTTTTTTTTTTTCTTTTGAGACAGAGTCTCACCTTGTCACCCTTGGTAGAGTGCTGTGGCGTCACAGCTCACAGCAACCTCAAACTCTTGGGCTTAAGTGATTCTTTTGTCTCAGCCTCCCAAGTAGCTGGGATTACAGGCACCTGCCATAACACCCAGTTATTTTTTGGTTGTGGTTGTCATTGTTGTTTGGAAGGCCTGGGCTGGATTCGAACCCACCAACTCTGGTGTATGTGGCTGGCACCCTAGCCGCTGAGCTACAGGGGCTGAGCCCACCCCCACTTCTTTGTAGAAAATTTCCCAAATGTGATGAGTAATTGCATAATGGGAGTCCATTTCTTTCCCCTGTTGTGTTGCTAGCTCTGTGACTGGATCCCTTGTTCATCCATGCTCGGTGCTCAGCACAGTGCCTGGGTCAGGGCAGAAGGGATTTTGATTCACCTCCAAAAGGTGTATTCATTTTAACATTTCTCTCACTTTACCTCCACTTTCAGGTATACGTCTCATTGTGGACATGCAGACCTTTTGTCACCTCCCATTCCCCCTTTTGCATCTTTTCTCTTTCCAGATTGGAAACTGCACACTGCAGGGGGATGACTCTGCATGTGGCATGTTAAGGGCACTAAACAAAGGACCTGGCACAGACCTTATCTTCAGAGAGCTGTCTCTCTAAAGGTGACCACACAGAAGGTCTCACAGTGCTAATCCCAAGATTAATGGACCACATCTTTGAAGGACTCAAGGACCCGCACACAGAAAGGCCATCGGACTGCAGACTTCAGGAGGAGGGGGCCTTATCTGTCTTCTTCATTGTTACAGCTTCAGAGTTCAGTGTAGGACCTGGTCCATGGTGGATGTTCAGTAACTGTTTGTTGAATGTAAACAGGCAGAAAAGCAGTTGCATGAAAAGTAAGGTCACCATTCGTGGCTTTGATACTTGGCAGTTACAAGCCCTTCATTGGAAAGAACAATAGAAACAAAAGTCACACTTGTGCCTTTACCTCTGTCCTGTTTTTCTGACTTTTTTTAGCCAGAGATCTTATGGTGTTCTCCAGGCTTTGAAAATAATTGTTTTGGATAATTTGAGCATTTCCTTAAGAGCGAGCAAAGTCAAATTGCCTGGAGATGCATGGGGAACATAACTCTTGATAATTAGAAGTTCTGATTTACAAGCAGGGAGCTTTTTTTCACTAAATGAATGAGTAGAGTTGGCCATGAATAAATTTCCACGATGCCCCCTGCTTTCTTATGATGGTAGGCTACTTACTGTTCATGTTAATTACTTTCCAACATACAACTGCCAGCAGTTCATCAGCAAGCGTTTATCTACCTCGGGTCTATAGACGTTGTGGAGGACACAAAAGGAATACGGCTTTTCTTCAAGAGATTTTCAGTCTAGTTTGGGTAGCAGGTGTATGTACTCACATGTATGAGGTGGGGCTGAGTTGGCAAGGTGATGGTTCTTTGTTCTGACTCCACAGGGTTCTCATGGGCCACGTGTTCCCATCAGAGACATCCATTATGCACAGTGGTCCCATTAAACACCTGAAAAGGATGGGGGAAAGAGGGTTAATTGCAGCTGCAATTATGAGAATGGCCAATATACATTCAGTGTTTCCTACGGGCCAGGAACTGTGATGGGTGGTTTCAAGCATCATCTCATTTGATCTTTACAACAACTGCCTGCGGTAGCTATTATTTTCTCAATTTTACAAATGAGGAAACCAAGATGAGACAGGCTAAGTTACTTGCTGGAGCTGACACAGCAGGGGCTGGGGATCAAGAGCCCTTGATGCCTGAGTCTGTGCTTTTAACTCCAACTCTGTTGGTCTCTCCACCCTGACTCCTCTACCATATCCTGAGGGGAACAGGCTGCCTCTCCCAAAACTTCCTGGTAAAGAATCTCTAGAGCAGAAGAGTATGGGAATTCAGGGGGGAATTCCCCTGTCAAGGTGGGAGGACTTTGTTGATAAGAAGGTGCCTTAGATCATTCTCTGAAGGGATCATGCAATTTACTTGGAGGAGGTAGAAGGAGATTCAAGGGGGGAGTATGAAGAAAAGAAGATGGTATGACCTGGCTCGGCACCTGTAGCTCAGCAGCTAGAGTGCCAGCCACATACACTGGAGCTGGCGGGTCCAAACCCAACCCAGGGCCTGCCAAACAATAATGACAACTCCACAGAAAAATATATGGGCACTGTGGTGGGCTCCTGTAGTCCCAGCTACTTGGGAGGCTGAGGCAAGAGAATCACTTAAGCCCAAGAGTGTGAAGTTGCTGTGAGCTGTGACGCTACGGCACTCTACTGAGGGCAACATAGTGAACTCTCTCTCTCAAAAAAAGAAGATGGTATGACCCAAGCCCAGGTGTTTGAGACACACTTTCTCACCCTTGGAAGTTCCATGTGCTGCCTTTACTGTGCCAAGAAACCATCAACAACCCATCTGTGGGGTGTAAGCTGGAGATCCTCATCCCTTGGGACACTCTGAGGACTGAGCGGATGTCTCTGCCTCTGCAGCTTTTCAAGTGTGGTGCTCACGGCAGGACCAGGAACCAGAAACCAAGAGAATGGCCAGGCTCTGCTCCCAACACTGTGCTGCTGGACCAGAACTTCCAAGTGGATCTGTTAAGGTCACTGCTTGGGTGACAGGGGCTTGTATTAGTGACACTTGTGTCTTCACCTTACTTTACAAGGCAGCCACAAAGGGCTGTATGCTGTTCTTGGGTGAGAAGTGTGAAGGAGGCCAGGTGGGGTGGCTCATCCCTATAATCCTAGTACTCTGGGAGACCGAGGCAAGAGGATCACTTGAGGTCAGGAGTTTGAGACCAGCCTATGCAAGAGTGAGGCCTCGTCTATACTAAAAATAGAAAAATGAGCCAGGTGTTGTGGCATGTAGCTGTAGTCCCAGCTACTTGTGAGGCTGAGGGAGGAGGATAGCTTGAGCTCAGGAATTGGAGGCTGCTGTGAGCTAGGCTCATGCCACAGCACATGACAGAGCCGGACTCTACCTCAAACAAACAAACAAACAAACAAAAAAACCCCCAACCAACCCCCCCATAACCCCCCAAAATGAGAACATAATTTCTTTGAAGGGTAGGTGCCTATGCAGTATGGACTTTCCAGTCTGGGAAGAGAAAAGATGCAGAAAAGGGGGAACGGATGTGAACGAAGTTGTGCAGGTCCCTTTCCCAGGGTGACTGTGACTGCAGCAGTATTTAACAGTGAGGCTTGTAGCACTTGCTCTAGGATGAATTCTTGAACTTAATTGTCAGATCTCAGGTACGGTTATGTAACTGGTAATACAACTGTGTCTCTATTAAACTGAAAACTCATTGAGGTTGGTGTCATGGCTTTTTATCAGAGAGAAAATAAGTTAGATCCTGTGCAGGGAAATATAAGCTCGGGGTGGCATTGCTGGATGTTGGTTTGGAGAAAACCCTTCAGGAACACGTACAGATGGCACATTCCCTGCGTGGAGAAGTTTGTGTCGTTGGGTCCAGCTTACCTTTGTTACCACGGTGTGTCCATTTTTTGTTTTCATTGTCTCAACCACAGAGAAGGCCCCCTCCCTGATCCTTTACCCCAACCCTCTCCTACCACAGCAGAAATAGCTTTCCCATGATGGCAACTGCACTGTTTTTATTGAAAGGAGCCAAGCAAAGGGGTGGGCATTTGGCTTAAGGGTGATGAGCTGGGTCCAGGTCAGGACATGGCTTCTGGCTATGAGGGGAGAAACACAATCGCACCCAGGCCAGTGCAGGGTTGCCCGTGGGGTGGGAGTTGGGAGGACGGACACAATCCATACTCCAGGCATCTGAGGCTCGTTTCCTCGGGCCCTTTAACAGTCGTTTCTGATGTTTTGCTGAAACACACACAGAGGAAAAACATGGTTCAGGCAGAGAACACAACACAGCAGGAAGCTCACTCAGGTCCATCTGGCCTCTTCCCGGGACACCAGCGCTGTCAGAGTGGCTCCCACGTGTGATGAATACCGATTCCCCCTCTTTACTGCACTAGGGGGAGAGGCTCAGGGTTACAGGGACATTCTTGAGGCCAGAGGAAGGAAGAGGCAGAATTTGAATGTGTCTCTCTGACCTCAGACATTGCTCTGAATCAAACCTTCCCCTTTCTGAGCAATAGATGTCCTTTGTGGTGTGAGAAGTACAAGTGTGTCCTGGAAACGTGTGGCAGTAGAAAAGAGAGGCGCAGCTTTCCTCGATCATAAAGAATAGTCGGTTGGGAGGGTAGAGGAGCTGGATTTGGGGGTGAAGCTGTGGGCATGGTAGGTGAGCACGAGGGGAGGAAAAGGAGCCATGCGAGGGAGTTTGTCTCTCTTTCCTAAATGATCCCATGCACCTGAAGGCCTTTTGAGCTCCAGTGACAATGGGGGTTGGGATCTATGTCATCATGTGAATAAGCTGTGTTTCATTCACGTCCCTGGAGCCCTGGCAGTGTATCATCTGTGTGCAGGGCAGTCACAGTCCCCACATCCAAGTGACTCCCCAGTACTGAGCCAACTAAAGACATCCCAGTGAGAGAGAGGCACAGAGGGACTCACCAGTAGGATGACCAGGGCCTTTATCTGCTCAGCTGGCAGGGCATCCACCTCTGCTTTGAGCCTATACAGTATACTCTGGAGCGGCAGAGACAATTCAAAAGGAGTGGACACCTTCAGGAAGTTGGAAATGCAGCTCTGAAAGAAATCTTTGAAATACTCATTCAGCTTTCTGCAAGCAAGTGCTGGAGGAAAGAATTAGAAACTTCAATATTGCTTCTGTTGTGCAATAATACCGTAGGACACAGACGTCGTTCATAATATACTTTCACATGAAAAAATAAAATCAAGTGACAGATCACTGTGCACACAGCACGAACACGATCCCACTTTAGCACCAAGTGATTTATATTTGTGTGTGACTGGGATGTAAGGTTATGTATTTGGGTATAAAAACAGAAAACCTGAGAATTTTTATACCACAACCTGTATTTTTGATTTGAGAAATTCCTTCTTCTCTATGTTTTATTTATTTCCCATGAATTTTAAACAGAGAAGTCTTGAATTATGTAGCACCAAATCCCTGTGGTGAGCCTTCTGAAAATGCCAGTGTTATCACCAAGCCTTCTGGATAGAAGGTGCGACATCTCTCTGATGGCCACTGCTGGCTGGGCCTGTGGCATCAGGTGGGGTGGTCACTCCCTCCTCTGTGGGGTTTTTTCTGGGAGCACCCTTGCAGACAGCGGCCAAGGTGGTGAAGCCTGATGTAGACCCAGAGTCATTGCGAACGTAGCCCCTGCCAGACCTGGGGCTCAGAGGCAAAAGTCATTCTAGCCAAGAAAGCGTCTACTATGTGTCAGAGGTGTCTTTGTCCGAGGATCAGAAGCTGGGATTCTATCGCCGAGTTTTCTATAAACCCGCTCTGCCTTTACCTCTAACTATCTTTATTCAAATTCCTCGTGTGTTACATGGGTGTAATCATCACTTGCTTAGAGGGGCATCATGACTATCACATTAGATGATCAACAGGGAAAAGCCTTATGCACTTATACATTATTATTATTATGTATTTTTTGAGACAGAGTCTCACTATGTTGCCCTCAGTAGAGTGCTATGGTGTCATAGCTCACAACAACCTCAAACCCTTCTGCTCAAGTGATCCTCTTGCCTCAGCCTCCCAAGTAGCTGGGACCCGCCACAATGCCTGGCTATTTTTTTTTTTTTTTAAGAGACAGGGTCTCACTCTTGCTCATGCTGGTCTAGAATCCTAAGCTCAAGCAATCCACCCACCTCACTTCCCCAGAGTGCCAGGGTTATAGGCATGAGCCACTGTGCCAAGCCTAAAACAATACTTAGATGATACTTATTATTAGGGTAGAATAATGACCTACTCCCAAAATGTCCATGTCCTTAACCTAGAGCCTGTGAGTATGTTATGTTACATGGCAATGTGAAATTACAGTTATAAATTTAAGATCAGCTAGTTAGCTGACCTTAACATAAACAGATTATTGTGTATTATCTTGGTAGGCCCAATATAATAACAAATCTTTAAAAATAGAAAAGGAATAAAAATAGAGAACCAGAGATACGGCAGCATGAGAAGGACTCAGCTGATGTTGCTTCTGCTTTGAAGGTGGAGAAAGGGGTCATGAGTGAAAGAAGGGAGGTGGTTTGTAGAAGCCGAAAAGGCAAGGAAACATATTCTTCCCTAGAGCCTGCAGAAGGAAGGAACGCCGTTGTCACCTTGATTTTAACCTGGTAAATTCATGTCAAACTTGCGATCTTTATAATTGTAAATAATAAATTCGTGTTGTTTTTTAAGCCACTATGTTTGTGATAACTTGTCACAGTATGGACAGAAAACTAACACACGTATGATTATTAATACTACCCCTACTGTTTATGTTTCAGGCATTGTGCCAGACACTTGGTGCACCTTAGCTGAATAATCCTCTCAAAACCCAGTGAGGTATGTGTTATCATCTTCCTTTTACGGACTGAAACTGAATAGATGCTATTAACTTGGCCAAATTTACAGCAGGTTTGAGGCAAAATACCATGCTTTTGACCACCTCAATTTATTATACGTCAGTCTTCTTAAATGAATGTTTGATATTATTTTTTCTTCCTCTTCTTCTTCTTCTTCTTTTTTTTTTTTTGAGATAGAGCCTTACTCTTTTGTTCAGGCTGGAGTGCCATGGCTAGTGTCAGCCTAGCTCATAGCAACCTCAAAATCCTGGGTTCAAGTGATCCACCTGCCTCGGCCTGCTGAGTAGCTGGGACTATAGTTGCCCATTACAATGCACAGCTAATTTTTCTATTTTTAGTGGAGATGAGGTCTCACTTTTGCTCAGCCTGGTCTCCTGAGCTCCTGAGCTCAAGGGATCCTCCTGCTTCTGCGTCTCAGAGTGCTGGGATTACAGGTGTGAGCTACATGCCTGGCAGATGTTATTTTTCTTGTTACCTGTGTTAAGAGAAGTTTAGTCTTAATAAGGCTACTCAGGCGGAGTGTGGTGGCTCATGCCTGTAATGCTAACACTCTGGGAGGCTGAGGCGGGTGGATTACCTGAACTCACTGGTTCAAGACCAGCCTGAGCAAGAGTGAGACCCCCTCTCTAAAAATAGCCAGGTGTTGTACTGGGTGCCTGTGGCCCCAGCTACTCGGGAGGCTGAGGCAAGAGAGTCATTGGAGCCCAAGAGTTGGAGGTTGCTGTGAGCTATGATGCCACAACACTCTACCAAGGGTGACAAAGTGAGACTCTGTCTAAAAAAATAGATGAGTTTAGTCATGGTATCTCAAAAATTCATTTGCTGTTAAATTGGTTATGAGAAATTCTGTGTCTAAAACTTATTAACTGACTGAATAATGAAAAGTTTAGGTTTATTTCTTCCAAGCCAACAGTCGACCTAAGGCCATTTTCTTAGAAGTAAAAACCTGAGTATTTTATCCTGCAGATGGCACTTATGCTGGCTCCAGGGAATGTTTGCCCATAGATGACTCACCAGAGGAGAAGAGTCCCAGTGAGAGCAACAGCAAAGCCAAAGTCACCTTCATGATTGAGCAAGGTGGTTAAGGTAGTGTTCAAAGGCCAAAGCAGGGATTTTGCCTTCTTGGTGCCTGCTGCTTATATTGCTGGCAGCCCCACCTACCTAGATCTCACCTGACAGAACCCTTGCTTGGACTCACTACAGATAGCTTATAGCATGCCCTGGGGCAAGCAGAAGGGAACACAGAGATCCCAGAGCCAAGTTACCCTCCCTCTGGCCACCTGGAGGCAAAAGTTAACCTCTTTTCATAATTACACTCAATTACCCCTGGTACAGCCCTAAGGGAATTGAAAGGAATGTTGGGTTTCTCTGGTCATAAAGACAAGATCTATGACCATTGTCTCCCTGGAGGGCAGAGTAGAAGGTTGGCTAACTTTGTTTGCAGTTGTTTGGCCCAGTTCCTTCACAAAGAGCAGATTACCCTTGGACTCTCTTGTTTTTTGTTTCCCTTCCCTGAAATGGAGGAGCAGAGAATAGAACTCTGGTCATTTTTGTTTTTGTTTTTCTTTCTTAAAAAATGTCTTTTAGGCTCGGCGCCTGTGGCTCAACCGGCTAAGGCGCCAGCCATGTACACCTAAGGTGGTGGGTTCGAAGCCCCAGCCCGGACCCGCCAAACAACAATGACGGCTGCAACCAAAAAAAAAAAAAAAAAAAAAAATAGCCGGGCGTTGTGGCGGGCGCCTGTGGTCCCAGCTACTTGGGAGGCGGAGGCAGGAGACTCGCTTGAGCCCAGGAGTTGGAGGTTGCTGTGAGCTGTAATGCCACAGCACTCTACCCAGGGGGACAGCTTGAGGCTCTGTCTCAAAAAAAAAAAAAAATTTCAGATTAATATGAGGTACAAAAGATTATACAATGTTTGCATTTGTTAGGTAAAGTCCCTGTTGTAGTTGTGCCCCTCACCCAGGCGGTGGGCCGTATACCCTTACGTTGTGCCCATTGGCCGGGAGCACACCAATCTCCCTCTGTTCTTCCCTTCCCCCTTTCCCCTCCCAATTCAAGATGTTTCACCCAACTTGAATTGAATTGAGTTTTTCTCTTATGTGGGGGTGTACTAATTCGTCTACTGGCTTCACATTAGTATTGAGTACATTGGATAATTGCTTTTCCATTCTTGCGATACTTTACTAAGAAGAACGTGTTCTGACTCTATCCCAGTTAATTAACTCTATCCCTTAATTCTCACAACCACTCTGGAAGGGAATTATCCCCCTTTCAAAGACAGGGAAAGAGGGCACAGAGGCTGCTCATGAGAAATGTATCACCTCTGTTCTCCATCTAGCTCAGCCACAGATGCTGAAGCCACATCCAACTCAGAAGCCATCTTCCGGCCTGTTTGGAAATTTCATATGGCATTCCACTCCCAAGATTGTTCTTGTTCTCTGCATAACTTTGCATCCAACCCGGTCCACCTGAGCAACTCCTTTTCATCCTTCAAACCTCAATCCAATGGCACTAGGTTTAAGACCCTGTGCTTGACCTTCTTGGCTCTTGTTTTAGAATAGAAAACTTACGTTTTCTCCTAGTCCTCTGCTAGTACCCTGGCGTTTACCATGATAGGATGAAGGAGGGCTTTAGAATAAAACGTAAGTCTGGGAAGGAGTCCAGCACACTTTTGATTTAATACACCCAAGAAATGAACCAGCAGGAGTTTAAACAATTTGAAAGTTTGGATCGCTTTCACAGCCTCCAATCTAAAGTCTATGGGTTCATGGGACATGCTCAAATGTATTGGTTCTAGAATAAAGTGTGTATCTGAATCACCTGGAGGTCTTGGTGAACTGTAAATTGCCAAACCCACTCTTGAGTTTTTAATTCAGTAATATGAGTTGATGTCTAAGAATTTGCATGTCTAACAAGGGGAAACTTATTGATGCTGCTACTGTGGGGAACACATTTTGAGAACCAAAGCTCTAAGGCAAGCTGGGGTCTCCCCAACATATGCCTTTGGAGTCCTAGGACTTAGTCCTATGTCTGAGGCTAGAACTTGAGGGAATTTCAGTGGAGACTATTCTTACCCAATCATCACCACGTTTGAACCTCAGCAAGGTATTAGTTGAACATTCTCTCTGATTCCATGTATGTATTTTCCTGTCTGTGAGGGAGATTATTTTATTAAAAACTCTCTTGCCTTTCCCTTCCAAAAAAAAAAAAAAAAAAAGGCTTAGTGTAGGTTTAAACCTCATTCGTGTTACTAAAACATATGTAATTTTAACAAGTTCACCGATTCTTTTTTCAACTATGGCTGATCTATGAGTTTTAATTTCCTATTGGTGCATAATAATTTTTAAAACCTAGTAGATTTAAATGACACACATTTATTACCTCAATTTCTTTTTTTTTTTTTTTTTT
>NW_003852535.1:4017508-4025024 GCF_000181295.1 Otolemur garnettii
CTCCCAAGTAGCTGGGACCACAGGTGCCCGCCACAATGCCCGGCTATTTTTTGGTTGCAGCTGTCATTGTTGTTTGGCGGGTCCGGACTGGGGATTCGAACCCGGCACCTTAGGTGTACGTGGCTGGCGCCTTAGCCGGTTGAGCTATAGGCGCTGAGCCTATTATCTCAATTTCTGTAGGTCAGAAATCCAAGCTAAAGCTGGGTTCTCCGAGGCTGAGTCACACCACACTCTAATCCAGGCATTGACTGTGGTCGTATTCTCATCAGAGGTTTGACTGGGGAACAGTCTAGTTGTATAAGTCTTTAGGTTGTTGGAAAAATTCATTTCCTTGAAGAACTCTGAAACCACTCCCTCGAAGCTCTGGCCTGCTTCTTCAAACATATTAAGGAGATTCTCTAGTTCTAGCCTGCTAAGGTGAAGTGTAATATATAATATGACAAAATCATAGGAATGATACTCTGATTAATTAGAAGTAAGTCATAGGTCCTGCCTGTCCTCAAGGGGAAGGGATTACAAAATGGTGTGAACTCCAGGGACGTAGAGATCTTTAGGGGGAGAGTGTCACTGTAGGCTCTGTACATGGCAGTAGAAGGAAAACACTAAAAGGCTAAAACACTAAAAAGGAACTAAGGTAATTACTAGATTTATAGTAGAGTGAATTCATGAAGTTATTAACTAAAGGAGATAATTTGTGTAAAAACAACTTTCAGCTATGTGTGGCTGTCACTATATTTACACACAAAACTTTTTTCCCCAAAATATCAATTAAGAGGGTACAAGTGTTTGCACTTGTAATGCACGATGGATGCATTGTATCATGCTTGTCAGGGTTTTGGTGTGCTAGTTGCCACACTGTGTTCCCACACTGAACCTCTCTGAAAACCAGATGTCTGTGAGAGAAGCCTGCCTCCCAGAGGAGATGTGTGGTATTACACACCTGGCTCAGAGGTTGCGTTGATCCAGCACAGACACACAGGATATGAAGCTGTTAGCACCATGGAGAGAGAAAAGAGGAAGAAGAGCAGGAGGAGGAGAAAGAGAAGGAGAAGTAAGATGTTTCTACACGTAGATGGCTTGGTGTATGTGATTGCTTCCTGTTGCTGGGCCAAGATGAGTCTCTGACTCATTCCCTCATTCCTGGGAGGAACTATACTGCCTGGGGATAAATAGAGCAGTCTGGAGCTCCCTCACAGTCACTTCCTTGCTCCCTGCCACTCGCCACTGAACAACTGGAAAGTCAACTGCATCATCCCCACCATGAAGCTGCTGACTGTCCTCCTGCTGGCTGCCCTCCCCTTCTGCTGCTTTACAAGTGAGCCCTGTGCAGGGGGTGGTATGTGGGCTGGGGTCATTGGCTCGTCCCTTGTGGGAGAACTGTATCCCCACGGCCCAGAACAGGACAAAGGGGCTCCATGCAGTAGACATCAGGATCATATTCATTCCAGACACCAAAATAGGGAGTGCCTTGGTGGGCTGTGCCCTGCAGGGGAGCTGCACACACAGTCTCATTGCCTTCAGGGTGTCCCACCAGGGTGACAGGTGACAGGGACCATGAAACCAACACAAGTCTCAGGGTTGGGTATTGGAATCAGCTCTTTCAGTGAGGTGAGGGTATCTGTGTCCACAAACCAGGAAACAATCACCAGTCTCCTGAAATGTGGAAGGAAAAGGGAAACCTCCCAGAGAGAAGACTCAGGCTGCAGCGTGTGACCCAGTGTCTCTCACCCTGAGGGTCTCACTGTGCATTGGCAGAGTTGATCAGAGACTTACTGGGATGTCCCCAGGTCCCTGGTCCTTCCTGCTCAAAGCAGATTGGGGAGGAGAACTCACATTCTCTCAGGCTCTCTCAAGCAGTGAGGCTCCAGGGGGAGGAGAAAGCCCTGGCAGCTGGAAAGTGGCAACACTTCCCCATCACACGGGAAGCAGACCTTTCATGATATACAAGGCCCATTTACATTCCCACTTCATTAGTTCCCAGAGCAGGTGCAGGTGGGCAAACAAGTGATCTGCTCAGTCACCTGCACAGAAATTGCAGAGCCAGAGTACAACCAGCTCACGTGAATCCAGGTCCTGAGCCGGGGAACCTCACATGGGTCAGAGTGTGCTCAGAGGAGCCCATCCATGGCCAGCAGGTTCAGCATGGATAGAAGGACTGGCATGGAACAGGGACTCTGAGCACAATCTCATATCAGAACCCAAGAGCCTGAGGACCTCAGAGAGGTCTGGTGGGCAGGTGGTGGGGTGAGGGGCCAGAAAGCACCTTCCAGAAGGAGCCCAGGGCTTAAAGGGCAGACTGAGGAGGAAGGTGCCTTGCAGAGCCCTTAGTGCCTCACTGAATCCTCCCGTGCCTGTGTGTGTCTGTCCCCTACAAGCGTCCTTCATGGGAGGCCCTGGAAAGCTTCTATTTGTATAGGAGAACAGAAAGGAACTTTAGTATTTTGCAGTCAGTTTATTGAAATAAAGATGTATTTGAGGTTTCAACAATTAGGAGAGGTTCCTTATTTAATAAAAGCAATCAATGTAGCCTGGTTCTGTGTACCCTCAAGGAATCCCCAACAACAACAACCACCACAAAGAACAAAAAAAGAAAGAAAAGTTGTGGTGTCTAGCAATCAGCAATGATCATGATCCATCTGCTGTATCTGAGCCAAGGTTCTTGTGGGATGTTAATAGTTTTTACATCATTCGCTGTCATAGATGCCTTGCTGGAAAACACAGAGACATGACAATTAGATTTCAACTCTCCCTTGCCAAGGCAAATATGTAAATCCAGAAACTGTTCTCCTTGTTGCTTTCCTACAATTGTCTACAAACATCTCACCCCCAAGAAAATTAACTCTGGAAGCAAAATGTGAATTATCTCTTCATTTATTCCTATTTTTAGGAGATATTTATTAATACCGAAGAGGTCCTGATATTTCTGGATACTTTCCATGTGGGGGGACTGCTTTAGTATTTTTTCCTCCAAGATCTGTGTTCTTTGAAATAATTTATCCAATTAAAATGCTGCATGTACAATTTGTTGAAGACATACCAATTTTTTTTTCAGTCTGGATAAAACATTATGCAATCATTAAAAATAATATTTATTTTAATTTTTATTGTGAGCATATATTACTTTTAAAAACGTGTGTGATTTAACAAAATGGAAAAGAACTAATGATTTAATCAAAAAGTGAGACATAAAATTGTTTACTATAATTACAACTATAAAATACAAAAACATAAACAAAAACTGATGCGTAGCTTTACAAAACAGAGGAAAAAAACCAGAATGCTCACTATAATTGTTCACCTCCATAACTCTAGCTCCTAGCACAGTTAAATATACAATAAAAAATATATTGTTCTTGAATAAGCATTGGGATTAGGAATGGATTCCTAATAGATTCCATCTATTTTCCAAATTCACTATGGGATTCTGTAACTTTCTTTTCTTTCTTTTTTTTGAGACAGAGCCTCAAGCTGTCCCCTGGGTAGAGTGTCGTGGCATCACAGCTCACAGCAACCTCCAACTCCTGGGCTCAAACGAATCTCCTGCCTCAGCCTCCTAAGTAGCTGGGACCACAGGCGCCTGCCACAACGCCCAGCTATTTTTTGGTTGCAGCCGTCATTGTTGTTTGGCGGCCCTGGGCTGGATTCGAACCTGCCACCTTAGGTGTATGTGGCTGGTGCCTTAGCCACTTGAGCCACAGGTGCCAAGCCGATTCTGTAACTTTCATAAAAAAAAATTATGTATATAAATATAAGACTAATTTCACAAACCAGAAACAGTACTAGGAGGAAAGAGGATATAATGTTGTTCATAAAAAGATAACAAATGCTAGACTGACCATAAATTATGGTTACAAACAGGAAAACCATTTGGACTAAAGAGATTTAAGTTACTAGGAAAACAATTATTTTTGATGCAGAAAGACAAGGCTTATCTATGGCATGTCAATGTTTTCGACGACTCTGAAATTTGTAAATAGCTGGGGAGTTCACTGTTTCTTCTTCACCTTCACCTTCTGAGTTTTATCCAGAAGATCTTTGCATGTTTGAATTTTCTGTGCAATAACGACAATTTCTTCGCTCACTCAATCTGCGGTGTCAGGCAGTTATTTCTTTTCCTTTTTTTTTTTTTTAAATTGAATGGTAACTATGTACATTAATGCACTTCTGGGGTACAGTGTGGGGTTTTCACATGCAATCTGAAATACTTCCATCAAACTGGTCAACACAGCCTTCATGTCATTTTCTCAGTTATTGTTTTAAAACGTTCACATTCTACTCTTAGAAAGATTCCCTTGTACCCCTATAACTTTTCCCTTTCTTTAGCTATCGCTCAAGTCGAGTCGGATGAGTGACTCCTTTCCCTTTTTCCTTCTGCAACGTCTCTATCCTGGGTCTATTAAAGACTCTGTCGACTAGTTCGGGAGCCGTACGCAGGTGAGTTGCAATATCAAACTGTTCAACTTCCTTTTTGGTGCCAAAAAAGAACACATGCTTATTTTGTTGCTTCCCCTGGAAATCCAGCAGATGGAGCTCTGATTTTAGTCTTTCAATTTTCTTAGCTTCTGCAACTCTTTTCATTTCCATATATTTGACATCCTGAGTTCTCATCCGCTTTAGCTGTTCTCAAGCTACTTCTTCCTTAGTTTCCTTAATAACGTGAGCTCCATCTTGGAGTTTAACTGGACTTTTTTTCTTTTTTTTTTTTCCACACAGAAAATTTATTTGAGTAAAAATGTTTACAGAACTAAAAATGTTCTTCATAATAAAACTCATTGAAATATCTTTAATATAACATTTTCTTCTCTCAAAAAAACACAAAGCTTTTAAATATTATACCACTACTAAACAAAAAAGTCTTATGGACATAAATGTTTATTAATACGATCTATATATCAGAACATGTTCAACAATTTTTTTACTTGTATTTTGGAGGTAGGATAGCACAGACTTGAATGGAATGAGATTGCTTCAATTAGGATAGTTATTTTTGAAATTTCAGATTTTCGCAGCTTAGTATCTACATAATATTACTGTTGAAATAGAGAATTACAATACTTTCCATCTCTTAGTAGTCATGTAATTGAACAGAAAAGTAATCTATGCATTGCATTTCTTGTAGGAATCAGCTGTATAAAGAACCATTAGGCCTATTTCTTCTGATTTCAGAATGCTTTCAATACGCTTACCGCAATTGTTTAATGATTGCCTACTCTATTAACCTGGGATGTGTACTTTGTGGACATGAGCTGATGATGGGTAGACTTTCAAATTAATGGATGAGGTAGCTCAATCAATGTAATCGCCAATACTTGAAGGGAAAAGAAAGAAAACAAAAATTTTTTTGTCAAGCAAAATGCACGTCCTTCTCACTCATCTATCACACAGCTCTGGAGAAATAATAGGAAAGAAAAAATGAAGCGCAGAAGATGGATACTGAGAGAGCATGTGAGCGAGATGGATGAAAATGCCTCATGTAAACACAGTTCTGGGATCAAAGTTCTCCAGTCAGGTCATCACAGTTTCATTCACATTTCTGTTTTCCAACTTTCTAAATTATAAGAATCAACTCAACAGATACCACATATATAATGTATAATATAGCCTATGGCACTGGAAACCAACTCAAAATTTTTATGAATTACATACAAATATAAGGCACTTTTGCGGTTTACAAAAGTGAATGCCTCGAAGTTAGATATGTGTATCCATATAAAAGTTTATAGGAACCCTGAAAAAGCAAGGAGGTATGAATCCTTAGTGATCTTGGCCAACATTCTGAGAACTCCAGTGTGATTAAAGAACAGAGATATGATAAATAGATAAATAAATTTCTAAAATTACAGAGTTCTATGTTTCAGTGTCAGGATTCTAAAACTGCTCATAAAAACCTATCAGTTCTAAGTTCTCTTAGTTTCTCAACCACAGAAGACTAAAGAGAAGGCAACAACCACCTCTGGTAATCTGCTGTCTAGATTTAGTGATGACACCACACCACATCAATTACAAAGAGACTGAGGACAACAGACGTTTGACTTTGTTTTACAAAGAATCTTACTCAAACTACTTGAAAATGTGAAATTTCATGTATTTCCTTGAAATCAAGAATTTTTAATTTCCAAATACAAATACTGTTGCTCTACTGTGAGCTTTTCTACGAGTCTTCAAAATTAAAAGAATAAAACTTATACTATATGTTCTTCTCTAGGAGAGACAAAAAGTGTAGATATTGTAAAGCCAAAACGTTCATTTAAGGGCATAACCAATATTTTATGCCATCTTTCCCCAAATTCTAAAAAAGTCAAACCATGATCATGGTCAAACCACAGATCATGTTGGTGAGGACAGGTCATTAACAGCATGAGGGAGTCAGGACAGATACGACTGCATCTTGCCTCTTTATTCACAAAAGCATGGACTTTAAGTTTTAAAAAATTATCACTACTCTGTTACATCACTTTAACAATTCGGTGGTTATCTTTGACCTAAAAATGAGATTTTAAAACTACTTTGCTGTTTTCATTTGTTTTTTGAGACAGTCTTACTCTTTTGCCCTGGGTAGAGTGCTGTGACGTCATAACTCACAGCAACTCTAACTCTTGGGCGCAAGCCATCCTCTTGCCTCAGCTTCTTGAGTAGATGGGACTACAGGTGTCTGCCATAATGCCTAGTTTTTCTCTATTTTTAGACCTCACTCTTGCTCAGGTTGGTCTTGAACTCCTGAGCTAAAGTGACAAGATTACATTCTTTTTTAATGGCTGAATAGTATTCTAATGTGTACATGCCACATTTCCTCTGTTTTTTCCTTCCTGAATGGATTTTATTTAGTTTTTGTTTCAGAGTAATATGAGGGTACATATGATAAGGTTATGTTTGCATTTCTAAGGTAAAGTCCAAGTTGGGTTCCTACAGCCGTGTAGTTTACCATGTATCCGTACATTGTACCCAAGAGGTGGGGCCTTACGCAATACATTCCTCCCTCCCTTATCCCTCACTCCTGTCTTGAATTTTATTATGTTTTTCTCTCATATGGGCCTGTAGTTATTGATCTACTAATTTCAACACAGTATGGAGTAAACGAGATGTTTGCTTTTCCATTCTCGAGATACTTTATTTAGGAGAATGTTGACTATATCAATCCAGGTAAACACAAGAGATGTAAAGTCTCCATCTTTTAAATGGCTGAATTGTATTCTATGTATTGTATTCATAGCTCAGTTCCTTAATCCTTTCATAAGTTAATGGACACTTGGGCTGGCTCCAGATTTTCATGAGCACTAAGAGTTTCCCCCCACACTTTATTCTGGAGTTTTTATCATTTCATGTTTAAATGAAAATCTTTCAACCAGAGTGAGTCTATTTTTGCAGGTGGCTGGATTTGTGGGTCCAGTTTCAGACTTTTAGATGTGGCTAACTAGTTCTGCTGGCACCTTTATTAAATAGGGATTGTTTTCCCCAGTGTATGCTTTTGTTTAGTCTACCAAGGATCAGATAGCCATGTGAAGCTGGATTCATCTCT
>NW_003852535.1:4034691-4044799 GCF_000181295.1 Otolemur garnettii
CTCTGAGAATAAGCAGCACTCACTGTGTATCTCGGGCATGACTAGGTTTCTAGTGGTCCTAGCAGGATTAGTAGTGGAATTAGTCCATCGGTAGCATTATGATGTCTGGGTTCCTAGACTTCATTCTTGCCTTCTTTGTATAATTCTTTGTGAGTCATCATGTCCTCTCAGGACTGATCCAGTTCCTCTGAGTTTTCCATCTCCTCCCACTTCCTGAATCTCCTCCTCTTTCCCTGTGTTGCTCCTGGTCCTGCCCTCTCCAAAGTGCAGTGTGGTGGTGTCTGGTCAGGGATCATGTCAGAGCCTGGTGGGGCCCCTCCTGGATGTAGGGTGTTTGCCAAAGACTTGGGGAATTGAGAATCCTGACCAGACAGAGCGGGTGCTGCCAGTCTCCCCACATTTCCCCGTGGAAGCAGGAATGAGCCCCAGTTTCCTCCTCTGACCACCTCTATGGATCCCGACCACCACCGCAGTAAAAGGGGCCCCTCTCAGTTCCCCCGACAGGCTTCTGAGGAGGGTGAAGATGACTCACTTCCTTTAATTTCCATTTCCCTTCAGCTCTGTTTTCTCTAAAGGTAGAATCCTAAGTGCTGTGACTTATTCTCAAAATATCACCTTCAACTTTTTATCAATTTTCCTTCCTCGTCTCTAGATTTGTTCTCATTTCCATGATCTCGGGTAGGATTCTGGCTCTACTGTTCACTCCAAAAGCTGACTACCAGGTGGCGCCCAGAGTTCAGTGGGTAGGGCTCTGGCCACATACACCGAGGGTGGTGGGGTAAGCAACAATGACAACTGCAACAACAAAAAAATAGCCGGGCATTGTGGTGCACACCTGTAGTCCCAGCTATTTGGGAGGCTGAGGCAAGAGAATCACTTAAGCCCAAGACTTTGAGGTTGCTGTGAGCTGTGATGCCACTGCACTCTACCCTGGGTGACAGCTTGTGACTGTCTCTCTCACACACACACACACACATGCAAATCTGTTTACTTGATTACCGCAAACCTCCTCTTTACCAGCATCCAAGACTAATAGAACATCAGTCAATGGGCAGAGAAAGTGTAATAGTTTCACATTTGGAAAAGGGAATTTCAGCAAACTATAGGATCTGTGGGAAGTAATGCCTTAAAGAAACAAAACTGGAACGAGTGATCAGAAAACTAGGCTTCCAGTCCCAGCCCCACCCTTTCAGCGAGACTGTGAAGTCCCAATGTCCAGGGGCTTACACGCTCACTGGCGCTATCATGGGATGGAAACATGTAACCCTGGGGATACTGTCTGGTCCAGCATGTGGGAGCCATGGGAAAAAATGGATCTTAATTGTAAAAGTTCTACTTTTACTGTTGTTCTGCAGCCAATACAGGAGAGGTCTGTCCAGCATTGGGTTATGAAACCACAGGTTTCTTACTGTTTCAAGACCAAATGTTCAAGCAACTACTTGAGAAATACAAAGCACCTCAGGAAGCTGTTGATGCCAAGTTGAAAGTGAAGAAATGCACAGATCAGATGCCCTATCCTGACAGGGTGAAAGTTCAGGCAATATTGGTAATTTCTTTCTTTGTGTATAGTTAGAGGCTTCTGGTCAGCTGCACAACATGAAAGGAGGTCAGCTTGCTGTCCCATGGGGACACAGCTGGTGGGACAGCAGCTTTGCTGGTCACATCTTGCGTCCCTATGGGACCACAGGGTGGGTGCTGGCCTGACACCTGCTGAATTCAGCTCAGCTGCACACAGCATCCTGGGCATGCTCCCCACTCCTCAGGTCCCCTGACTGGCTGCCGTGTCCTGAGGAGGAGGGCAGCCAGGCCCCAGGCAGGGGTGGTAGAGGGCCGGGCACTGCAGCCTCCCAGCTGGGAGCTCTCCTGGGGCTGAGGTTCACCCATGCAGTGAGGCACAGTCACCGAGAGTCTTGTGAGGAGTGTTGGGACTGAAGGCCACTTCATTATGAAAACCAAGGTGGAGGCTGGGGACCTAGAGCCTGCCCATAGAGCCTGGGTCACCCAGATGGCAGTGACCTGGATACTTTGTCTCCTGCAGGGCCATGGGAAGCCAGAGCTCTTCCTTTATGTCTTTCTCAAGAAATCAGGCATTTTCCATGGGCGTCTGGCCCTTCTGTCCATGGAGTTAGGCCCCTGAACATGCTCACAGAGGCTGGGGGCACTGTGCAGAGAGGTGCAAGGGCTGTGAGACAGACTCCCCAGCAGGGAGGTGCAGGACACAGGGCTTCCCAGGGTCCCTCCAAGGCCCACCCAGTCCCTTGGCCCCATGCCCCTCACTGCAGGGAAAGGAGCACCCTCAGTCCTGACCATCAGACAAAGTCACTCTGGAGCCCCTCTGTCCACGTCTACACCCTCCCCTCTGTTAAAAGCCAGAGCCACATGCTTGGGAGACATCAGATCTCATTGGCCTGATGGGGAAAGTCTGTTCCCTTTATGCCTGATGTGTGATTATTACACCTGGTGCAGGTGCTGGTGTCCCCCACACACTGGTCTCCTGCCTCTGCCTTTCCAGTTATATGTTGTGAAAGAATTCCATCTCTGTGTGTGTGTGTCCCCAGGGCCTACATGGCTGACCTAGCCCTCCTTTCTTCTTTCTTTTTCTATTTTAGATGAGAATACTGTGGAAATGTAAATCAGATTCATGAAAAGGATTTCGTGCTGGCTCCACCATCTTTCAGTGATCCACCCCGCAGCATGTAGAGGTTTCAACGTCTTGCTTTAATAAATTCTTTGCCCTGCACTTCTGCCCTGGTCTTGTCATGATCCTCCCGTCTCAGGCCTCATAATGAAGCGGCCTTTTGCTGTGGGTAGTATCAGTTCTGGAGAACAAATATCCTCTTGCCAAACCCTGCCTGAAGTTCAGGCCTCACAAAAGTAAACTTTTGGTGGGGACCCATGCTGCATTATGCTGCAGCATCCCCATTCAGGAGACGATGAGCGAGAACAAAACTTAAAGGTACCAGGAGCTGAACGCTTCCTGCTGGTCCTGCAGCAAAGGGACCCCCTGGCTCACTGCCTGCCCAGGCCTGGGCTCACATGCAGCAGCAGCTGGAGTGTGACGTCCCTTCAGAGCCACAGTCAACCTGCTTGGCGGCTCCTCTCCATGGTGGTTTGGCTCCTATGCTTAGGCCAGTATGAGTTATCTGCAGTTTAACACAATGTTAGGCCATGTGCAGGTTTCCACCTGGACCAAATGTGTGTCTGGTGCACTGGCTCTGGGAGCTCCTTGGTGTCCCCACACTCTCCCACCCCTGAGCCTCCTGCCTCCCCTCCTTCTCCTCAAGAGCCCCAGAAACCTGAACTCAGCTGCCAGTTGGACACCTCCCTGCAACACTGCACAGTTAATTTCAGATGCATGATGAAAATTAGACACACTGTCTGCCCCCAAATGACTATTCCTTCCATGAGCCCCTCATGGCCAATGGATCTCTGCCCAGTCAGTCTTCTGACTCAGGAAACACGGAGATGCTTAGAGCTGTGGCTGCTGTAACAAACCGCCACCAACTTGTTGACTTAGAACAACTTGTTTTCTCCCATTTCAGGTAGTCAGAATCCCAGAATTAGTAGCACTGTGGGCAAATACAGGGATCCACAGGGCTGTGCTGTGGTGGAGGCTATAAGTGAGGGCTTACTAATGGTTGCCTGCAGAATCTGGGGGCTAATGGCCATCCCTGCTGGGGGCCACACCCCCCTGACATTGCCTGCATGACACTTGCCTTTCTCCTTTTTCTCCATGTCATATCCTTTCTGCCCTTTCATTAGGAAATACGTGATTATGTTTAGTGACCCCTGGATTATTCAGAATCATGTGCCCATCTTGAAATCCTTGACTTCATGGCAACTGCACTGGACTTTTTGGTCATACAGTGTAACATTTGCTGATTTCTGGGAGGGAATATGGATGCCTTGGGAAGGGGAGCGACAATCAGCCACCTAGAGCTCCTCACCTGCCTGGCAGAGGGCACTAACTTCCACTTCTTCCACTGCCAAAGCATCACCTGTGTGAGTCCCTCCTTCTAATCCAACAGATGTCATCACAGTCCAGCCTGTGTCCTCGGCTCAGTCCAGCATCTACTACATTGTGACCCTTTTCCTGCCCCCTGCCCTCCTCCTTCCCACCAAAGTGAGCCTCCCGCAATGTAAATGGATCCTGATCCTCTCTTCAGTATCTTTAAGTGACTAGAGGGCACTTGTTCTGAAGTGGTTGAAGAAGACTTACTGTTTTCTTGTAAACCTGTGTTTATATGATAATAGTTATTTTTTTCTTTTATTTGTATTTATTTATTTTTCTATTAAATCATAGCTGTGTACATTAATGCAGTCATGGGGTACAGTGTGCTGGTTTTATATACAATTTGAAATATTTTCATCAAACTGGTTAACATAACCTTCATGTCATTTTCTTAGTTATTGTGTTAAGATCTTTATATTCTACATTTAGAATGATTCATATGTACCCTTGTAGGATGAACCATAGGCAGGTCCCACCAATCACCCTCCCTTCACCCCCCCTCCCCATATTCTTAGGCTATAATTGGGTTATAGCTTTCATATGAAAGCTATAAATTAGCTTCTAGCTTCATAGTAGGGCTGAGTACATTGGATGTTTTTTCTTCCATTCTTGAGATACTTTGCTAAGAAGAATATTTTCCAGCTCCATCCATGTAAACATGAAGGAGGTAAAGTCTCCATATTTTTAAAGGCTGCATTATATTCCGTGGTGTACATATACCACAGTTTATTGATCCATTCGTGGGTCGATGGGCACTTGGGCTTTTTCCATGACTTAGGAATTATGAATTGGGCTGCAATAAACATTCTGGTACAAATATCTTTGTTTTAGTGTGATTTTTGGTCTTCTGGATATATACCTAGTAGAGGAATTGCAGGTTCAAATAACAGGTCTATTTTTAGTTCTCTCAGTGTTCTCCAGATGTCTTTCCAAAAGGAATGTATTAGTTTTCATTCCCACCAGCAGTGTAGAAGTGTTCCCTTTTCTCCACATCCACACCAGCATGTGTGATTTTGTGATTTTGTGATATGGGCTAGTCTTACTGAAGTTAGATGATATCTCAAAGTAGTTTTGATTTGCATTTCTCTGATGATTAAGGATGATGAGCATTTTTTCATATGTCTGTAGGCCATGCTCCTGTCTTCTTCAGAGAAGTTTCTCTTCAAGTCCCTTGCCCACCCTGAGATGGGATCACTTGTTCTTTTCTTGCTAATATATTTGAGTTCTCCGTGGATTCTGGTTATTAAACCTTTGTCAGAGACGTAACTTGCAAATATCTTCCCCCATTCTGTGGTCTGCTTGCTTTACTTACTATGTTTTTGGCTGTGAAGAAGCTTTTTAGTTTGATCAGGTCCCAATAGTGTATTTTTGATGCTGCTTCAAGATAATAGCTATTTTTACACAATTGAGAAAATAATATATAACACCTATTATTAATCAAACATTACTTTAAAAATTAACTTTTATATTTCATCACATCAGGTAACATGAACACTTGACAATGGCACCTCACTGTGTGACGTTCACTGCTAATTCAGTCTGCATGTTTTGCTTGGTGGACACAAACACTCACTGAACTCTTGCAACACTGGGAAACCCCGACTGGAGCCATTGCTGGGGGACACCACAGCCCAGTGGTACACATGAGGACTTCCAGGACCCTCTTCTTGCCCCTGAAACCTCATCTCCCTCTCCCCTAAGTACTCTGTGCAGAGCTGGAAGTATTTATATGTTATTTGTTCGTACACCATGTTGAGTCACAACCCTGCACAAGGGCATATGGTCCCTTTGCCTCCATAGTCCTCCTGTTCATGACACCCGACAGCCTCATCTGTAAAATCCATGCCACACATCTCCTGCTCTGTGAAAGCCCTCTCTCCTACCCATGCTTAAAATTCAGTCTTTATGCACACACGTACCCACACACATAGACATCTATCTGTTATCCTCAGTTTACTCTTCTGTGATATAGGATGTGTGCTAAAGAGTTGCTCTCACAACAAGAAATAAATACTGCAAAGCACTGATATTATAATATCAGCAATCGATATTATAATGCTTACAACTAGTAGAATTTTCTGATTATTGAGCACCTCATGTGCATTTTGCTGGAAGACTCACATATTCTTTTTCACTTGGTTCTCAGTACTAGCCAGGAAGATCAAGGACTGTTACCATGATTTAAAATTAGAGGAACAAACACTCTACCTAGTGGTCCCTAGCCTTGCCCCAGGAGATGTGTATCAATCAATCTGTGTGCAAATGGAACCCATGCAGTCTCCCTCCTGCACCTCCCACTGTCTGTGAAGGTGCAATGGTCTAGTGAACTGGAGGGCAGTGGTTGGAAAACAAGAGTTCCCCATGACACTTCGAGAAGTCCCAGTGTCAGTGAGGGTTCACCTTCAGGCACCTCCCTTAGCAACTTCAAAGCCTAGGGATTGCACGTTGCTCCTTTGATTCACCATTATAAAAGTGACAACACTAGGGTCATATATGGTGATATTTTTTCTCAAGAGCTGCTGTCAAAGAGTATAAATGGGATTAAATGAGGTGGCTCAGGCTCCAGAGAAGAGGAGAAATTACTAGAAGTTATTATTTAAGGGCTACAGGATTTCTGTTTGGGATGATATCAATTTTCTGGAAATGAATGGGGTGACAACACTGTGAATGCTCTTCCTGCCACTAAGTTGCACACTTAAAATGGTTAAGGTGTTCAATTTGATCTTATGTATATTGTACCACAATGAAAAATAACACTGCCCAATCCTCACCACCTGTGAGGCAGCAGGAAACTCACTGCACAGGGAACTGGGGCTCTATTTCCATCCCCACTAGACACACTGTCATAGGTCTGTGACGTCCCAGCTTGCCACATGTCTTGGTGTCAATGCTGTCATGGAGTCATCTCCTGGGCCTTTTCTTTGTTGTACATAGCACTAATTTTTAGGAATTCTAGTTGAAAACTCTCAGGTTGAGTTTGGCAAGAAGAGGGTTGACACATGCAGGGTCTCTTGCCTTTATCCCTCAGGCTTCTCCCAGGAGCCCTGGGCTAAGTAGAGTCTCCTCATTTTTCACCCTGAACAATTATGATCAATCTCTCCAGAGTGTCCCTTCCTTAAATATCTTCTCCCTACAATGTGTCTTACACTTTCCCAAAAGGTCAATGTTCAGAAAAGAAAACTGCTTTTTTCACTGTTTTCTTTAGAGTAAACCTTCGAAGAATCTCTATTTTTATGAAATAAAACTCAATATTTCAGTTGTGAAGTTAGTATATTCATGTTTCTATGATAACCAAAAATTTTGCATTTTAAAAGAGTATTTTTGTTTTAATCATTCATCACTTGTGCAGTATGCACTGATGAGACCAAAATGCTTTCCACTGAAATTTGGATTCTCTCTCAACTGAATAGGGAACAAAATCAAAGTTGGCAGAAGTAAGTCCTCATGTTACTCAGCTAATGGGAGATGGAATCCCAAACCTGATTCTAACTCCCCATGCATGTGGGAGGGGAGAGGGCCTCTTCCTTGGTTGCTGTGGCCTCTCCTTCCTTCAACCCCTTTCCAGAAGGAGAGGCCAAAAGATGATCCTCACTGTCTGGGGTCTCTGTAGAGGAATCACACTGTTTCCTCACTCAACCCTGACCCCATGTCACCATGCCCACAAATGCAGCCCAGGGAGGTCAATCTTTGCAGGCCTCTGAGACATTTTGGGGCACAGGTTGGGATGTGGTGGGCTGGAAGGGTATGGACTGAACACCAGGTAACACAGCCCTGGAATCCCAGCCCTAGGCTCTGGGCAAGGTCAGGGAGGGCCCTGGCATAGGGGAGGCCTTGACTGGAAGTGGCCACTTCGCTGCCAACTGAGAAGTTGCCAAGACCAGAGAGGCCTTTCCTGAAGTGTATATCCAGAGAAGCAGCTCCCCTACTCCTTGTGTAGACCTGGTAGAATTTCAAAGAGGAAGAGCTTCTCCTCCAAAGGCATGTCTGAAGTTGATTTGTTACCAGCCTGGTAAGTGAAGGGGGAACTTAGATGAACAAAATGATTAAAAAAAAAATAAGAAAGAAATGTAGTTATCCATACCCCACCAATTGTGTGGCAGATTCATAGCTGCAACTTGCAATTAAAAACTTAATGGGGCTCGGCGCCTATAGCTCAACCGGCTAAGGCGCCAGCCACGTACACCTAAGGTGGCGGGTTCGAATCCCCAGCCCGGACCCGCCAAACAACAACGACGGCTGCAACCAAAAAATAGCCGGGCGTTGTGGCGGGCGCCTGTGGTCCCAGCTACTTGGGAGGGGGAGGCAGGAGACACGCTTGAGCCCAGGAGTTGGAGGTTGCTGTGAGCTGTAATGCCACAGCACGCTACCCAGGGGGAGAGCTTGAGGCTCTGTCTCAAAAAAAAAAAAAAAAAAACTTAATGGCCACTCAATCTTCAAAAACATCTTCCCTAGGCTTTTAGTACAAATGCTCAAATCACTGAGAAACATGGATCTCTAACAAAGTTACCTTAATATTGACTATGGCAAGGCTTTTTGAATGCTAAAAAATATTGATGTGCCCACATCCAAGGTCTTCCAGAGCCCTGAGCACCAGCCAAATATTACTCTGTGCCCCACATACTTTATTTCTTTTTCTTTCTTTTTTTTTTTTTTTGAGACAGAGCCTCAAGCTGTCCTCCTGGGTAGAGTGCCATGGCTTCACAGCTCACAGCAACCTCCAACTCCTGGGCTCAAGCGAGTCTCCTGCCTCCGCCTCCCAAGTAGCTGGGACCACAGGCGCCCGCCACAACGCCCGGCTATTTTTTGGTTGCAGCCGTCATTGTTGTTTGGCGGGTCCAGGCTGGGGATTCGAACCCGCCACCTTAGGTGTACGTGGCTGGCGCCTTAGCCGGTTGAGCTATAGGCGCCGAGCCCATACTTTATTTCTTGACAGAGACCCCCCTCACTCCGGATAGAACCTGTGAGTGATGGATGTTTGCAGCATGTCATCATCGGAGGGGATCAATTACTATCATTCACTCCAGCCAGAGCTCTGAAGCCCCCTAGGCTCCTCCAGTTTCTTTACTGCATTCAGGGACTTGAGGCAAATTCCCTTTTTGGAGAGATGAAGTCACACAGCAATACAGTATTCTGAACTTTTTGTTTTTATTCTCCCTATAAAGGATGGTGTGCAAAGTGGAGTATTCTGGGCTGAGTTACAATTAATTGATTCACCAGAGAATGATCAGGTATCTGGGTAAACATGGAGATTAGTGTGGGCACCATGTACCTAATGGTGGGTCCTCTTTAGATAAAAAAATAAAAAATCTCTCAAGGGGTTTCTGGCCAGCAGGTGGCCGGTCAGGTCCATCAGGGCAGGATACCAGGCAGAGCTGCCCATCGGTCCTGGCCAGGGAGACCGTCTCCAGTATCAAAGTCCTTTTGTTCCCTTTGGAATGAAGGAGGCCAGCCATCACCAACCACCAGAAAGTTCTCGTGTAGGTCCACAGCCCTCCTCCTGCTGTCTGTCCTCTTCCCAAATCAGGTATGTTCTTGGCCATTACCACTCCAGCTGAATGATGGAAAGATGTCACCAATAATCCAGACAGCAAACTTGCATTCTCTAGAAATTAATATCAGGCTCTTCTCTCTGGCTGTCTTATATACTCTCTTTCATAAACCTGAGCCAATTTTGTTTTTCTTTTTTCTTTCTTTCTTTTTTTTTTTTTTTTGTCTGTGTGTACAGGGATGTTTATTGCAACTTTCTTGAGGTGCTAAAAATATTTTTTTTATTATTAAATCATAGCTGTGTAGATTAATGCAATCATGGGGTACAGTGTGATGTTTTCATATACAATTTGAAATATCTTCATGAAACTGGTTAACATAGCCTTCATGTCATTTTCTTAGTTATTGTGTTACGACATTTATATTCTACTTTAAAAGATTCACTTGTATCCTTGAAAGATAATCCACAGAGGTGATCCCTTCAGTCACCCTCTCTCCACCCATCCATCCCACTATATATGGGGAAGAATATATCCTCCCCATAGTCTTAGACTATAATTGGGTTATAGCTTTCATATGAAAGTTATAAATTAGTTTCATAATAGGGGT
>NW_003852535.1:4045271-4052652 GCF_000181295.1 Otolemur garnettii
TATCTCAAAGTAGTTTTGATTTGCATTTCTCTAATGATTAATGATGGTGAGCATTTTTTCATATATCTGTAGGCCATGCGCCTATCTTCTTTAGAGAAATTTCTCTGCAATTCCCTTGCCCACCCTGAGATGGGATCACTCGTTCTCTTCTTGCTGATACATTTGAGTTCTCTGTGGATTCTGGTTATTAAACCTTTGTCAGAGACAGACATAACCTGCAAAGATCATCTCCTTTTCTGAGGGCTGTCTGCTTGCTTTACTTACTATGTTCTTGGCTATGTAGAAGCTCTTTAGTTTGATCAGGTCCCAATAGGGTATTTTTGATGTTGCTTCAATTGCCCGGGGAATCCTCCTCATAACTTTTCACCCAGGCTGATTTCTTCAAGTGTTTTCCCTATGCTTTCCTCTAGTATATTTATGGTTTTGTGTCTTAAGTTTAAATCTTTAATCCAGTGAGAGTCTATCTTAGTTAATGGTGAAAGGTGTGGGTCCAGTTTCAGTCTTCTACAGGTGGCCAGCCAGTTTGCCCAGCACATTTGTTCAATAGGGAATCTTTTCCCCACTCAATGTTTTTAATTGGCTTGTCAAAGATCAGGTATGGATAAGTAGCTGGATTCATCTGTTGGCTCTCTATTCTGTTCCATACATCTACCTCTCTATTTTGGTCCAGTAACATGCTGTTTTAATCACTATGGATTTATAGTGTAATCAGAGGTCTGGTAGCGTGATTCCTCCTGTTTTGTTTTTATTCCTGAGTAATGTCTTGATGCTATTCAAGGTTTTTTCTGATTCCATATAAAATGAAGTATTATTTTTTCTAGATCTTTGAAGTATGACAGTAGAGCTTTAATAGGGATTGCATTAAAATTATACATTGCTTTGGGTAATATGGACATTTTGAC
Organism: Otolemur garnettii; assembly: GCF_000181295.1. Taxonomy (NCBI): domain Eukaryota; kingdom Metazoa; phylum Chordata; class Mammalia; order Primates; family Galagidae; genus Otolemur; species Otolemur garnettii. The sequence goes on from NW_003852535.1 coordinate 4,046,174, forward strand.
AATGTTGATTCTTCCCAGCCATGAGCATGGTATATTTTTCCATTTGTTAACATTTTCATCTATTTCTTTTCTTAGAGTTTCATAGTTCTCTTTATAGAGAACTTTCACATCCTTTGTAAGGTAGAATCCCAAATATTTCATTTTCTTTGGTGCTACTGTGAACAGAATAGAGTCCTTGACTGTTTTTTCAGCTTGGCTGCTGTTGGTGTATATAAAGGCTACAGATTTATGAGTGTTGATTTTGTAACCTGAGACTCTACTGTATTCCTTGATCACTTCTAAGAGTTTTGTAGTTGAATCCCTGGTGTTTTCCAGATATACAATCATATCATTTGCAAAAAGTGAAATTTTAGTCTCTTCTGACCCTATATGGATGCCCTTAATCGCCTTTTCTTCCCTAATTGCAATGGCTAAAACTTCCATTAGAATGTTAAAGAGCAGTGGATACAATGGGCAACCTTGCCTGGTTCCTGATCTGAGTGGAAATGATTTCAGTTTAACTCCATTCAATACAACATTGGCTGTATGTTTGCTGTAGATGGCCTAATTAAGTTTAAGCAATGTCCCTTCTATACCAATTTTCTTAAGTGTTCTGATCATGAAGGGATGCTAGATATTATCAAATGCTTTTTCTGCATCAATTGAAAGAATCATGTGGTCTTTGCTTTTTAATTTGTTTATGTGATGAATTACATTTATAGATTTATGTATGTTGAACCATCCTTGAGATCCTGGGATAAAACCCACTTGGTCATGGTGTATAATTTGTTTGATGTGTTGCTGGATTCTGTTTGTTAGGATCTTGTTGAATATTTTCACATCAATATTCATTAGTGATATTGGTCTGTAATTTTCTTTTCTTGTTGGGTCTTTTCCTGGTTTGGGGATCAGGGTGATACCAACTTTGCTTTTCTTTCTTTTGTCACCTTTACCTCTTCCCTGATTAGACTGGGAGGGGCTTTGTATCATCTCCAGAAGGCAAGTTGTTGCTGTTTTTTTGTTTTTTCCTGGTCAAGTACCATTTACCCTCAGGGTTCTGCAGTTGCTGTTCCCTCTACCCAGAACACTGTTCCAGGATTGTTCCCTGGATATGGCCATCTACTCATTGATCCTCAAGTAACATGGCGCTTCATCCCACAAGCTGAGGTGCAACCCATCTATGACAGCATCTGGTTGTGTGGATGGTTCCTGTTTCTTGCAGCAATTACCAGTTTGTGACACCTGTGACTGATTTGTTGTTTGTTTTTGCCTCCCTTGTTGGAAAGAAAAGTACACAAGAAAAATGCAGCTGGTCTAACTTGTTCCTACAACTGAATCTGTGGCAAGGAGCTCAGGTCAAAGCTCATAGGAGAAGCTCTGTAGTTACATGTTCAACAATGAATGGGGGGCAGGATGGAAACTGTCATGTATTCATGGTCATCTCATAGTAGACCACAGGATAGAAGCTTTTCTACAGTGTCTACAGTCCTTAGAAAGTGTGAGCGTGGGGTCATTTGTACACATTTCAGAAGAGGAAAAGAGAACTCAGAGAGACCAAAAGTGCAATTTCCCAAAAGACTTGTTATGACTCTGTGTGGACTCCAGGATCCAAACCCACATTTCCAACAGCCAAACCAATCAGGACCCAGTACTGCCTGCTCTGATCAAGGAGTTACTCTACTATTCACAGCAGGCTCTGAATCAGTAGGTGAAAATCCTAAAAGGCAACAAAGATAAGGTGACCAGATTTTAACATTGTAAAGCAGGACACCATTGGGGTGAGGGCGGGGCCTCAGGGGGCGGGGCCTGACAACAATGCAACCTTTGATAAGCAGTTCTCGATAATCAGTTCTCAACAAGTATTTGTTATTATTAAAGTTTAACATTATAAAATTAACAAAATAATATAAAACTCATATCCTGGCAAAATAGCCACATGGCAGTTGAAAACCGAATATTCCCTTCCTCTTCTCCCACGTTCCCTAGCTTGTTGTGCATTCTTTCCAAAAATCAGACTTTTTAAAAATGCTATGGGACACGGACAAATTATTAAAAATCGAGACTGTCCCACCTAAAGTGGGATGTGGGGTCACCTTCGGGGGGGGAGGGGAGAGGGCTACTTGCTTGTTCCAGACAGTTTGGCTCCTTCTGAGCTAATTGTCCTTGTCTAGAAGTAAGGGAGGGAGCAGTCTCCTTCTGATACCAATTCCACCTGGGAGACCTTGCCCAGGAGGGGAGTAGGGAGTTTACTTTAGCCTTTTCATCTCCAAATGAAGTTACATTAACCTCTTCATTCCCAAATGGAGTTACATTAACCTTTTTAGCAGCTGAAAACCGTATACTCCCTTATATTCTCCTGTTATTCCCAGCTTATTGTGCATTCTTTCCAAAAATTGGGACTTTTTTAAAACCCCGTGGGATGCAGGACAAATTGTTAAAAATTGGGACTGTCCTGCCCAAGGTGGGACATCTGGTCACCTTAAACAACTAAACACAAATTAATTCACAGATTCATGATTTAAAAGGAGGAATTAGCCAGGTGAGTCTGGTGGAGAAAAGGACAAAAGAAAAAAGAAACAAGGCTCGGCGCCTGTGGCTCAAGCGGCTAAGGTGCCAGCCACATACACCTAAGGTGGGGAGTTCGAATCCCCAGCCCGGGCCGCCAAACAACAATGATGGCTGCAACCAAAAAATGGCCAGGCGTTGTGGCGGGCGCCTGTGGTCCCAGCTACTTGGGAGGCTGAGACAGGAGACTCGCTTGAGCCCAGGAGTTGGAGGTTGCTGTGAGCAGATGCCATGGCACTCTACCCAGGGGGATAGCTTGAGGCTCCATCTCAAAAAAAAAAAAAGAAAAAAGAAACAAACCCACAATTTTCCAAAGAGTTTGGATCTTAGTAAGTTTTCTCCAAAACTTGAAACACGTTTTTGAAAAAGGAATGTTTATGGATGAGGAAGTGCTGCCTCCCAGAGGATAACTGTGTTATTGCACCTCCTTGTTCTTTAAGACCTTAAGGTTCTTCAGAGTTTAAAGAACAAGGAGAAGAAGAGGTAGAAGACAAAGAGGACCAAGAGGACAACCAGCACAAGAAGTGAGAGAGGAACAGAAGATCACAGTAATTATAACAACAACGATGACAGCACAGGATCACACTATTGGATTTGGTTTAGGTTTTGGAGAACACTTTCACATCTGTTTTACCTGAGGCCACATGTCATCACTACAGCTCCCAAATTGTCATGAGTCCAATAATCACTGTCTTCCTGGTTTCTACTCTGGCTTGCTGGGCTCCCCTATGAACATGGGGACTGTTTCCTTGTCTCAGGCCAGGCTGAGTGTCTCATTCCCTCCTTTCTGGCAGTAACTGCGCTGCCTGCCTGGTGATAAATAGAGCTGTATGCAGCTCCTGCCACAGATACTGGCTCCCTGCCACACAACATTACACAGCTGACTGTCTTGGCTCCACCATGAAGCTGCTGATGGTCTCACTGCTGACTGCCCTCTCCCCTGCTGCTGTGCAGGTGAGCCCTGTGCAGGGGGGAGGCCAGCAGATGGAGGGCATTGCTGGGCCTCTGTGGAAGAAATCCTGTTCCCCAAGGCCCAGCACAGAAAAGCCCCAGAATGAAGGGTCTATATGCTATGGACCTCAGGGTCACATTCATTCCAGACACTAAAGCAGATAGGTGGGCTGTGTCCTGTGGAGGAGCTGCACACAGAGTCTCACTCCCCTCAGGGTGTCCCACCAGGGTCACTGTTAGCATGAAAACCAGCATGAGTCTCAGGGTTGAATATTGGACCTTGCTGTCTCATTGGAGAAAAAGAAAAACATGGAGCGCAGAGCGATTTGGTTGGTCGTTGAGAAAGCATCTTTTCTTTGCTCGGTGACTGCGGCTCTTCATTGGGCATCAGAAGCTGCGCGGGGCTCTGAGAAGTGGCCTACAACTTCGGCGTTGGGTAAGAGAAAATGGCTCGAACCAAGCAGACCGCTCGCACATCCACTGGTGTGAAAGCCCCCCATGAACAGCTGCCCACCAAAGCGGCCAGGAAGAGCGCTCCCTCTACCGGCGGGGTGAAGAAACCTCATCGCTACAGGCCCCGCACCGTGGCGCTCAGAGAGATGCGTCGTTACCAGAAATCCACTGAGCTGCTTATCCCTAAGCTGCCTTTCCAGAGGTTGGTGAGGGACATCGCCCAGGATTTCAAAACCGACTTGAGGTTTCAGAGTGCGGCCATTGGTGCGCTTCAGGAGGCGAGTGAAGCGTACCTGGTGGGTTTGTTTGAAGATACTCATCTGTGTGCCATCCACGCTAAGAGAGTCACCATCATGCCCAAAGACATCCAGTTGGCTCGCTGGATACGGGGAGAGAGCTGAAGTGAAGGCAGTTTTTATGGTGTTTTGTCGTAAATTCTGTAAAATACTTTGGTTTAATTTGTGACTTTTTTTGTAAGACATTGTTTATAATATGTTGCATTTGTACTTAAGTCATTTCATCTTTCACTCAGGATGAATGCGAAAAGTGACTGTTCACAGACCTCAGTGATGTGAGCACTGTTGCTCAGGAGTGACAAGCTGCTAATATGCAGAAGGGATGGGTGATATTTCTTGCTTCTCAGGATGCATGTTTCTGTATGTTAATGACCTGTTGGGTAGCTATACAGGTACTAGAATTGATAAACGTGTACAGGGTCCTTTTGCAATAAAACTGGTTATGACTTGATCCAAGTGTTTAACAATTGGGGCTGTTAAGGCTGACCACACATCACTGTGATAGAATGTGAGCTTTTTCAAGGGTGAAGATACAAGTCTTAACCACAGTGTAACTTAGAGTTTCCTTAAAAAAAAAAAAAAAGTAAACCTGGCAGCTATAGAATACACTATGTGCATTTATAATAGCTATTTTATATATTGTAGTGTCAACATTTTTAAATTAAATGCTTTACATTCACAAGTGGTGGGAAGTCTGTCATTAAGGTGTGTGTAATTTAGAGTCCAGCTGGTTTTCTTCTAACTTGACTGCACTTGTTTTCATAGTAGTAAAGGGCTATGCGCATTATACCTTGAGCATAAGTCCTCATTCTACCCGTGTTAACTAACCCTCTAGCTGATGATGCAAACACTAATTGGGGATTTTATTTATATGGGCTCTAGAATAAAATACAAGTTATTCACACCAGCATCATCTGTTAATAGTTTGAAGAACTAGTTAGTGCAGCTTTTCATTGTGTTGTGATTGGTCTCATAGCTAGGTTGAGTTTTGCTCCCCTGCGTGAGGAGATGATTCCTAAGTTCTATTCCTTGTGGAGTTTGTATTATAACCCTCAGTGTAAACTTGCTGTGAGGGAGGAGCACACAGCTCCAGCTCACTCAACCTCTGCTGGTTAAGATGGCGTTGGGTTAGGTAACATCTGGTTACTGTCCTGGGAAAATCACTTAGGAGAGATGGCCTTCCAAGTGGTTTTAAAATTTTATCCTTCTATTGAAGTTTTAGGTCAATTATGTATGTTGACTAAATTTATGAATAAACTTGTTTATCCAAAAAACAAAACAAAACAAAACATGATTAAAGACCTCATGGCCTCCAGAAACCATCAAATAAACACAAGGCTCCTGAAATGTAGAAGGAAAAGGCAAACTTCCCAGAGAGAAGGCTCGGGCTATAGCATGTGACCCAGTGTCTCTCACCCTGTGGTCCACTTGCATTTGCAGAGTTGATCTGGGTTCTCTTTGGGATGCCCCCAGGTCGCAGTGTGCTTCTCAAAGCACAGTGGAGAGGAGAACTCACAGTCTCTGGGAGCTCCCTGACGCAATCAAGATCTAGGGGGAGGACAATGCCCTGACAGCTGGAATATGGCAGCACTTACCCTTCACAGAGGGAGCTGCCTTTTAGCATGTGCAAAGCCTGTTTCCAGACGTACCCTATTAATTTCCAAAGCAGGTGGATATGGGCAAACAAGTGATCTGCTCACAGTCAGAAATCACACAGCCAGGCTAAGTGCTCATAGCACAGTGGTTGCACCGTTGCTACATGCACCAAGGCTGGCGGGTTCCAACCCTGCCTGGGCTAGCTAAACAATAATGACAACTGCAACAACAAAAAAAGCTGCGTGTTGTGGCAGGCTGAAGTTGTCTCATGAAACCCCTTGTTCGGTGATGCAGAGAAAAGAACTGCTAGACAAAATGATTGGATTGAAAAGGGGGGCCATCAGGATGGGCAAGGGACTTGGAGAGAAATTTCTCTGAAGAAGATCAGCGTACGGCCTACAGATATATGAAAAAATGCTCACCATCACTAATCATCAGAGAAATGCAAATCAAAACTACTTTGAGATATCATGTAACTCCAGTAAGATTAGCCCATATCACTAAATCCCAAAACCAGAGATGCTGGCGTGGATGTGGAGAAAAGGGAACACTCTTGCACTGCTGGTGGGAATGCAAACTAGTATGTTCCTTTTGGAAAGACATCTGGAGAACACTTAGAGAACTAAAAATAGACCTGCC
>NW_003852535.1:4053257-4063636 GCF_000181295.1 Otolemur garnettii
AAAAAAAAAAAAAGAAAAGGGGGGCCGAGGCTCTGTTAGGCACACAGCTGCCACCCATGTTTATTGAGCTCCTTATAAAGTTATCTAATAGAGGTTAAAAATAGCAAAAAGAAGCGAAACAAGGCAAGATGTTAAAACTACCATTAAAAACTCCAAATCAGCACAAAACTGCTGCTGAGCACAAGCACAGTTAAAAAAGGCATTTTTACTTCAGCCTTAACCACAAAAGCTCCAGGATGTCTGTTCCTGTTTGCCCATTTCCTTTAAGCTATAACTGACTACTGTTGTGTTAAGTGTGGGGAGGTACAGGGTACAGCAGCCCACTGCCTCAGTAAGCGTTATCTCCAGCTATAACCTGGCGAAACCCACCAGCTATCTTATCTGTAAACATGTGACTGTCCGCTTTTAGGCAGACCTAGGCGTATTCCCAGAATAAGAAGCTTAGAGTCACATCCCTCAGGGAGCACTTGAGAATAAAATACCATGCTTAGGCCTTTGGGGGGCTGTACCCCTTCAGTGGGCACCTGTAGTCCCAGCTACTTGGGAGGGTAAGGCAAGAAAATCGCTTAAGCCCAAGAGTAGAACAGCTCATGTGAATATAGGTCCCCAGCTCTTCCCCCTACACCACGGGGATGGGCACAGCAAACGGAAAGTTCTGTGTTATGCTCCTTGTTGTTCTGACAAGAAGTGGACAATATTCCAGATGCAATACTTCTGTGATAGGTAAGAATTCTCCTTGGCACACAGCCCCTCAATCTCATCAGCTGTGCAGCTCAATGTGGGGAAGGAGAGAGTGGACCCCACTCCCACTTACAGGGACAGGATAAGGGGACAGCACACAATTTGGGGGAAAGAGTGTTACAAAACTCAGTAATCAAGGTAGGTCAATTTTGACCAAATAGTTGTAAAAATGAAAATTAATGCCTAATTCATGATCAGTGAAAGTTATAATTTTAAGTCAAGGATGGGTCAATCCCACTTTGCATGTTTCACTTCACGGGCTAGACATGGTCCCAAGCCTGTCCCCCTACATGAGGTTAGCGTGAGCTCAGAGGAGCCAATACATGACTAGCAGGTCCAGTGTGGAAAAGAGGACTGGCATGGGACAGGGACTCTGAGCCTGACCTCATGTCAGAACCCAAGAACTTGAGGACCTCAGAGAGGGTCTGGTGGGCAGGTGACGGGGTGAGGGGCCAGAAAGCACCTTCCAGAGGGAGCTCAGGGTTTGGGGAGCAGACTGAGGAGGAAGGTGCCTTGCAGAGCCCTCAGTGCCTCACTGAATCCTCCTGTGTCTGTCTGTGTCTGTTCCCCACAAGCGCCCTTCCTGGGAGGCCCTGGCAAGCCTCTATTTATATAGGACAACAGAAAGGAACTTTAGTATTTTGCAGTTAGTTTATTGAAATAAAGATGTATCTGAGGTTTCAACAAGTGTCTTGCAGTTTTCATTTAAAAGAACAAAAGAAGAAAGAAAAGTTTTGTTTCCTAATAATCAGCAATGATCATGGTCTGTGTGCCGTATCTGAGCCAAAGTTCTTGCGGGGTGTTAGTAATCTTTACACGACGGGCTGTCATAGATGGCTTCCTGGAAAACAAACACAGACAGGACAATGAGATTTTCAACTCTCCCTTGCAAAGGCAAATATGTAAGTCCAGAGACTGTTCTCCTTGTTGTTTTCCTGAGATTGTCCACAAACATCTCACTCCCAAGAAAATTAGCTCTGGAAGCAAAATGTGAATTATCTCCTCATTTATTCCTATTTTCAGGAGATATTTATTAATACCGAAGAGGTCCTGATATTTCTGGATACCTTCCACATGGGGCAACTGCTTTAATACTTTTTTTCTCCAAGTTTTCATTCTTTAAAATAATTTACCCAATTAAAATGCTGCATGTACAATTTGTTGAGGACACGCTAATTTGAAGTGTTTCTGATGCCACTTTGTTAACACAGAATTGTGAATATCTCAGCTCAAATATAAGCATGGGATGGTTTTGAGTTCCTTCACAATCTTAAGAGTTGGAAATATTGTAACACACTGAGGTTCTCCACCTTACCTTCATGAACTACAAAGTCTTGAGATGTCCACTAAAGAGAATTTGAGAGGGAAAAAATGCTCCCACCATCCCAAATTGCAGGTTATGTTCCCTTTTATCCTTAAATTTTGGGGGTGTATTTCTAAATTTTTTCTTCTTTGGATTGTTTCAAATGGAATATTGGGATATTATTAAGTAAATACTAGAAAATCTTGAGTAGCATGTGTATTAATGTAGACAGATAAATTCAATTATAACAATTGTCATAACATTTCTTTTAAATAATTCCTTTGCCCATGGTGGTTTCATACCCATGATCTATACTTTCCATTTCATGAGGAACGGAATTAAATGGTCCGTGATTTCCAATCAAGTATGGTTACACATCTTGCTGGCTCAGACATTCATGTTAAATTCTTTATATTGGAATATGTGTTATGCATAAAAGGTATTTTCTGGACTCCAAAAAAGTATTTAAGATCATGTTTCTAATTTTGTGTAAAGGGGCAAATTCATTTGTTGGTTCCCCTATAAGTGAGAGCCTCCTGCAGAATTAGATTTATTTTTTTTAGGCAGAATCTCACTATGTCGCCATCAGTAGAGTGCTGTGATGTCACAGCTCTTGGGCTCAAGCAATTCTCTTACCTGAGCCTCCCAAGTAGCTGGGACTATAGGTGCCCGCCACAACTCATGGCTATTTTTTGGTTGTAGTTGTTATTGTTGTTTGGCAGGCCTGGGCTGGGTTCGAACCTGCCAGCTCCTGTGTATGTGGCTGACGCCCTAACCTCTGAGCCACAGACGCTGAGCTGAGAATTAGATTCTTTTCTTACCTTGATAGAAAATGTGTTTGTGTCTGTCCCTGTGTGTGTTCGTGCGTGTGCATGTCTGTGTGTGCACGAGTGTCTGTGTGGGTCATGCGTGTGTTTCTGTGTTTGTGTCTGAAAATGGACTGTGGAGCTGAGGGGTAGGTCAGCCGTTTCTGGAGTGTTCTTTTCCCCCCTTTTCCATTTATTATTCACTGAAGATTCTCAAAAGGAAATATCTCCTAGGGAGACATTTAAATGAGGTGAGATGTTTAAAAAGCTTGCTCACCAGTTGCTCGGCATGGCTGATGCCAGATTTAGAGCCTACTTGTTCCTGGTCAGGGATGTTTAAAAGTACTTAAGAAAAGACCAAAATTACCATCATTACTCCAACATTTTTCAGAGTTTCATTTGACTGGCTGAGAAAACAATCTTTAAATTCCTCAATAGCCTTTTCGTCGTTATTTTCAGGCTTTCTAAACTCCTGCAGTGCATCTTTGTATTCAGATGTAGACACAGCTGGATCTATAGTGTTTTTAATTATATCTTCAATACGTTGACAGCCAGAACCTGAGGACAGAGCAGAACAATATGGGCTGATGAGCAGAAGTGTGAACCCACCTTAGAACATTCCTATGATGTCAGTCATCATTGGACATCCCAGCAGAGGCTGAAATTCAGACAGGCCATGGTGCGTGCTCTAGAGTTCCCAATCCCAGGAGAGCAGACCCAGCTTCTAGGTTCCCTTTAATTCCTGAAAATGCTTCTACAGCCTCCCAAATCCAGAGAAGCCAAATCCTGTGTCTCTTTGGTTAACCAGGACATTCGGGAATTGAGATGCTTTGTCTTGGTGGATCATATTGAAGAATATCTGCTCTTTCTAGGTTCAAAGTCATGCAAAGATTTCCTGTTATCATGCAAGCAGGATTGCTGCCCATGATAGAAGTCTTAGGTCTAAAATATTATCCACTAGCTTGACTTGACTCTCAATCTTGTCACAGCAACAAAGAACATCATGCAGAACTTCGTGTTTGTGAAGTGATCTGCTGTGCCCACCCCTGTGGTGGAGGGGAAAGAAGTCAGGCCCTGGGTTCATGCGAGCTGGTTGTACTCTGGCTCTGCAATTTCTGTGCATTTGACTAAGAGCAGTTCAGCTGTTTGCCCACTTGCACCTGCTCTGGGACAAAATGAGGTGGGAACATAAACAGGCGTTGTATATTGTACAAGGTCTGCTTCCTGTGCGATGGTAAGCGCTGCCACTTTCCAGCCACCAGGGCTTTGTCCTCCCCCTGGGTCCTCACTGTTTGAGGGAGCCCCAGAAAGCGTGAGTTCTCCGCGGTCAGCTTTGAGCAGGAAGGACTGGGGACCTGGGACCTGGGGGCGTGCTAGGCGGGCTCCAATCAACTCTGCAAAGGCACAGTGAGACTCACAGGGTGAGAGACACTGGGTCACACGCTGCAGCCTGAGCCTTCTCTCTGGGAGGTTTCCCTTTTCCTTCTACATTTCAGGAGACTTGTGATTGTTTCCTGGTTTATGGACACAGATACCCTGGGGTCTTCAATCACATCTTTCCCTTGCCTCACTGAAAAGGTAATTTCAATATCCAACTCTGAAACTTGTGTTGGTTTTCATGGTCCCTGTCACTCTGGTGGGACACCCTGAATGCAGTGAGACTCTTTGTGCATCTCCTGTGCAGGGCACAGCCCACCAGGGCACCCTGTTTTCGTGCCTGGAATGAATGTGATCCTGATGTCTATTGCATGGAGCCTCTTGGTCCTGTGCTGGGGCTTGGGGATGCAGAGTTCTTCCCCTGGGGCCCAGGCAATGCCCCCAGCCCACATGCCACCCCTTCCCAGGGCTCACCTGCAGAGCAGCAGAAGGGGAGGGCAGCCAGCAGGAGGACAGTCAGCAGCTTCATGGTGGGGCTGATGCAGGCAGTTGTTCAGTGGCGTGTGGCAGTGAGCAAGGAAGTGACCTTGGAGGGAGCTCCAGACTGCTCTATTTATCCCCAGGCAGACACTGCAGTGCCTGCCAAAATGAGGGAATGAGTCAGAGATGCTGCCTGCACACCTGGGGAACCCAGCCAACAAGAGTAGAAACCAAGAAGGCCATGATTTTTGAAGCCATGACAATTTGGGGACAGTAGTAATGACATATGACTTTAGGTAAAATGGATGTGGATGTGTTTTTAAAACTTTGAAATCCAACAGTCTGAGCCTGTGGCATCATTATTGTTGTTAATATCACGGTCTTCTTCCGTTCCTCCTTCCATTTCTTCCTCATTCTTCTACTCTTCTTCCTCCTGTTCCTCTTCCTCTTCATCTTCTCCTTGGTCTTCAAGGTGCTGACGGCTTCACAGCCTGTCTGTCTGTCCTCTAGGAGCGCAGGTGGGCTGGGTGCAATGCCGTATTCATCCTCTGGGAAGCAGCCCTTCCTCCCTCACACATTCCTTTCTCAGGTTTTGGAGAAAACATACTGAGATCTAAACAAATGAAAATTGAGGTTTTTGCTTGTTTTCTCTTTTTTCTTTCTTCATCACAATTGCCTCAGTAAATTAATTCATCTTTGTCAATTCACTTCGTTACGAATTAATTTTGTTTAGTTCTTTGTTGCCTTTTAAGATTTTCCTTGCACTGATTCACAGGCTGCCGTGAATTAGTAGAGTGACTGCGTGCTCAGGGCAGGCAACGCTGGGCTGTGAATGGTGATGGGATTTGGCTCAAGCAGATGTGGGTTTGGATCCTGGAGGCCTCACAGAATCGTGACAAGTCTTTTGGGAAGTTGCAATTCTGGTCTCTCTGAGTTCTTTTCCTCTTTTGTGAAATGGGCATAAATAACACCATGCTGATTTTTGGAAGGATGACAGACACTGTATAAAAGTTTCTACCACATGGTCTAAAAGGAGATAACTATGAAATGGCAGTTTCCTTCATTGTACCCAATCATTGTTGGACACATATGTATTGAGCTGGGCCCTGAGCTACCTGCTATAGATTCAGTCGTAGGAACAAGTGAGAACAGGTGTTTGCTCTTGTGGACTTTGCTTTCTAACTAGGAAAGTAACAAATAAATCTACAAATCAGTCAGAGATGTCAGAAAATGGTAATTCCTGTAAAGAACATGAACCATCCACACAAGCAGATGCTGTGGTAGACGGGCTGCCCAGCATCCTGCCGGGTCTGGGACAGCCTGTGGGCAGAGGTGCTGTTTAAGCTGCAGCTTGGAGGAGTGGACGGCCATATCCAGGGAGGGATCTGGGAAGAGTGCTCTGGGCAGAGGGAACAGCAGAGGCCTGAGGGCAGATGGCAATTGGCAAGATAAACGTAAATGCACTAATGGTTTGCCTTATGGGGATAGGACAGGGACAGGACAGCCTCACGTGATAGAAACGGACAAGGTGATAAATCAGGGCCATTGTGAGGGTAACAGAAACAAGCAAAAGCAAGTTGGCTCAGGTTTATAAGAAAGAGTACATGACAGAGCCAGAGACAAGAGCCTTTCATTTGCAGTATTTGCCGTCTGGATTACTGACTTGGATAAGTATGGAAGCTGGACAGGATGACAGCAGAAACACACATCCAGATACAGACGCTGCCTCGCCCCAGTTCCCTCTTTTCTCCTGCTCCTCTTCATCTTCCTATTCCTCAGTATGTGGTTTTTCACATTAGCCTTTTATTGTATCCATCGGGGCAATACACTTCTGGGGATGGTCTTTACAGTCAGCAACAGTAAACTATGGGCGTAAACAAAGCAAATAGTTTCAAGCATCCTGAGTATTAGCTCAGCAGTTTCCTGGTTCATCACATGTCCTGAGATTACTTGGCCTGCTTCTTTGTCACGTTCATCCAGCATTCTTTAAAAAGCCTTCAACTTGTTGTGGATGCTGATGGGCAACGTCTTTCCTTGTTAGGCTAAAGGTGAAAAAGTTCTTTTCATCATGCTAAGTGGCATCTGTTTTGCAGAGGACACAGACACTCCCTCTTCTTGGTGGTCCCATGCTACCCCTATGTGGGTGGGCTCTCTCGGGCCCTATAGAGAGTGTGCATATCATAGCTGGGTGATGGGGCCCCACTGATGGGAAATAATGCATGAAGTCAATTGCATATGGATGGAGGTTCCCAGACTCTAGCTGGCACCCCAAGTAGTACCTGCACTGGCTCCCAGCCCTGAGAACAGTACTAGGCAAGTGTACACAATGAGAAGCTTTGTCTCAGAACATTCAGAAACAAACTAAAGATTTTTTATATTTTGTTCCTTTAATTATTCCTCCTAGGGTATGACACAGAAAAAGGCTTTAGACATTCTAGGACCATGTGGTCATGGCAAGAAGTGGTAAACAGAGAGAAGAGAACAACCTCAGATGACCAATGACCTTGTGCATTTCGTAGGACTCACTTGCAATTCAGAGCTTGCATCAAGAATCCTGCACATGTGTGAGTTTGTAACATATGGTACATTGGTGATGTGAGCACCAGCAGAGATTCCTGAAGGAATCTAGTGATCTGACATATAGATTTCAATTTGTGATAATCATTAAATAAATGAAGCAAAATGTTAGTGCCTTTTTTACGGAGCTGAATGAAGGATTTTTAATTTCATAGGTCCAGGATAACTTTATTTATTGCTCCAATGGGGCAATTTTATTACTGTTTTTCACCTTTCTAAATGTAAACTCTGGAAATACTTGTTGCACGAGTGGGCAGATGGAAAATGAATATGTGGTAGTGATGCCACTCAGTTCTTTGAATTCCTCTGAGCTAGGCTTCAAATAGTAATCTATCACTCCAAATTATTTTTAAAGTTTTAATTGACACCTACAAACTGTACATATTCATGGGGTACAAAGTGATGTTTTGAAGTTACCCAGTATACCTTGTGTAATGGTCAAATCAGGGTGATTAACCCATCCCTCATCTCAAACATGTAATATTTCTTTGTGGTAGAGCATTGAAAATCCTCCCTTCTAGCTATTTTAAGATATCCAATCCCTTATTGTTGACCATAGCAGCCAAGTACGCCATAAGACACCAGAACTTATTCTTCCTCTCTAACTGTCCCTTTGTTCCTGTGGGTCAACCTCTCCCCATCCCCTGTCCCCATACCATACCCTCCCCAGTCTCTGGTCACCACAGTTCTATTATCTACTTCTAGGGGATTGACTGTTTTATTTATTTATTGATTTAGTTTTTTGAGACAGAGTCTCACTATGTTGCCCAGGCTAGAGTGCTGTGGTATCAGCCTAGCTCACAACACCCTAACGCTTCTTGGCTCAAGGGATCCTCCAGTCTCAGCCTCTTGAGCTGGGACAATAGGTGCTGCCTTAACTCTTGGCTGATTTTTCAATTTTTGGTAGAGATGGGGTCTCAGTCTTGCTCAGGCTGGTCTTGAACCTCAAGAGAGGTCAAGGAATCCTTCTGCCTTGGCCTCTCAGGGTGGTAGAATTATAGATGTGAACCACTACACCAGTAAGATCAACTGTTTTAGATTCCTAATGTGAGTGAGAACACGTGGTATTTGTTTTCCTGTGTGTCTAGCTTATTTCATTTAACATAACGTCCTCCAGGTCACCCATGTTGTTAAAAGTGACAAGATTACATTCTTTTTTAATGGCTGAATAGTATTCTAATGTGTACATGCCACATTTCCTCTGTTTTTTCCTTCCTGAATGGATTTTATTTAGTTTTTGTTTCAGAGTAATATGAGGGTACATATGATAAGGTTATGTTTGCATTTCTAAGGTAAAGTCCAAGTTGGGTTCCTACAGCCGTGTAGTTTACCATGTATCCGTACATTGTACCCAAGAGGTGGGGCCTTACGCAATACATTCCTCCCTCCCTTATCCCTCACTCCTGTCTTGAATTTTATTATGTTTTTCTCTCATATGGGCCTGTAGTTATTGATCTACTAATTTCAACACAGTATGGAGTAAACGAGATGTTTGCTTTTCCATTCTCGAGATACTTTATTTAGGAGAATGTTGACTATATCAATCCAGGTAAACACAAGAGATGTAAAGTCTCCATCTTTTAAATGGCTGAATTGTATTCTATGTATTGTATTCATAGCTCAGTTCCTTAATCCTTTCATAAGTTAATGGACACTTGGGCTGGCTCCAGATTTTCATGAGCACTAAGAGTTTCCCCCCACACTTTATTCTGGAGTTTTTATCATTTCATGTTTAAATGAAAATCTTTCAACCAGAGTGAGTCTATTTTTGCAGGTGGCTGGATTTGTGGGTCCAGTTTCAGACTTTTAGATGTGGCTAACTAGTTCTGCTGGCACCTTTATTAAATAGGGATTGTTTTCCCCAGTGTATGCTTTTGTTTAGTCTACCAAGGATCAGATAGCCATGTGAAGCTGGATTCATCTCTGATTCTTAGTTCTGTTCCATAGATCTGTGTCTCCATTTTTCTGCCAGTACCATGTTGTACTGAGCACTATAGACTTGCAGTATAACTTGAATTCTGGTAACATTACGCCTCCAGATTTGTTTTTATGTTGTAGACTTGTGTTGGCTGCTTGGGTGTTTTTTCCTGGTTTTATACAAAATGAAGAAATATTTTTCAAGTTTTAGAAAGCATGATGTTGGTAATTTAAGAGGCTATCACATTTTCTTTCTCCATTCATCCATTGATGAACACTTAAGTTGATTCCATATTGTTGGTTGGTTGTAAATAGTGCTGCAATAAGCATGCGTTAGCACATATGTCTTCAAAATTCTGATTTTACTTGATTTGTATATACAGTTGACCCTTAAACAATATGGATTTGAACTGTGAGTGTCCATTTCTTCAACCAAGCATGGATTGAAAATACTGTATTCAAGGACACAAAGCGCATACATGGAGGGCTGAGTTTTCATGTACTGGGATTGCACAGGGCCAACTAGGGGACTTGAGTATGCACAGATTTTGGTATATGCAGGGAGGTGGAGGAGGGGCCTGGAACTAATCCCCTGAGTATACGAAATATGACTATACAACCAGTAATGAGATTGCTGAATCAGATGGTGCTTATGTTTTTAATTTTTTGAGGAAACTCCATCCTGTTTTCCATAGGGACTGCATATGGTTTATATTCTTATCATGAGTCTACGAAGGTTCTGTTTTCTCCACATCCTCTTTTGTCTGTTTGTGAGTAGCCATTCTAACAGGTGTGAGCTCATATCTCTTTGTGGTTTTGACTTGCATTTCCTGATGATTAATGATGTGGAGCACGTTTTTGTATCTATTGACCACTGGTATGTCTTTTTAAAAGAAATATCTATTAAGGTCTTTTGCCCATTTTCAAAATTGTTATTCTTTTTTTAAAAATCAGTTTGTGTAGGGAAAGGGGTCTTGTTATGGTGCCCATATTGGTCTCCAAATCCTGGCCCCAACTCATCCTACCACCTTGACCTTCCGAAGTGCTGGAACTACAGACCAGAGCCATCACACCTCCCTCAAAATTATTTTTAGTGATTTATCAGCCACTGCTATATTAGGAATTCATTTGATTTTATTAAAATCAATACAGTAGATACCACTTGATGTAGAAAAAAA
>NW_003852535.1:4065147-4075011 GCF_000181295.1 Otolemur garnettii
GGCAGGAGCCACCACGCCCATAGATTCATTTTCTTAATAGGAACTGCTTCCTTTGTTTGAAGAGAATATTATTAACATCAGGTTTCCTTGGGTAATTTTTAGGTTTCATTTTAAATTGATAAATAATAATTGTAAATATATGGGATGTGATGTGATGTATAGATGTATATTTGCAATGTGGAATGACTAACTCTAAATAAATTTAAGTTGTTAATTAGATCTGATTAACAAATCAAACACTTCACATACTCATTATTTGTGCTGAAAAAATTTAAAACCTACTCTTTTATTAATTTTGAAATACGAAATGCATTATTATTTATTATATCCACTAAAGCTTACTCCTCCCGTCTAACTGAAACTTTGTGCCCTTTGATCAACATCGTCCTTCCTTCCATTTTACAAAATAGACATTATCTTTTAGAAAAATTTTAGGCTCACAGCAAAATTGAGCAGAGAGTACAGGGAGTTCCCACTGAATCCCCACCTCATGCAGTCAACATCCCACATCAGGTGGCACATTTGTTCCAGCTGAGGAACCTGCACCGACACATCCTCACCCCACGCCCACAGTCTCCATTAGGGCTCACTCGCAGTGTTGAACGTGCTGTGGGCTTTGCCAAACATTCACTGACATGTATGTGCCATCATAATATCCCACAGTGTGGTGTCCCTGCTCCACAGACCTCTGTGCTCTGCCTGTCCATCCCTCCCTCTCCCGTGACCCTTGGCCACCACTTAACTTTCCACTGTGTCCATAGTTTTGTGTTTTGCAGAATGTCATACAGTTGGCATCAGAGTGTGTGTCCATTTCAGATTGACGTCTTCCCCTTAGTTATATTCAGTTAAGGCTTTTCCGTGTCTTCTCACGGCCGGTTGGCCCATTCCCTTCTTGGCACCAAATACCATTCTGTTGTGTGACTGTGCAGTTTCTTTATCCATTCACCTGCTGAAGGGCATCCTGGTAGTTTCCACGTTTGACCAATTCTGACTGATGCTGCTGTTAACATCCACGTGCAGGTTTTCTGTGGGTGTCAGGTTTCCACTCATCTGAGTAAATGCCAAGGAACCCACTTGCTGGAGTCTAGGGTGAGAATGTCGACTTGTGTAAGAAACTGCCACACTGTCTTCCAAGTGGATGCACCACTGTGAGTTCCCAGCAGCACTGAATGAGTCCCTGGTGCTCTGTCCCTCACAGTATTTGGTGCTGTCAGTAAGTGACCTTTTAGAAAAGGAAAGAAGATTAAAAAAAAAAATGAAGCTAAACCAAACCAAACAAAAACTAGAGTGAAGTGTCATTGAGTAGAAGTCTTCATTTGGGTCAGAAACTGACATGCAAGGAGCAGCTGAGACAGAACTTCAACTGCCTCCACCTCCCGCCCATCTGACAGGTCAGCACTGCTGGGTGGATGGACTGAAAGTGACACTCTGTTGCTTCAGAGCTCAGGCAGCACAGATGCCTGAGCTACAACTTCTAGTTAGAAAATGATACAAAAAGACCTAGTTAATAGTAGTTAACATCATTGTCAGTGTACTATGTGTCAGGCCTGCTAGATCTGAACATGTATGTGCCACACACACTTATTTGATCATCTATGAGCCCAATAATGGAAAGCCTCTACTATTAGCTTATGTTGACAACTGGGGAAACTGAGTTTATATGAACTGAGTGATTTCCTAAGGTCCAACAGAACATAAACACAGATCTGGACTCCTGTCCCCGTGGGTTTCACCACTGTAGCTCACACTCTGGTGGGAGAGGCAGAGCCGGCTTCAGGGACAACCCTTGCCTCACCTTTCCTCTGTGGTATAAGTGAGAACCAGTGTCACACTCCCCTGGGATTCAACCAAACAGGCCACCATGTCTCTGACAACACAGCCAATAATGTGCCCTCCCTCAGTAAAGATCTTTGTGGGGCCTTCTGAGACCTGCTTCCTGTCAGAATCACCAGAAAGGTTGTGAACCGTGAGGGAGTCTGGGCCTCCCACCAGACCTCCATCCCCAGAGAGGGAGCCTGGTGTGCAGGGTAGAGGGTGGCATTCAGCTGTCTATGCTTCTTAAGAGCTCCCGAGTGATTTAATTGTAGAGCCAAGTTTGGAAACCTCTGGCTTCACAGTGACTCCTCTCAAATACACTCTCATTTAAGTGAGAAGTGTCTGCTGATTTCTTGTTTTGACAGCATCTCTCGCCCTCTGTTGTCTGAGCTGTGCTACACTGCAGTGGTGTCAGCATAGCTCACTGCATTTCTTACCCGTGAGCTCAAGCGATCCTCCTGTCTCTCTCTCTAGTAGCTGGCACAACTGATGTGCACCACCTGGTTAATTTTTCTATTGCTTTTTTTTCTTTCATGGAAATGTAGTCTCAATATATTACTCAGAGTGTTCTTGAACTCCTGGACTAAGGTGACCAGATTTTAACATTGGTAAAGCCGTACACCATTGGAAGTGAGGGCGGGGCCTCGGGGGCAGGGCCTGACAACAATGCAAACTTTGATAAGCAGTTCTCAATAATCAGTTCTCAACAAGTATTTGTTATTATTAAAGTTTAACAGTATAAAATTAACAAAAATAATATAAAACTCATATCCTGGCAAAATAGCCACATGGCAGTTGAAAACCATGTATTCCCTTCCTGTTCT
Organism: Otolemur garnettii; assembly: GCF_000181295.1. Taxonomy (NCBI): domain Eukaryota; kingdom Metazoa; phylum Chordata; class Mammalia; order Primates; family Galagidae; genus Otolemur; species Otolemur garnettii. The sequence goes on from NW_003852535.1 coordinate 4,067,787, forward strand.
CCCACGTTCCCTAGCTTGTCATGCATTCTTTCCAAAAATGGGACTTTTTTAAATGCTGTGGAACATGGGACAAATTGTTAAAAATTGGGACTGCCCCGTCAAAAGTGGGATGTGGGGTCACCTTGGAGGGGGGCTACTTGTTTGTTCCAGACAGTTTGGCTCCTTCTGAGCTAATTGTCCTTGTCTAGAAGTAAGGGAGGGAGCAGTCTCCTTCTGATACCAATTCCACCTGGGACACCTTGCCCAGGAGGGGAGTAGGGAGTTTACATTAGCCTTTTCATTTCCAAATGAAGTTACATTAACCTTTTCAGCAGCTGAAAACCGTATATTCCCTTCCTATTCTCCTGCTGTTCCCTAGCTTGTCATGCATTCTTTCCAAAAACTGGACTTTTAAAAAATGCTGCCAGATGCGGGACAAATTGTTAAAAATCGGGACTGTCCCGCCAAAAGCAGGACATCTGGTCACCTTATCCTGGCACAAGTGCTCCTCCTACCTTGGCCTCCCAAATGCTAGGAGGACCGGCATGAGCCACTGCATCTGCCCAATTTCTGGGGATTTCCTAGTCCCAGCCAGCACAACAACTCAGGAGTGGACTGGCAGGTGGGGTGTGTGTGCCTTAGGCTGGGGGCTGCCTTCACTCTCCATGAAGATTGGGATTGGTGCAGACAGCAAAGCTAGGTGGGAGGTGGAAGAGTCAAGCCCTAGGGGGGAGGGGTTGTGAGCACCCACCCTGTTCCCATGTCTCTTCATTTCCTCTACTTTCCCTGTTAGAAGCTGGGAACAAAACCACTCTTAATACCTCTGAGTCTCAGGGAGGCACCTGTGTCTCAAAGGAGTAAGAGGCCGACCCTATATGCTGGAGGTGGCGGGTTCAAACCCAGCCCTGGCCAAAAACCATACACACACAAAAAATAGCTCTGAGTCTCACTTGGATCCTGACAACCCAGCAGCTTCTGGGGAAAATGAGTGGAAAGAAAATTGGAAGCTCAGCTCTGCTGACAACTCTGCCTAGGGCTGCAGGCTGAGGAAGACTAGAGAGCAGGGGGAGCAGATGTTACCTCCAAGGACATTCTTCAAGAGTGGGATGTATCCAACAATGCTTTAAGGCACCTAGGACGGGGTGGTGGTGGGGAAAGAAGGCACCAAGGTGGGGAAGGAAGGCACCAAGGACGAGGATAGGCTTTATCCAGACTTGATGGATGTGCAGCTGAGCCACACCTGGTTGGCGTCAGACATGCAGAGAGGGCAGAGTGGGATCTTCTTTGCTGCTGCTCTCCTACAAGCAAAGCCAAGGCCCCCAGCTTTCTATGCCCAAGGTCTGTCCCACTGAAGTCAGAACACACCTGTGTGTCTGCACTGACACAAGAACTAAGACATAGTTATCAGAATCCCAGAAATTTACTGAGGACCCAGGGCCATTTCCAGAGGCACCTGCTCCCTCACCTGGAGGGCAGAGCAGAGCTCCTGTGGGGCTGCCCTCCTGTGTGCTGCCCCACTCAGGATCCAGGGAGGTATGGGGATATGACAGTATTGATGGCTCATGTCTCCTAGAGGAAGGAAGGACTGGAAGCCAGGCCCTGTGACCTGTTGTCTGCCTAGGTGGACAGGACCAGCCACGCTCAGTAGGTCCAAATAGTCCTGGACCCCAAGGCTCAGCAGCCTCCTGTGGTTGAGTCCAAGTCCCTCATTGTTTTCTAAAGCTGAAAGCTCCGAGCAAGATAAGCCACCAAGAGGCTGCTTGTATGTCTCCTGCTGGTCACTCTGGCCTTTTGCTTCTGTGAGGGTGAGTATTATTGCCATCAGTCTAGCCCGAGCCCCTAACTAGTACCATTTCGTGCATTAGGTAAGCCTGTTAGGGGTGGAGCTGGGGGTCTGGGACTAAGCAGATTTCAAACTTTTCCCTGTTCTCATTGATATATCTGTAAACTAACCCAGGGCTCATCTCATCCACCCCAATACCATGGAAGCTTAGCAGAAACTCATCCCAGGCCAATATTAGGAATTCTTCTGCCTCAGTTTCACACCTGACTGCGAACCATCTTCCAGATGCAGCTGGATTTATCAGCAGGAGTGGGGCAATCTGGACTCTGCCTCTTCCCAGCATGGCTTTGGGGAATGTGCTGTCTCTCTGCAAGCCTCCTGTTGTGTCTGGTGCTCAGAGATTCTGCCAGGAGTGGCTGTGGGAGGGGAGTGAGGTGAAGCAGGTCAAGTCCAGCTGTGGTAGGAAGCTGCTGCCCGAGGTTATCAGGCAGCCTCCTCCCTGAGCCCTTAGGTGTCATTTGAGCCCTCAGCTTCCAAAGCATGAACTCAGACTCACAATATGTTATAGCTGGAAGGACTCTGGAGAGCTCCCAGGACAAGAAGGGGTTGGAGGTCTCAGACTCTGTGAAACAGAAACCTGTAGACGGGCTCTGAGAATAAGCAGCACTCACTGTGTATCTCGGGCATGACTAGGTTTCTAGTGGTCCTAGCAGGATTAGTAGTGGAATTAGTCCATCGGTAGCGTTATGATTTCTGGGTTCCTAGAATTCATTCTAGCCTTTGTATAATTCTTCTTTTTTTTTCCAAAAATTTTTTTCACTTTTTTTTGTTGTTGTTGAGACGGAGTCCCATCCTATGCCCCTGAGCAGAGTGCAGTGGCTTGGTAGCTCACCGCAACCTCAGACTCCGGCTTGTGGGCATCCCGCTGCCTCAGCTTCCGGAAGCCGCTGTGATTATAGGTGCTCACCGTGGCACCCCGCTGGATTTTTCCATTTTTTTCATGGAGTCAGGGTCTCATTCTCTCTCAGGAGAGTCTCGAACTCTTGAGTTCAAGTGATTCTCCCTTCTCAACCTCCCACAGTGCTGGGATTACAGGCATGAGCCACTGTGCCCGGCTTAACTTTTTTTTTTTTTTTTTATTAAATCATAGCTGTTTACATTAATGCAATCATGGGGTACAATGTACTGGTTTTATATACAATTTGAAATATTTTCATTAAACAGGTTAACATAGCCTTCACAGCATTTTCTTAGTTATTGTGTTAAGACATTTATATTCTACATTTAGCAAATTTACCGTGTATCCTTGTAAGATGCACCGTAGGTATGGTCCCACCAATTAGCCTTCCTCCACCCGCTTCCACCTTCTCCTCCCCTCCGTCTCCCCTTTTCCCTTTTTCTGGGCTATAATTGGTTTCACAGTAGGGCTGAGTACATTGGATACTTTTTCTTCCATTCTTGAGATACTTGGCTAAGAAGAGTATGTTCCAGCTCCATCCATGTAGACGTGAAAGAGGTAATGTCTCCATCTTTCTTTAAGGCTGCATAATATTCCAGGGTGTACATATACCACAATTTATTAATCCATTCATGGGTCAATGGGCACTTGGGCTTCTTCCATGACTCAGCAATTATGAATTGGGCTGCAATAAACACTCTGGTACAGATATCTTTGTTATAAAGTGATTTTTGGTTCTCTGGATATATACCTAGTAGAAGAATTATAGGATCAAATGGCAGGTCTATTTTTAGATCCCTAAGTGTTCTCCAAACATCTTTCCAAAAGGAACCTATTAGTTTTCATTCCCATCAGCAGTGTAGAAGTGTTCTCTTTTCTCCACATCCATGCCAACATCTCTGGTTTTGGGATTTTGTGATGTGGGTTAATCTTACTGGAGTTAGATGATATCTTAAAGTGGTTTTGATTTGCATTTCTCTGATGGCTAAGGATGATGAGCATTTTTTCATATGTCTGTAAGCCATGTACCAGTCTTCTTTGAAAGTTTCTCTTCAAGTCCATTGCCCACCCTGACATGGGATCACGTGTTCTTTTCTTGCTAATACGTTTGAGTTCTCTGTGGCTTCTGGTTATTAAACCTTTGTCAGAGACATAACTTGCAAATATCTTCCCCCATTCTGAGGGCTGTCTTCGTGCTTTACTTACTATAATCCCGGCTCTGCAGAAGCTTTTTAGTTTGATCAGGTCTCAGTAATGTATTTTTGGTGTTGCTTCAATGGCCAGGGGGAGGGGCGATTCCTCCTCATAAAATATTCGCCAAGGCTGATTTCTTCAAGTGTTTTCCCTGTACTTTCTTCTAGGATTTATATAGTTTTATGCCTGAAGTTTAAACCTTCAATCCAGTGAGAGTCTATCTTAGTTTTACCTTAGTGAAAGGTGTGGGTCCAGTTTCAGCCCTCTACAGGTCATGAGCCAGTTCACCCAGCACCATTTGTTAAATAGGGAATCTTTTCCTATTAAACACATTTAAACATTTAAACACATTTTTCACATTAAACACATTCCTATTAAAAACAGTTTCTCCACAAAGGCAGTCCTAAGAGGGAAATTTATAGCATTGCAAACCTTCCTCAAGAGAACGGAAAGAGAGGAAGAGAGGAAGTTAACAACTTCATGGGACATCTCAAGCAACTGGAAAAGGAAGAACATTCCAATCCCAAATCCAGCAGAAGAAAAGAAATAACCAATTAAATGAGATTGAATTAATCTCTTAAATGAGATTGAATTAATCTCTTAAATGAGATTGAAAACAAAAGGATTATAGAACAGATCAACAAATCAAAAAGTTGGTTTTTTGAAAAAATCAACAAAATCGATAAACCTTTGGCCAACCTAACCAAGAAAAAAAGAATAAAGTCTCTAATCTTGTCAATCAGAAATGGTAAAGATGAAGTAACAACAGACCCTTTAGAAATTCAAAAAATCCTTAGTGAATATTACAAGAAACTTTATTCCCAGAAATATGACAATCTGAAGGAAATGGACCAATACTTGGAAGCACGTCATCTCCCAAGACTTAGCCAGAATGCAGTGGAAATGTTGAACAGACCTATATCAAGCTCTGAAATAGCATCAACTATACAAAATCTCCCTAAAAAGAAAAGCCCAGGACCACATGGCTTTACGTCACAATTCTACCAAACCTTTAAAGAGGAACTAGTACCTATATTACTCAACCTTTTCCAAAACATAGAAAAAGATGGAATACTATCCAACACATTCTAGGAAGCTAACATCACCACTTTTCCCAAAACCAGGAAAAGATCCAACAAGAAAAGAAAATTGCAGACCAATATCACTAATGAATATTGATGCAAAAATATTCAACAAAATCCTAACAAACAGAATCCAGCAACACATCAAACAAATTATACACCATGACCAAGTGGGTTTTATCCCAGGATCTCAAGGATGGTTCAACATACATAAATCTACAAATGTAATTCATCACATAAACAAATTAAAAAGCAAAGACCACATGATTCTTTCCATTGACGCAGAAAAAGCATTTGATAATATTCAGCATCCCTTCATGATCAGAACACTTAAGAAAATTGGTATAGAAGGGACATTTCTTAAACTGATAGAGGCCATCTACAGCAAACCCACAGCCAATATTGTATTGAATGGAGTTAAGTTGAAATCATTTCCACTCAGACTAGGAATGAGGCAAAGTTGCCCATTGTCTCCATTGCTCTTTCACATTGTAATGGAAGTTTTAGCCATCGCAATCAGGGAAGAAAAGGCAATCAAGGGCATCCGTATAGGGTCAGAAGAGATTAAACTTTCACTCTTCGCAGATGATATGATTGTATATCTGGAAGATACCAGGGATTCTACCACTAAACTCTTAGAAGTAATCGAGGAATACAGCAGCATTTCAGGTTACAAAATCAACACTCATAAATCAGTAGCCTTCATATACACCAACAGCAGCCAAGCTGAAAAAAAACAGTCAAGGACTCCATCCCGTTCACAGTAGTGCCAAAGAAGATGAAATATTTGGGAGTTTACCTAACAAAGGATGTGAAAGATCTCTATAAAGATAACTATGAAAGTCTAAGAAAAGAAATAGCTGACAATGTTAACAAATGGAAAAACATACCATGCTTATGGCTGAGAAGAATCAACATTGTTAAAATGTTCATACTACCCAATGCAATATATAATTTTAATGCAATCCCCATTAAAGCTCCATTGTCAACCTTCAAAGATCTAGAAAAAATAATACTTCATTTTATATGGAATCAGAAAAAACCTCAAATAGTAAAGACATTACTCAGGAACAAAAACAAAGTAGGAGGAATTACATTACCAGACCTCAGACTATAGTATAAATCGATAGTGATCAAAACAGCATGGTACTGGCACAAAAACAGAGAGGTCGATGTATGGAACAGAGTAGAGAGCCAACAGACGAATCCAGCCACCTACTCTTATCTGATCTTTGACAAGCCAATTAAAAATATTGAGTGGGGAAAAGATTCCCTATTTAACAAATGGTGCTAGGCTAACTGGATGACAACCTGTAGAGGACTGAAACTAGACTCACACCTTTCACCATTAACTAAGATAGACTCTCACTGGATTAAAGATTTAAACTTAAGACATGAAACTATGAAAATACTAGAAGAAAGTGTAGGGAAAACACTTGAAGAAATTGGCTTGGGTGAACATTTTATGAGGAGGACCCCTCGGGCAATTGAAGCAATGTCAAAAATACACTTTTGGAACCTGATCAAACTTAAAAGTTTCTGCACAGCCAAGAACACAGGAAATAAAGCCCTCATAATGGGAGAAGATATTTGCTGTTATGTCTCCAACAAAGGTTTAATAACCAGAATCCACAGAGAACTCAAACGTATTAGCAAGAAAAAAACAAGCGATCCCATCTCAGGGTGGGCAAGGGACTTGAATAGAAATTTCTCTAAAGAAGATAGGTGCATGGCCTACAGATACATGAAAAAATGCTCTCCATCCTAATCATGAGAGAAATGCAAATCAAAACTACTTTGAGGTACCACCTACCGCAGTAAGATTAGCCCATATCACAAAATCCCCAAACCAGAGATGTTGGTGTGGATGTGGAGAAAAGGGAACACTGCTACACTGCTGGTGGGAATGTAAATTAATTCATTCCTTTTGGAAAGACATCTGGAGAACACTGAGAGAACTGAAAATAGACCTGCCCTTTGATCCTGTAATTCCTTTATTAGGTATATATCCAGAAGACCAAAAATCACACTAAAACAAAAATATTTGTATCAGAATGTTTATTGCAGCCCAATTCATAATTGCTAGGTCATGGAAGAAGCCCAAATGCCCATCGACCCACAAATGGATTAATAAATTGTGGTACATGTACACCATGGAATACTATGCAGCCCTAAATAAAGATGGAGACTTTACCTTCTGGCTTGGCGCCTGTGGCTCAAGCGGCTAAG
>NW_003852535.1:4075621-4088663 GCF_000181295.1 Otolemur garnettii
ATGAGAGTATTTCAAAATGTATATGAAAACAGCACACTGTACCCCATGATTGCATTAATGTACACAGTTATGCTATAAGAAATAAAAAAAAAATCAGTTTCCCTGAATGTTTTTAATTGGCTTGTCAAACATCAAATTGTATAATTCTTCTGTGGTTTCTCTTGTCCTCTAACGGGACTGATTCAGTTCCTCTGAGTTTTCCCTCTCCTCCCACTTCCTGAATCTTCTCCTCTCTCTCTGTGTTGCTCCTGGTCCTGGCCTCTCCAAAGCCTCCCCACAGTGTGATTCTGTCTGGTCAGGAGTCATATCAGAGCCTGGTTGGGCCCCTCCTGTATGCAGGGTGTTTGCCAAAGACTTGGATAATTGACATTCCTGACCAGACAGAGTGGGTGCTGCCAGTCTCCCCACGTGGCCCAGTGGAAGCAGGAATGAGCCCCAGTTTCCTCCTCTGACCACCTCTATGGATCCTGAGCATCACCACAGTAAAAGAGGCCCCTCTCAGTTCCCCAGACAACCTTCTGAAGAGCATGAAAATGACTCACTTTCTTTAATTTACAGTTTCTTTTAGCTGTTTCCTCCAAAGGTGCAATCCTAGGTGCTGTGACTTATTCTGAAAATATCACCTTCAACATTTTATCAATTTTACTTCCTTTTCTGTAGATTTACTCTCATTTCCCTGATCTCCTGTAGGATTCTGACTCTACTATTCACTCTAAAATCTGATTACTGCAAACTCTTATTTGCCAACAGCCAAGACTACGAAAATGTCAGTCAATGGGCAGAGAAAGTGTAATAGTTTCACATTTGGAAAAGGGAATTTCAGCAAACTCAAGGATCTGTGGGAAGTAATGCCTTAAAGAAACAGAACCTGAATGAGTGATCAGAAAACTAGGCTTCCAGTCCCAGCCCCAGCCCTTGCAGTGAGACTGTGAAGAAGTCCCAATTTCCAGAGTGTTACACGCTCACTGGCGCTATCATGGGATGGAAACTTGCAACCCTGGGGATACTGTCTGGTCCAGCATGTAGGATTCATGGGAAAAAATAGATTTTCCCATTTTTTACTTTTGTTCTGCAGCCAATACAGGAGTGGTCTGTCCAGCATTGGGTTATGAAATGACAGACTTCTTATTTCTTCAAGACCAACATTTCACGTGACTACTTGAGAAAGACAAAGTGCCTCAGGAAGCTGTTGATGCCATGTTGGAAGGGAAGACATGCACAGATCAGATGCCCTTTTCTGACAGGGTGAAAGTTCAGGGAATATTGGTAATTTCTTTCTCTATGTATAGTTAGAGGTGTCTGGTCAGCTGCACAGCATGAAAGGAGGTCAGCTTGCTGCCCTGTGGGGACACAGGTGGTGGGGCACCAGCCTTGCTAGTTACCTCTTGCTTCCCTATGGGATCACAGGGTGGGTGCTCCCCTGACAGCTGCAGAATTCAGCTCAGCTGCACACCTCATCGTGGGCATGCTCCCCCTCCTCAATTCCCTTGCCTGGCTGCCCTGTTGCCTGTAGTGTCCTGTAGAAGAGGACAGTCAGGCTACTGGCAGGGGTGGTGGAGGGCCAGGCACTGCAGCATCCCTGTCAAGAGATCTCCTGGGGCTGAGGACCACTCATGCAGTGGGGCACAGTCACTGGGAGTCTTGTGAGGAGTGTTGGGGGTGATGTCACTTCATTATGAAACTGAGGTGTAGGCTGGGGAGCTAGAGCCGGCCCCCAGAGCCTGGATCACTGCAGGCGGCAGTGACCTTGGTGCTTTGTCTCCTGCAGGGCCATGGGAAGTTGGAGCTCTTCCTTTATGTCATTCTCAAGAAATCAGGCATTTTCCAGGGGCATTACCCTGGGGTTACATCGTGAACTGCCCCTGTAAATGCCCACAGAAGCAGAGGGCTCTTTGCTGAGAGGTGCAAGGGCTGTGAGACAGAATCCCCACCAGAGACGTGTAGAAGACAGGGCTCCCCAGGGTCCCTCCAAGCCCCACCCAGTCCCTTGGTTCTAAGCCCCTCACTGTAGGGAAACGATCACCCTCAGCCCTGGACACCAGAGAAAGTCAGCCTGGAGCCTCTCTGTCCATGTCTACAATGTCCCCTCCATTATGAGCCCGAACTACATGCTGGAGAGACTTCAGATCTCACTGGCCTGATGGGGAAAGTCTGTCCCTTCCGTGCGTGGTGTGTGATGATGGCACCAGGTGCAGGTGCTGGTGTCCCTCACACACTGGGCTCCTGCCTCTGCCCTTCCAGTTATCTGTGCTGGTAGAATTCCATCTCTCTGTGTGCCTGTGTATCTCCAGGGCCTACATGGCCAACCTAGCTTTCCTTTTTTTCTTTCTTTTTCTATTTTAGGAGCGAATACTGGTGAAGTATGTAGGAGACATAAAAAGGATTTCATGCTGGCTCCACCGTCTTTCAGTGATCCGCCCCACAGCATGTAGAGGTTTCAATGTCTTGTTTTAATAAATTCCTGGCCCTGCACTTCCACCCTGGTCTTGTCATGATCCTCCCACCTCAGGCCTCAAGTTGAGGGTGGTTTTCATAATGAAGCGGGCTTTGCTGTGGGTAGTATCAGTTCTGGAGAACAAATATCCTCTTGCCAAACACTGCCTGAAGTTCAGGCCTCACGAAAGTGCAGTATCCCTGTTCAGGAGATGATGAGTGAGAACTACACTTACGGGTGAACAGGAGCTAAACCCTGGGGACCCCCTGCCTCACTGCCTGGCCAGGCCTGGGCTCACATGCAGCAGCAGCTGGAGTGTGACGTCCCTTCAGAGCCAGTCAACCTGCTTGGTGGCTCCTCTCCATGGTGGTTTGGCTCCTGTGCTTAGGCCAGTATGAATTATCTGCAGTTTAACACAATGTTAGGCCATGTGCAGGTTTCCACTTGGACCAAATGTGTGTCTCATGTACTGGCTCTGGGAGCTCCTTGGTGTCCCCACACTCTCTCATCCCCAAGCCTCCTGCCTCCCCTTTCACTCTTCAATACGTCAGAAACCTGAACTCAGCTGCCAGCTGGACACGGCTCTGCAATACCCCACAGTCATTTCAGAGGCATGATGAAAATTGGACACACTGTATGTCCCCAAATGACTCTTGCTTCCATGAGTCCCTCATGGCCAATGGATCCCTTCCCAGACGGTCTTCTGACTCAGGAAACACAGAGACGCTGTAGGTTCCCACCTTAGAGCTGTGGCTGCTGCAACAAACAGTCACCAACTTCTTGGCTTAGAACAACTTGGTTCTCTCCCACTTCTGGAGGTCAGAAGCCCAGAATTAATAGCATTATGGGCAAATATAGGGATCCACAGGGTTGTGCTATGCTGGAGGCTATAGGGGAGAGCTCACTAATGGTTGCCTGCAGAATCTGGGGACTAATGGCCGTCTCTGCTGGGAGCCACACCCCACCTGACGTTGCTTCCATGATACTTGCATTCCTCTTTTTTCTCCATGACAAATTCTTTCTGCCATTTCATTCGAAAACACATGATTGTGTTTAGGAAACCCTGGATTATTCAGCATAATGTGCCCATCTTGAAATCCTTGACCTCATGGCAACTGCACTGAACTTTTGGTCATGTAGTGTAACATTCACTGATTCTGGGATGGAAGATGGATGCCTATGGGGAGGGGAGTGATAATCAGCCACCTAAAACTCCTCCCCTACTTGACCTAGCAGAGCCACTAACTTCTACTCCTTTCTCTTCCAAAGCATCACCTGTGTGAGTCCCTCCTTCCAATCCAATAGCCAACATCACAGCCCAGTCTGCGTCCTCGGCTCAGACCAGTGTCTCCAAAATTGTGTCCCTTTCTTCGTGCAGCCTTCCTGCACCCTGCCCTCCTCATTCCCACCAAAGTGAGCCTCTGACAGTGTAAATGGATCCTGATCCTCTCTTCGGTATTTCTAAGTGACTAGAGGGCACTTGTTCTGAAGTGGTTGAACAACAAGACTTACTGTTTTCTTGTAAACCTGCCTTTATATGAAACTAGCTATTTTTATACAATTGAGAAAATAGTACATAACACCTATTATTAATCAAACATTGCTTTAAAAATTAACTTTTATATTTAATCACATCAGGTAACATGAACACTTGACAATGGCACCTCACTGTGTGATGTACACTGCTGATTCAGTCTGCGTGCTCTGCTTGGTGGACACAAACACTCACCGAGCTCTTGCAACACTCTGGGAAACCCCGACTGGAGCCATTGCTGGGGGAGGCCACAGCTCTTTGGTGTACATGAGGATGTTCAGGACCCTCTTCTTGCCCCTGAAACCTCATCTCCCTCTCCTCAGGTGAGGAGCTCTGTGCAGAGCTGGAAGTGTTTATAAGTCATTTGTTCGTGTATCATGTTAAGTAACACCCTTGCATAAGGGCATATGGTCCCTTTGCCTCCATAGTCCTCCTGCTCATGACACCAGACAGCCTCATCTGTAAAATCCATGCCACACATCTCCTGCTCTGTGAAGCCCTCTCTCCTACCCACGCTTGAAATTCAATCTTTATGCACACATGCACCCACCCACATAGACATCCGTCTGTTATCCTCAGTTTACCCTTTTGTGATATAGGATGCGTGTCATAGAGTTGCTCTCACAACAAGAAATAAATACTGCAAAGCACTGATATTATAATATCAGCAATCAATATTATAATGCTTTCAACTACTAGAAGTTTCCATTGATTGAGCACCTCGTGTGCATTTTGCTGGAAGACTTTCATGTTATTCCTCACTTAGTTCTCAGTACTAGCCAGGAGGGTCAAAGGTTGTTGCCATGATTTCACATGAGAGGGATCAATGCTCTACCTAGTTGTCCTCAGCCTTGCTTTCCTTTCTGTTTTGGAGGCCCCTGGGAATCTTTAAAGCAAATGATATCAGGCTTTCCTCAGGACACCTGTATCAATCAATCTATGTGCAAGTGGAGCCCGTGCAGTCTTCCTCCTGCACTTCCCACTCCAAGGGGAGGTGCAATGGTCTAGTGAATTGGGGGGCAGTAGTTGGAAAACAAGAGTTCCCCATGACACTTAGAGAAGTCCCAGTGTCAGTGAGGTTTCACCTTGAGGTCCCTCCCTTAGCAACTTCAAAGCCTGGGGATTGCACATTGCTCCTCCACTTCACCATTATAAAAAGGACAACACCAAGGTCATATATGGTGATATATTACCTCAAGAGCTGCTGTCAAAGAGTATAAATGGGATCAAACGAGCTGGCTCAGGCTGAGGAAGAGAGGAGAAAGTATTAGAAGGTATTATTTAAGGGCTACAGGATTTCTGATTGGGATGATGTCAATTTTCTGGAAATGAATGGGGTGACAACACTGTGAATGCTCTTCCTGCCACTAAATTGCACACTTAAAATGGTTAAGGTGTTCAATTTGATGTTATCTGTATTGTACCACAATGAAAAATTACATCACCCAATCCTCACCATCTGTAAGGCAGCAGGAAACTAGCTACACAGGGAACTGTGGCTCTATTTTCACCCCCAATGGACACACTGTCGTAGGTCTGTGGTGTCCCAGCTTGCCACATGTCTAGGTGTTAATGCTGTTTTGGATTCACCTCCTGGGCTTTTTCTTTGTTGTAGGTCGCATTAATTCTTAGGAACTCTAGTTGAAAACTCTCAGGTTGAGTTTGGCAAGAAGAGGGTTGACTCATGCAGGGCCTCTTGCCTTTATCCCTCAGGCTTTTCCCAGGAGCCCTGGGCTAAGGAGGGGCTCATCATTTTTCACCCTGAACAATTATGATCAATTTCTGCAGAGAGTCTCTTCCTTAAATATCTTCTTTCTACAATGCGTCTTACATTTTCCAAAAAGCTCAATGTTCAGAAAACAAAGCTCTTCTTTTTCAGTTTTCTTCAGAGTACAACTTCCATGAATCTCCATTTTTATGGAATAAAACTGAATATTTCAATTAAGAACTTAGAATATTTACCTTTTTATGATAATCAAAACATTGCACTTATAAAGAGTACTTTTGTTTTAATCATTCATCACTTGTATAGTATTCACTGTTGACACTGAGATGCTAAAAAATCTACTAAAAATTGGATTCTCAGGCGGCGTCTGCGGCTCAAAGGAGTAGGGCACCAGCCTCATATGCCAGAGGTGGCAGGTTCAAACCCAGCCCTGGCCAAAAACTGCAAAAAAATAAAAAAATAAAAAAAATAAAAAAAAATTGGATTTTCTCTCTCAACTGAATAGGAAACAAAATCAAAGTTGGCAGAAGTAAGTCCTCATGTTACTTAGCTAATGGGAGATGGAATCCTAAACCTGATTCCAAACTCACCATGCATGGAGAGGGAAGAGGGCCTCTTCCTTGGTTGCTGCGGCCTCTCCTTCCTTCAACCCCTTTCCAGAAGGAGAGGCCAAGAGATATTCCTCACTGTCTGGGGTCTCTGTATAGGAATTACACTGTTTCCTCACTCAACTCTGTCCCCATGTCACCATGCCCACACATGCACCCCATGGAGGTCAGTCTTTGCAGGCCTCTGACACATTTTGGGGCACAGGTTGGGATGTGGTAGGATGGAGAGGTGTGAACTGAACACCAAGTAACACAGCCCTGGAATCCCAGCCCTAGGCTCTGGCCAAGGCCAGGGAGGCCCCTGGGATAGGGGAGGCCTTGATGACTTCGAAACAGCCATCTCACTGCCAACTGAGATGTTGCCAAGACCAGAGGACTTTCCTGAAGTGTCTATCCAGAGAAGCAGCTCCCCTACTCCTTGTCTAGACCTGGTAGAATTTCAAAGAGGAAGAGCTTCACCTCCAAAGACACGTCTGAAGTTGATTTCTTACTAGCCTGGTAGGTGAGAGGGGACCAAAAATGAACAAAATCAGGTTTAAAAAAAAAAGGAAATGTGAGTATCCTTCCTCCACAAAGTGTGTAGCAGATTCATAGCTGCAACTTACAGTTAATAGAAACTTGATGACCGTCTAATCTTCAGAAACATCTTCTCTAGGCTTTTTGTACAAATGCTCAAATCACTGAGAAATGTGGATCTCTAACAAAGTTACCTTAATATTGACTATGGCAAGGTGTTTCAAATGTCCAAAAATATTGATGGGCCCACATCCAAGGTCTTCCAGGGCCCTGAGGGTCAGTCAAATATTACTCTGCACCCAACATACTTTATTTCAGGACACAGCCCGCTCAGTCTGGATAGAACCTGTGAGTGATGGATCTCTGTAGCATGTCATCACCACAGGGGATCAGTTACTATCAGTCACTCCAACCAGAGCACTGAAGCCACCTCAGTTCCTTTAGTTTGTTTACTGCATTTGGGGACCTGAGGCAAAGTCCCTTTTTGGAGAGAAAAAGTCACACCAGCAATACAGTATTCTGAACTTTCTGCTTTTATTTTCTCTATAAAGGATGGTATGCAAAATGGAGTATTCTGGGCTGAGTTAATTGATTATTATTATTGATTGATTATTACTATTAATTGATTCATCAGAGAATGATCAGGTATCTGGGTAAACATGGAGATTAGTGTGGGCACTATGTACCTAATGGTGGGAGCTCTTTACGTGAAAAAATAAAAAATCTCTCAAGGGGATTTAGCCAGCAGGTGGCCAGTCAGGTCTATTAGTGCAGGACACTAGGCATAGCCCCCTATAGGTCCTGGCCAGGGAGACAGTCTCCATTATCAAAGTCATTCTGTTCCCTTTGGAATGAAGGAGGGCAGCCATAGCCAACCACAGGAAAGTATTTGTGTAGATCCACAGCCCTCCTCCTGCTGTCTGTCCTCTTCCCAAATCAGGTATGTTCTTGGCCATTGCCACTCCAGCTGAATGATGGAACAATGTCACCAATAATCCAGACAGCATTCTCTAGAAATTAATATCAGGCTCTTCTCTCTGACTCTCTCATATACTCTCTTTCATAAACCTGAGCCAACTTTGTTTTTCTTTCTTTTGTCACCTTTACCTCTTCCCTGATTACACTGGGAGGGGCTTTGTGTCATATGAGGCTTTTATCCCCGGAAGGCAAGTTGTTGCTGCTTTTTTGTTTTCTCCTGTCAAGTGCCATTTACCCTCAGGGTTCTGCACTTGTTGTTCCCTCTACCCAGAATACTGTTCCAGGATCGTTCCCTGGATATGGCCGTCTACTCATTGATCCACAGGTAACATGGCACCTCATCCCACAGGCCGAGGGGTGTGCTATCTATGACAGCATCTGGTTGTGTGGATGGTTCTTGTTTTTTGCAGCAATTACCAGTTTGTGACACCTGTGACTGATTTGATGTTTGTTTTTGCCTTCCTTGTTGGAAAGAAAAGTACACAAGACAAAAGCAGCTGGCCTAACTTGTTCCTGCAACTGATTCTATGGCAAGGAGCTCAGGGCGCAGCTCATAGGAGAAGCTCTGTAGTTACATGTTCAACAATGAATGGGGGGCGGGATGGAAACTGTCACGTATTCATGGTCATCTCATAGTAGACCACAGGATAGAAGCTTTTCTACAGTATCTACAGTCCTAACAAAGCGTGAGCATGGGGTCATTTGTACACATTTCAGAAGAGGAAAAGAGAACTCAGAGAGACCAAAAGTGCAATTTCCCAAAAGACTTGTCATGACTCTGTGTGGTCTCCAGGATCCAAACCCACATCTCTATGACCCCAACTGCCAAACCATTCAGGACCCAGCACTGCCTGCTCTGATCAAGGAGTTACTCTATTATTCACAGCAGGCTCTGAATCAGTGGATTGAAAACCCTAAAAACCAACAAAGAACTAAACAGAAATTAATTCACAGATTCATAATGGAGTAAATTTTAAAGGGTGAATTAGTCAGGTGAGTCTGGTGGAGAAATGAATGAAAGAGAATGAATGAGTGATCAGAAAACTAGGCTTCCAGTCCCAGCTCCGCCCCTTGCAGTTAGACTGTGAGGACGTCCCAATCTCCAGGGTGTTACACGCTCACTGGCGCTATCATGGGATGGAAACATGTAACCCTGGGGATACTGTCTGGTCCAGCATGTGGGAGCCATGGGAAAAAATAGATTTTCCCATTTTTTACTTTTGTTCTACTTTTACTTTTGTTCTGCAGCCAATACAGGAGCGGTCTGTCGAGCATTGGGTTATACAATGACAGACTTCTTATTTACTGGAGACCGACTTTTCAAGATACTACTTCAGAACTACCAAGCACCTCAGGAAGCTGTTGATGGCATGATGAAAGTGAAGAAATGCACAGATCAGATGCCCCTTTTGGACAGGGTGACAGTTCAGAAAATAATGGTAATTTCTTTCTTTGTGTATAGTTAGAGGCTTCTGGTCAGGTGCACAGCATGAAAGGAGGTCAGCTTGCTGTCCCATGGGGACACAGGTGGTAGGACAGCAGCTTTGCTGGTCACATCTTGCGTCCCTATGGGACCACAGGGTGGGTGCTGGCCTGACACCTGCTGAATTCACCTCAGCTGCACACAGCACTCTGGGCATGCTCCCCACTACTCAGGTCCCCTGACTGGCTGCCGTGTCCTGAGGAAGGGGACAGCCAGGCCCCAGGCAGGGGTGGTAGAGGGCTGGGCACTGTAGCCTCCCAGCTAGGAGTTCTCCTGGAGCTGAGGTTCACCCATGCAGTGAGGCACAGTCACCGAGAGTCTTGTGAGGAGTGTTGGGACTGAAGGCCACTTCATTATGAAAACCAAGGTGGAGGCTGGGGACCTAGAGTCTGCCCATACAGCCTGGGTCACCCAGATGGCAGTGACCTGGCTACTTTTTCTCCTGCAGGGCCATGGGAAGTCAGAGGTCCTCATTTATGTCATTCTCAAGAAATCAGGCATTTTCCATGGGCGTCTGGCTCTTCTATCCATGGAGTTAGGCCCCTGAACATGCTCACGGAGGCTGGGGGCACTGTGCAGAGAGGTGCAAGGGCTGTGAGACAGACTCCCCAGCAGGGAGGTGCAGGACACAGGGCTTCCCAGGGTCCCTCCAAGGCCCACCCAGTCCCTTGGCCCCATGCCCCTCACTGCAGGGAAAGGAGCACCCTCAGTCCTGACCATCAGACAAAGTCACTCTGGAGCCCCTCTGTCCACGTCTACACCCTCCCCTCTGTTAAAAGCCAGAGCCACATGCTTGGGAGACATCAGATCTCATTGGCCTGATGGGGAAAGTCTGTTCCCTTTATGCCTGATGTGTGATTATTACACCTGGTGCAGGTGCTGGTGTCCCCCACACACTGGTCTCCTGCCTCTGCCTTTCCAGTTATATGTTGTGAAAGAATTCCATCTCTGTGTGTGTGTGTCCCCAGGGCCTACATGGCTGACCTAGCCCTCCTTTCTTCTTTCTTTTTCTATTTTAGATGAGAATACTGTGGAAATGTAAATCAGATTCATGAAAAGGATTTCGTGCTGGCTCCACCATCTTTCAGTGATCCACCCCGCAGCATGTAGAGGTTTCAACGTCTTGCTTTAATAAATTCTTTGCCCTGCACTTCTGCCCTGGTCTTGTCATGATCCTCCCGTCTCAGGCCTCATAATGAAGCGGCCTTTTGCTGTGGGTAGTATCAGTTCTGGAGAACAAATATCCTCTTGCCAAACCCTGCCTGAAGTTCAGGCCTCACAAAAGTAAACTTTTGGTGGGGACCCATGCTGCATTATGCTGCAGCGTCCCCATTCAGGAGATGATGAGCGAGAACAAAACTTAAGGGTACTAGGAGCTGAACGCTTCCTGCTGGTCCTGCAGCAAGGGGACCCCCTGGCTCACTGCCTGCCCAGGCCTGGGCTCACATGCAGCAGCAGCTGGAGTGTGATGTCCCTTCAGAGCCACAGTCAACCTGCTTGGTGGCTCCTCTCCATGGTGGTTTGGCTCCTATGTTTAGGCCAGTATGAGTTATCTGCAGTTTAACACAATGTTAGGCCATGTGCAGGTTTCCACCTGGACCAAATGTGTGTCTGGTGCACTGGCTCTGGGAGCTCCTTGGTGTCCGCACACTCTCTCACCCACAAACCTCCTGCCTCCCATCCATCCTCAAAACCCCCAGAAATCTGAACTCAGCTGCCAGTTGGACACCTCCCTGAACACTCCACAGTCATTTCAGAGGTACCATGCAAACTGGACACACTCTTTGTCCCCAAATGACTCTTGCTTCCATGAGCCCCTCATGGCCAATGGACCCCTGCCCAGCCGGTCTTTTGACTCAGGAAACACAGAGACGTTGTAGGTTCCCAGCTTAGAGCTGTGGCTACTGTAACAAATAGCCATCAACTTGTTGGCTTAGAACAACTTGTTCTCTCCAACTTCTGGAGGTCAGAAGCCCAGAATTAATAGCACTGACTTTGGGCAAATACAGGGATCCACAAGGCTGTGCTCCAGTGGAGGATATAGGAGAGAGCTTACTTATGGTTGCCTGCAGAATCTGGGGGCTAATGACTGTCCGTGCTGGGGGCCACATACCCCTGACATTGCCTCTATGATACTTGCCTTTCTCCTATTTCTCCATGATAAATTCTTTCTGCCCTTTCATTACGAAATACATGATTATGTTTAGGGACCCCTGGATTGTTCAGAATCATGTTTCCATGTTGAAATCTTTGACTTCACGGCACCTGTAATGGACTTTTTGTCATACAGTATAACATTCACTGATTCCCAGGATGCAATACGTATGCCTTTGGGGAAGGGCGTGACAATCAGCCACCTAGAGCTTCTTCCCTGCCCGACCTGGCAGAGGGCACTAATTTCCACTCCCTCCTCTGCCAAAGCATCACCTCTGCGAGTCCCTCCTTCCAATCAAACAGCTGTCATCACAGCCCAGTCTGTGTCCTCGGCTCAGACCAGTGTCTCCAAAATTCTGTCCCTTTCTCTGTGCAGCCTTCCTGCACCCTGCCCTCCTCAATCCCACCAAAGTGAGCTTCTGAGAGTGTAAATGGATCCTGATCCTCTCTTCGGTATTTCTAAGTGACTAGAGGGCACTTGTTCTGAAGTGGTTGAACAAGAAGAGTTATTGTTTCTTGTAAACCTGCCTTTGTATGGTAGTAGCTATTTTTACACAATTGAGAAAATAGTATAAATACTTATTATTAACCAAACATTGCTTTGAAAATTAACTTTTATATTTAATCACATCAGGTAACATGAACACTTGACAATGGCACCTTACTGTGTGACAGTCACTGCTACTTCAGTCTGCGCGCTCTGCTTGGTGGACACAAACACTCACCGAGCTCTTGCAACACTCTGGGAAATCCCGACTGGAGCCATTGCTGGGGGACGCCACAGCCCAGTGGGGCACACGAGGACTTCCAGGTCCCTTTTCTTCCCCCTGAAACCTCACCTCCCATTCCGCCACATACTCTATACAGAGCTGTAAGTGTTTATATATCTTTTGTTCATGCACCGTGTTGAATCACATCCTTGCCCAAGGGCATATGGTCCCTTTGCCTCCATAGCCCTCCCACTCATGACACCAGACAGCCTCATCTGTAAAATCCATGCCATACGTCTCCTGGTCTGCAAAGTCCTCTCTCTTACCCATGCTTGAATTTCAGTCTTTATGTACACATGCACCCACCCACATAGACATCCATCTTTTATCCTCAGTTTACCCTTCTGTGATATAGGATGCATGTCATAGAGTTGCTTTCACAAGAAATAAATACTGCAAAGCACTGATGTTATAATATCAGCAATCGATACTATAATGCTTGCAACTACTAGAAGTTTCCATTGATTGAGCACCTCGTGTGCATTTTTCTGGAAAACTTTCATGTTCTTTCTTACTTGGTTCTCAGCACTAGCCAGGAGGGTCAAAGTTGTTACCATGATTTAACATGAGAGGGACAAATGCTCTACCTAGTGGTTTTCAGCCTTGCTTTTCTTTTCTTTTTTGGAGACCCCTGGGAATCTTTCAAAGCAAACGATGTCAGGACATATGTATCAACTATCTGTCTGCAAATGGAGCCCATTCAGTCTCCCTCCTGCTCCTTCCACTCCAAGGGGAGGTGCAATAGTCTAGTGAATTGGGGGGCAGTAGTTGGAAAACAAGAGTTCCCCATGACACTTAGAGAAGTCCCAGTGTCAGTGAGGTTTCACCTTGAGGTCCCT
>NW_003852535.1:4091848-4098834 GCF_000181295.1 Otolemur garnettii
AGTATCTACAGTCCTAACAAAGCGTGAGCATGGGGTCATTTGTACACATTTCAGAAGAGGAAAAGAGAACTCAGAGAGACCAGAAGTGCAATTTCCCAAAAGACTCGTCATGACTCTGTGTGGTCTCCAGGATCTAAACCCACATCTCCATGACCCCAACTGCCAAACCATTTAGGACCCAGTACTGCCTGCTCTGAGCAAGGAGTTACTCTACTATTCATAGCAGGCTCTGAATCAGTAGAAGGAAACCCCTAAAAGGCAACAAAGAACTAAACAGAAATTAATTCACAGATTCATAATGGAGTGAATTTAAAAGGATGAATTAGTCAGGTGAGTCTGGTGGAGAGAAGAACAAGAGAGAAAAGAAACAAACCCTCAATTTTAGGTAGAAAACCCTTTTTTGAAAAAGGAATGTCTAGAGGGAGGAAGGGCTGCCTCCCGGAGGGTAACTGCATTATTGAATCCAGCCCAGCTATGATCATAGAGGACAGAGGCTGTGAAGACTTCAGACCTTGAAGAACAGGAGGAGAAGAAGAGGTAGGAGATGAAGAGGAGCTGGAGAAAAATGAGTAGAAGAAGTGAGAGAGGAACAGAAGACCGCAGGACATATAGCACAGGCTCACACTGTTGGAATTGGTTTGGGGTTTGGGAAACACTTTCACATCCATTTTACCTAAAGCCACATGTCATTACTACGGTTCCCAAATTATCATAGGTTCAAAAATCACTTTCTACTCCGGCTTGCTGGGCTCCCCTAGGAAGATGGGGATTATTTCCTTGTCCCAGGCCAGGCTGAGTCTCTGACTCATTCCCTCCTTCCTGGCACTGACTGTGCTGCCTGTCTGGCAATAAATAGAGCCGCCTCAGAGCTCCAGCCACTGTCACTTCCTTGTTCCCTGCCACACACCACTAAGACAGCTGACTGTCTTGGTCCCACTATGAAGCTGCTGATGGTCCCACTGCTGACTGCTCTTCCCCCCTGCTGCTCGGCAGGAGAGCCCAGTGCAGGGGGGAGGCCGGGAGATGGAAGGCATTGCTGGGCCCCTGTGGAAGAACTCCTGTTCGACACGCCCCAGCACAGGAAAGCTCCAAGAGGAAGGATCTATATGCAGTGGGCCTCAGGATCACATTCATTCCAGACACTAAAGTAGTGGTTCTCAACCTTCCTAACGCCACAACCCTTTAATACAGCTCCTCAAGTTGTGGTCACCCCCAACCATAAAATTACTTTCATTGCTACTTCATAAAAATAATTTTATGTTTGGGGGTCACCACGACATGAGGAACTGTATTAAAGGGTAGTGGCATTAGGAAGGTTGAAAACCACTGCACTAAAGCAGATAGGAGGTCTGTGCCCTTCAGAGAAGCTACACACAGTCTCACTCCCCTCAGGGTGTCCCACCAGGGTCACCGTTAGCATGAAAACCAGCATGAGTCTTAGGGTTGAATATTGGACCTTGCTGTCTCAGTGGGAAAAAAGAAAGACATGATTGAAGACCGCATGGCCTCCAGAAACCATCAAATAAACACAAGGCTCCTGAAATGTGGAAGGAAAAGGCAAACCTCCCAGAGAGAAGGCTCAGGCTGCAGCGTGTGACCAGTGTCTCTCACCCTGTGGTCTCACCTGCATTTGCAGAGTTGATCTGAGTTCTCTTTGGGATGCCCCCAGGTCGCAGTGTGCTTCTCAAAGCACACTGGAGAGGAGAACTCACAGTCTCTGGGGGCCCCTCAGGCAATCAAGATCTAGGGGGAGGACAAAGCCCTGACAGCTGGAATATGGCAGCACTTACCCTTCACAGAGGGAGCTGCCTTTTAGCATGTGCAAAGCCTGTTTCCATACCCACCCTATGAATTCCCAAAGCAGGTGGGTGTGGGCAAACAAGTGATCTGCTCACAGTCAGAAATCACAGAGCCGGAACCTGTAGCACAGTGGTTACGGTGCCAGCCACATGAACCTAGGCTGGAGAGTTCGAACCCAGTCCGGTCTAGCTAAACAGCAATGATAACAATAACAAAAAAATAGCCAGGCGTTGTGGTGGGCACCTGTAGTCCCAGCTACTTGGGAAGCTGAGATAAGAGAATCGCTTAAGCCCAAGAGTTCGAGGTTGCTGTGAGCTGTGACTCCATAAAACTCTACCGAGAATGCCATAGGGAGAATGTCTCAAAAAAAAAAAAAAAAATCACAGAGCCAGACTAGAACCAGCTCTTTCCCCTCCACCGCAGGGATGGGCACAGCAGATCTCTTCATGAAGGGAAAGTTCTGTGTTATGTTCTTTGATGTTCTGACAAGATTGAGAGTCAGGTCAAACTAGTGGACAATATTCCAGATGCAATACTTCTATGACGGGTAGGAAGTCTCCTTGGCACACACCCCCTCAGCCTTATCAGCTGTGCAGCTCTGTGTGGGGAAGGAGAGGGTGGACCCTGCTCCCACTTACAGGGACAGGATGAGGGGACATCACACAATTGGGGGGGGGTGCTACAAAACTCAGTAATCAGGGTAGGTAAATTTTGCCCAAATAGTTTTAAAAATGAAAATTAATGCCTAATCCAGGCATCGTCAAACTACGGCCTGCAGAGGACATTCATCGGGCCTGCCGGGTGTTTTTGCCGCTGCTGCTTGTCCTGCTTAGCCGCTGCCTGTCCTTTTGAACTATAGTCCAGCCCTCCAATGGTCTGAGGGACAGTGAACCCTGGCCCCCTGTTTAAAAAGTTTGAGGACTCCTGACCTAATACATGATCAGTGAAAGTTAAAATTTTAAGTCAAGGCTGGGTCCACCTGACTTTGCATGCTTCACCTCACCGGCTGAACATGGTCCCAGTCCTGCACCCCTAGGTGAATTAGAGTGAGCTCAGAGGAGCCCATCCATGGCCAGCAGGTCCAGTGTGGACAGGAGGACTGGCATGGGACAGGGACTCTGAGCCTGACCTCATGTCAGACAGAACCCAAGAGCCTGAGGACCTCAGAGAGGGTCTGGTGGGCAGGTGATGGGGTGAGGGGCCAGAAAGCACTTTCCAGTGGGAGCTCAGGGCTTGGGGAGCAGACTGAGGAGGAAGGTGCCTTGCAGAGCCCTCAGTGCCTCACTGAATTCTCCCGTGCCTGTCTGTGTCTGTCCCCCACAAGCGCCCTTCATGGGAGGCCCTGGAACGCCTCTTAGAAGAACAGAAAGGAACTTTAGTATTTTGCAGTTAGTTTATTGAAATAAAGATGTATTCAGGTTTCAACAAGTGTCTTGCAGTTTTCACTTAAAAGAACAAAAGAAGAAAAAACGTTGTGTTTTCTAGCAGTCAACAATGATCATGATCTGTCTGCCATATCTGAGCCAAAGTTCTTGTGGGATGTTAGTACTGTTGACAAAATTTGCTGCCATAGATGATTTGCTGAAAAACAAACACAGACAGGACAATGAGATTTTCAACTCTCCCTTGCAAAGGCAAATATGTAAGTCCAGACACTGTTCTCCTTGTTGTTTTCCTGCGATTGTCCACAAACATCTCACTCCCAAGAAAATTAGCTCTGGAAGCAAAATGTGAATTATCTCCTCATTTATTCCTATTTTCAGGAGATATTTATTAATACCGAAGAGGTCCTGATATTTCTGGATACCTTCCACATGGGGCAACTGCTTTAATATTTTTTCTCCAAGTTTTTGTTCTTTAAAATAATTTACCCAATTAAAATGCTGCATGTACAATTTGTTGAGGACATGCCAGTTTGAAGTGTTTCTGATGCCACTTTTTCGACACAGAATTGTGAACATCTCAGCTCAAATATAAACATGGTTTATAGTTCCGAGTTCTTTCATGATCTTAAAAGTTCGAAATATTTTAACACACTGCAGTTCTTCATTACCTTTGTGAACTCTGAATTCTTAGAGAGCTACACTGAAAATGATTGATATAATTTTGGTTCAAAAGAAACAATGCTCCCACCATCCTAAACTGCAGATGATGTTCCCTTTTATCCTTAAATTTGGGGGTATATTTCTAAATTGTTTTTTCTCTAGATTGTTTCAATGGAATATTGGGATACTATTAAGTAAATGCTAAAAAAAACTCTGAGCAATGTATACATAACTAGACAGATATAACAAGTGACATTCCTTTAGATAATTCCTTCGCCCATGCTGGTTTCATACCCATGATCTATACTTTCCATTTCATGAGGAACTGAATTAAATGATCCATGATTTCCAATCAAGTATGGTTACACATCTTGCTGGCTCAGACATTCACGTTAAATTCTTTATTTTGGAAAATGTATCATATGTATGAAATGTATTTTCTGAACTCTGAAAAAGTATTTTAAGACCTTTTTCTAATTTTGTGAAAAGGGGTAAGTTTCTTTGTTGGTTCCCCTACAAGTGAGAGGCTCCTGGAGAATTATTTTTTTTATCTTGGTAGAAAATGTGTTTGTGTCTGTCCCTGTGTGTTGGTGTGTGTGCATGTCTGTGTGTGCACAGGTGTCTGTGTGTTCCTGTGTTTGTGTCTGAAAATGGACTATGGAACTGAGGGGTAGGTCAGCCATTTCTGGAGCTTTCTTTTCCCTCTTTTGCTTTTTTCATTTATTATTCGCTGAAGATTCTTAAAATGAAGTGGCAAAGCAGTCGAGGGAGACATTTAAATGAGGTGAAATTTTTAAAAAGCTTGCCCACCAGTTGCTTGGCCTGGCTAGTGCCAGATTTAGAGCCTACTTGTTCCTGGTCAGTGTTGTTAAAAGGTACATAAGAAAAGACCAAAATTACCATCAGGATTCCGATGTTTTCCAGAGTTTCATTCGACTGGTTAAGGAAACACTCTTTAAATTCCTCAACAGCCTCATTGTCCGTTTCACCATTTGTAAACTCATAGAGTACACTTTTGTATTCAGGCATAGACACAGCTGGATTTATTGTCTTATTAATTACATCTTCAAGAAGTTGACAGCCAGAACCTGAGGACAGAGCACAACAATAAGGGCTCATGCCCAGAAGTGTGAACCCACCTTAGAACATCCCTATGAGATCAGTCATCATTGGACATCTCAGCAAGGGCTGAAATTCAGAAAGGCCATGGTGCGTGCTCTAGAGTTCTCAATTCCCGGAGAGGTAAACTCACATTCTAGGGTTCCCTTTAAGTCCTGAAAATTCTTCTACAGCCTCCCAAGTCCAGAGAAGCCACATTCTATGTCTCTTTGGTTAACCAGCACATTTGGGAATTGAGATGCTCTGCCTTGGTGGATCATATTAAATATTATCTGGTCATTCTTGGTTTAAAGTCATGCCAAGATTCCCTGTAATCATGCAGAGTATCAAGGAGGATTTCTTCTCACATAGAAGTATGTATGGGTCTAGAACAGCGGTTCTCAACCTGTGGGTCGCAATCCACAGGAACTGTATTAAAGAGCCGTGGCATTAGGAAGGTTGAGAACCACTGGTCTAGAATATTGTGCACTAACTTAATTTGACTCTCTATCTTGTCACAACAAAGACCATAACAGAACTTCCTGTTTGTGAAGAGATCTGCTGTGCCCACCTCTGTGGTGGAGGGGAAGGAGCTTAGGATCTATAGTCACATGAGCTGGTTGTACCCTGGCTCTGGGATTTCTGTGCGGTTGACTGTGAGCAGATCACTTGTTTAACCACATGCACCTGCTCTGGGAACAAATGAGGTGGGAATATCAATGGGTTTTATAAATGCTACAAGGCAGCTCCTTCTGTGACGGGTAAGTGCTGCCACATTCCTGTTGCCAGAGCCTTTTCTTCCCCTTCCCAGCCTGAGCCTTCTCCCGGAAGGATTCCCTTTTCCTTCCACATTTCAGCAGACTCAGTATTGCTTCACGGTTTCTAGATGCAGAAGCCATAGTACCTTCAATCATGTCTTTCCCTTGCCCCACTAAAATATCTAAATCTAATATTCAGTATTGACACTCATGCTGGTTGTCAGGATCACTGTGATGCCAGTGGGACACCCTAAAAGCAAAGAGATTCTATGATTATACGTGCAGCTCCTTTGCAGGGCAAAGCCCTCCAGGGCACCGCTTGTTTTCATGTATGTGATCCTGAGATCTATTGCGCATAGATGAATTGTCCTGGCCCTGCCCTGTGCTGGGGATTTAGGACCCTGAATTTCTCCAGAGATAGTAGTCAACGCCCCCAGTTCACAGGCCATCCCCCTGCACAGGGCTCACCTGCAGAGCAGCAGAGGGGAAGGGCAGCCAGCAGGAGGACAGTCAGCAGCTTCATGGTGGGGATGATGCAGTTGACTTTCCAGTTGTGTGTGGCAGGAAGCAAGGAAGTCACTATGGAGGGAGCTCTCAGCCTGCTCTATTTATTCCCAGGCAGGTACCGCAGGCCCTGCCAGGAAGGAGGGAATAAGCCAGAGACTCAGTCTGGCTTGGGACCAGAAACCATTGTATGAACCAAGGGGAATCCAACCAGCATGCATAGAAAGGAATTTTTGGACTCACAACAATTTGGGGACTTTAGTAATGACATGTGGCTTTAGATAAAATGGATGTGAAAGTGTTTTCCCAACTCTAAAGCAAATCCAACAGTATGAGCCTGTGTTGTCATTGTTATTATTATTGTGGTCTTCTCTCATTTCTTTTTCCTCCTTATTTTTGTACTCTTTTTCTTCCAGGGCCTCTTCATCTTCTTCCTCTTCTGTTCCTCCTTGTTCTTCAAGATGCAAAGGGCTTCACAGCCTCTATGTCCATCCATCCTCTTAGATTACAGCTGGCTGGGTGCAATCCCGCATTCTTCCTCTGGGAGGCAGCCCTTCCTTTACTCCATAGAGATTCTTTTTGCAAGAAAGGTGTTTCAAGTTTTGGAGAAAACTTATGACTTTCCAAGCTCTGATGAAAATAGAGGATTTGGGCTTGGCACCTGTGGCTCAAGCGGCTAAAGCGCCAGCCACATACACCTGAGCTGGCAGGTTTGAATCCAGCTCAGGCCCGCCAAACAACAATGCACAAAAATATGCTAGTGATGGCTTGGCGCCTGTGG
>NW_003852535.1:4098854-4137663 GCF_000181295.1 Otolemur garnettii
CTGTGGCTCAAGCGGCTAAAGCGCCAGCCACATACACCTGAGCTGGCAGGTTTGAATCCAGCTCAGGCCTGCCAAACAACAATGATGGTTGCAACCAAAAAATAGCTGGGCCTTGTGGTGGGTGCCTGTAGTCCCAGCTACTTGGGAGGCAGAGGCAGGAGACTTGTTTGAGCCCAGGAGTTGGAGGTTGCTGTGAGCTGTGATGCCATAGCACTCTACCCAGGGCAACAGCTTGAGGCTCTGTCTCAGAAAGAAAATTAAGGGTTTGTTTTCTCTTTACTCATTTTTCAACTAGAATTACCTCACTAATTCAACTTTTAAAATTCACTCTATTATGAGGATCTATGAATTAATTTTTCTTTAGATGTTTTGTTTAGGATTTTCCTTTTACTGATCGCCAGCTGCTGTGAATTTGTAGAGTAACTCCTTGATCAGGACAGGAAGTACTGGATCCTGAATGGTAATGGGATTTGGGTGGTTTGGATCCTGGAGGCCATACAGAGTCACAGCAAGAGAGATTACTGGTCTCTCTGAATTTTCTTTCCCTCTTTTGTGAAATATGTATAAATGACACCAGGCTGTGGTTTTGTAAGGATGACAGACACTGTATAAAACCTTCTATCACATGCTCTAATATGAGATAACCAGGAATACATGACAGTTTCTACCCTTGCCACAGTTATGTGTTATTGAACCCATAACTACTGAGTTTCTTCTATGACATGGGGCCTGAGCTCCTTGCTACAGATTCAGTTGTAGGAACAAGTTAGACCAGGTGTTTGCTCTTGTGGCCTTTGCTTTCTAACAAGGAAAGTAACAAATAAATCTACAAATCAGTCAGAGATGTCAGAAAGTGGTAATTCCTGCAAAGAACATGAACCATCCACACAAGCAGATGCTGTTGTAGACGGGCTGCCCAGCATCCTGTACTCATATGAAACAGCTTGTGGTATGAGGTGCCATTTTAACTGTGGCTTAATAAGTGGATGGGCATACCCAGGGAGAGGTCCAGGAAAAGTGTTCTGGGCAGAGAGACAGCAAGTGCAGAGACCTGAGGGCAGATTCGAATTCCTCTGAGATATAGGCTTAAAATGACATAGCAATCTTTCACTCCAAATTATTCTTAAAGTTTTTCATTGATGTCTAAAAATTGTACATATTTGTGGGGTACAGTGTGTAATTCCCATACCTGTGTACATTGTCTAATGATCAAATTAGTGTAATTAACACATCTACCATCTCAAACATTTATTATTTCTTTTTTTTTTTTTTGGCTGAATTCAGGGAACTTTATTGATGTTACATGACAAGGTGGGGCTCCCTAGGCCCCTCCTGTTCTTTAGGGGGTCTGGTGTGGAAACTGTGTCAAGGGGAGACCTGTGAGGTGGGGGACTGAGTAGGCAGGGCACCCCAGCAGCTAAGAGCCTTTCTCTTCCTCTAGTGCTCTGGTTGGGACTGGTGGTCTGGGGGTTCTTACTCCTTGGAGGCCATGTGGACCATAAGGTCCACCACCCTGTTGCTGTAGCCAAATTCATTATCGTACCAGGCAATAAGAAAATCCTACAAGCAGCCAGATACAAGAAAAGTATTACCTACAAAGGGAAAATATCAGTATTAACACAGATGTTTCAACAGAAAATTTTCAAGCCAGAAGAGGATGGTCATCAATCTTTAATATCCTTAAACAAAATAATTTTCAGACCAGAATCCTATATCCTGCTAAACTGAGTTTCATCTGTGATGGAGAAATCAAATATTTTACAGACATGCAAATGTGGAGGAAATTTGCCATAACTAGACCAGCTCTACAGGAAGTACTCAGACCCATTCTTCATAATGACTGGCATGGTGGTCCACCACCAAAGTAAACTCACCCAGAAGTTAAAGAACAAAGCCTAGCTTTCATAATGGTGAAAGGGATAAAAATAAGCTCTGGACCTCTGAAAAACAAGATGACCAAAACTCCACCATACCTATGAATTCTCTCATTGTGCCCATTAAGTGGAAATACCCGATCCCCATCCCTCCTCCTTTATCCTTGCTCCCTCATTCTCTTGACCTCCCACCTTGAATTGATTTGAGTTTTTCTCTTATGTGAGTGTAGAATAGATTGTCCAGTGGCTTCATATTAGAATTGAGTATAACTGGATTCTTGCTTCTCCATTCCTGTGATACTTTACTAAAAAGAATTTGTTCCAGTCCTTTTCTGGAGCGGTTGCGTAGGTAGTGGATGCAGGGAGCCGGGCTCCGGGCGTCATGTATTACAAGTTTAGCGGCTTCACGCAGAAGTTGATGGGAGCATGGGCTTCGGACGCCTATAGTCCGCAGGGATTAAAGCCTGTGGTTTCCACAGAGGCACCACCTATCATATTTGCCACACCAACCAAACTGACCTCTGATTCCACTGCATATGATTATGCTGGGAAAAACAAGGTTCCAGAGCTGCAGAAGTTTTTCCAGAAAGGCGATGGTGTGCCTGTCCACCTGAAACGAGGCCTGCCTGACCAAATGCTTTACAGGACCACCATGGCGCTGACTGTGGGAGGGACCATCTACTGCCTGATTGCCCTCTACATGGCTTCACAACCCAGAAACAAATGAGTTAGGCTGCAGAGGACTGGTTTGCTTTTTGGCATAAACCCTTTGAATTTTCAATATTTCTGTTAAAATTCTTGTTTTACTTGGATGACCTACTTGACTTTTTTGCAAGAAAAACAAAGATATGAAGATAATATTTTGGTTTATGAAATGCTTATTTGACAGTTAAAACTATTGTTTAAAGAACTGACACTCTGCTCTTGTGTTTGTGCTCCTGATTTCCCTGGAGGTTCTGGATGAATGTTGTTCACAGGGTCGTCAACATCAGTCTGTGCTGAGAACCTCGGGGACTTAGGATTGCATTTTCAAGCGTAGGGTGCAGAAGGCTTTCTGGATTTGGATGTGACCAGGGAAGGGAGACAGATGCCAAGGCCAGGTGCATGAAATGAGGGTTCGAGTTAGCAGTCACTGAGGGGATTTTTCCATCTTGCAGTAAAATGTTAATAGCAATTATTTGTTGGGCAGTTCATTTCAAAGGGTTATTTGCCTCATCTCAGATCTTTTGTGAAATTTTATGTATAGTTGTGTATTTATTCCACCATGGGAACAGAGATCACCTGTTTAGTGTTGCACTTTAGACTGTTGTCTGTTAATGTGGCTGTGCCACAAATTCTCCTTTATCTTCTAAAATGTTATGGCTTTAAATTATAATTTATTTTGACAGTGGAATAAATATGTGAAGGAAAAAAAAAGAATATGTTCTGACTCCATCCAGGTTAATATAAAAGATGTAAGGTCTCCAATTTTTTTAATGTCTGAATAGTATCCTATGGTACATATATACCACAGCTTGTTAATCTGTCCTGGGTTGGTAGGCAGTTAGGGTGTTTCCACATTTTGGGGATTGTAAAGTGAGCTGCAATAAACAGTCTAGTGCAAATGTCCTTATGATAAAATGATTTTTTTTCCTTCTGGGTAGATGCCTAATAATGGGATTACAGGATCAAATTGAAGTCAAATTTGAATTCTTTGATGATTCTCTATACTTCCTTCCAAAAAGATTGCATTAGTTTGCCATCCCACCAACACTGTAAAAGTGTTCCCTTCTCTCCATACCCATGCCAGTATCTGCAGCTTTGAAACTTGGTGATGTGGGCTGTTTTCAGTGGGGTTATATGTGGGGTAAACCCCCACAAAAATTAAATGAAATGTGCTCTTTTAATTCCAGAAACTGAGTGAAAAGACTTGCGAGTATTATGCGCTTTTGTCGTGGCCCTAAGTGACCTGGGAAAACACGGTGGGGGCCTGCAGGCCAGGTGTAGAAACCTCCTACAGGGAACCCTGACTGTGTAGTCAAGTCAGCCTGCCAGATAAGGGTTGAAACGACCCATCTGTGCAGAGGACATGACTCAAAGGTTGATGTGAGTGAAAAGAAAAACTCCACTGTAATGATGTGAGTAAAATACTCCATCGTAACTGCAGGGTCTCCAAAGCCATAAGAAAACAGTCATGGAGCCTGTTTCTCAGAAATTTAATTGAGTACATAGAAGAGAAAGGTTTTACTCCTCTGTTTATCCTAACCTTTAACTTTATCAATAGAAGTTAGATAATGTATAGTTCTTTTAAGTCTTCAGAGAGGAATAGCCTGAGCCTAGCTTAAGATGGTTGTCTTACTTTCCCAGACTTTCTTTCTTTAGGCTAATCTTCTGATGGCTATCTCACTTTCCCGGACTTTCTTTTCTATAGTTTAAGATAAGAAATGAGGATGTTAGGATTATCGATCAATGTGGTGTATGTGACTAGCTCCCAATAAAGGGGAGTGGAAAATAAAGACATTTTGCTACATGCCACCTAAGAGTGTATAGTCGTTTCTTGCTTTCAAACAATTCTAGGAGCGAGCTTGCACCTGCGGCCAAGCTGTCCTTCTCTCCCTGTGAAAGAACACCACCCAACATTATATAATATCTCAGTGGTTTTGATTTGTATTTCTCTGATGATCAGGGACAATAACATTTTTTCAAATGTTTTTTAGCCATTCATTTTCATCAGAGAAGTTTCTGTTCATGTCTCTTGCTCAGTGGTAGATGGGATTTTTTGCTCTCTTGTTGTTGTTGTTGTTGTTGATTAATCTCTCTAGATTCTAGTTATCAACCCTTTGTCAGATTCATATCCTGCAAATATCTTTTCCCATTCTGAGGATTGTCTATTTGCTTTAGTTGTTGTGTCCTTGACTGTGCAGAAGCCTTCAGCTTAATTAAGTTCCATTTGTTTATTTTTGTTGTTGTTGAATTGCCACTGAAGTCTTTGTCATAAAATCTTTCCTCAGTCCAACATCGTCAAGAGTTTTCTTTCTAAGATTTTTTATCATTTCATGTCTTAGATTTAAATCTTTTATCCATTGCGAGTCAAATTTGTAAGTGGTGAAAGGTGTGGGTCCGGTTTCAGTCTTTTACATGTGGTTATCCAGTTGTCTCAGCACCATTTGGTGAATAGGGATTCTTTCCCCCACTGTATCATTTCATTTGGTTGGTCAAACATCAGGTGGCAAGTAGAGACTGGTTTCATCTGTTAGTTTTCTATTCATTTCCATATGTCTATGTCTCACCTTTAGCCATCTTGATGGTATTGTTCGCTACTCTGGGCAGTGTAGGGCACAATGCATGGCTCAGCACTCCCCAGCCTCGCCCTAGCGCCCCTCAAATTATTTTTAATCATTTATCATCCACTGGTAAATTAGGGCTTCCTTTGATTTTATTAAAGTCAATACATTAGACATGACTTGATATAGAAAAAAACCTTTTGTGATGACAAAATAATACATTAAATTATTTCTTTGAAATCTAGAGATTTCTACATGCAGAGTCAATGCCTTGAGTTAAGATTCGGATGGAGGATGTGAATATCTCGGTCTTTGACAAAATGGAACAGGAATGATTATGAAAGGGAGGTGGAAACAACAGACAGTGTGACCACATGGTACATACATAGAACAAATATATGTGGATGTTAAAATCTCAGAATGATCCCTTATGTGTTCATCAATTTGAATATCGAGTCCCCAGAGAATCCCTGGGGGTATAAGTTCAGCCAAGAGGACAGGTATGACCAGCACATCAGTTGTTGATGACGGTTGTTCAGAGACTCTGTGTATCTTTGAGATAAATAAGAAATATCTTGGGTGGCTCACGCCTATGGTCTCAGCTACTTGGGAGGCTGAGGCAGGATGACAGCTTGAGCCCAAGAGTTCAAGGCTGCAGAAACCATGATTGAGGCACTGTACTCCAGTCTGGGCAATCAGCAATGATAATAAAGACAAGAGTGTGAAGGCTGAAATGGAGACCAAGAAAATCACATGGAGGAGAATGAGAAAAAGCCAAAAAGGAGTCTGTGAACACATCAGGACACATTCTCCATGGAGGTGTTTCTGATGATCACTGAAGCAACTACAGTGAACAGGCCTTCATCAAGATTCTTGGACCCAGGAATGGATGGATGTATCTTTCCCTTGGGAGTTCTCCACTGCACCTGGGGCTCTGAGTATCAACCCACTGAGGTGCACTCCAACTGGAACTCCCCTCTTTTAACTTCTGCATAGATTTAGCCTTCTTGACAGAGAATGATTTAAGCACATGACCTTTACTGTGTAGTTTATTTCCATTATTAATGTATTGTAATATAAAATGAAATAATTATACAACTTATCATAATGCAACCTCTCTGCTAAGGATAATCTATATTTGCAGCCTTTCCTCAGTGCTAGCATCACTGCCTTAGCTCCATCTCAGACCACCAGGCATTAGATTCTCATGAGGAATGTGCAACATACATCCCTTGCTTGCTCAGTTTACTTAGGGTCTGCACCTCTATGAGAATCTAATGGCACCACTGATCTGACAGGAGGCCGAGCTCAGGCAGATGATGCCAGGAGGTGGCTACAATACAGATGAAGTTCCCCTGGGTTAACAGATATAAGCATTTTTTTTTCTTTGGTTGTAGCCATCATCATTGTTTTTTGGTGGGCCCGGGTTGGATTCGAACCCACCACCTTATGTGTATGTGGCTGGCGCCTTAGCCACTTGAGCCACAGGCGCCCAGCCCAAATATAAGCATTTTAAAAATTGTGTCTGTTTCTTATAAAATAACCACATTTCATCCTATTATATTTCTACCTTTTTAGAGACAAGATACTTTTGTACTACAAATAAAAGCACAAAAAAACTAAAAACTACACAAGCTGCTGTGACAAGAGCTCCATTGTTGTGAAGCTGAGATCCAGATACTGTCATCATATTTTTCAGATATAAAACTTATTTGAGTGGCTAAATATACACAATAATAAAGAGCACTGTAGTAGTTACACATTTACAGATTATAGTTCTAGCACATTCTAAGCACAGCACAATTACACTTTCCTGTGTGATTCTAGTCTGCTTTTGTGGTTTACAAAACACTTACACACTCCACTGCTGTGATTCAAAACTTGTATAGTCACCAGCTTTATTTTTAGTGTTACTAAGTACTTCCATTCATCTTTATTTTTTTGTTTACATTTTATTTTTCATGTGTGTTTGTTTCTCACACTGCCAGTGAGTTTGTTCTAAGGTTCAGTTTTAGGTAGATGTGAGGGATGTCTTGGTAAGGGGTTCTTGTGACAAACTATGGGACCTAAGTGCACCATTATTAAACCAAAAATAAAGGCCTGTGTTTTATTTACATCATAAAACTGACCCCTAAAGTAATTGAAGCTCCCAGGACTCAGCTGTAAGCTTTGCAGATATGAATCAATTCTATTACAACAGTTTTAAGTTTTGTGGTAGAGCAGGCTGATTGCACAATGTCTAGACCCACTTTTCTCAGTAATAAAATCCATTTTGTTGTTATTGAAAATAAAAAGAAATATCCTCACCCATAACTCTAGTACACTTTCCATTCCAATATTCACTATTAAGAATATTAATACCATGCTAAAATCACTTGGACCTAAACATAAATAACAAAACTTTTGCAAAGTTATGTCAACTGTGAGGAAGGCAATGGAACCAGGGCTGGATTCTGAAGCCCTTTAGTAGCATTTAGAATAGATGACCATTCCTTGTTGACAGACTTGAGTAGACTCAGTTTGGTATGTACTTTGGAAGTCCAGTGATATATTTTATTTACTTCTCTTCTCTCTTTGTTATAATTATAACAATTAACATTTATTGCCAGACACTGTGCTGAGTATTTTTTCTCTATTCCTTTATTTATTCTTTAGACAAATCCTATGAAGTAGGTAACTTTATCACCACTATTTTATAGATCAGACAACTGAGGCTGCAAGCTTAAGCCACCTGCTAAAGTCTCACAAGTAAAAAGTGCCAGAGCCAAGCTGGAGCCCAGGTCCTCTGGCCCCAAAGTTGAACTTCTTCCCAGTCCTCAGTCAATGACTATGTCCTAATTTTGAAAGATGCAAATAATACTTTGGAATTCAAAAAACAGTATACAACTTTCCTATTATGTTTATGATGGGGGCCACTTGAATTTGTAGAATAATTTCAGAAAAGTTGACACGTTTAAATTTTCTAATATTTGCATGAGAACAGGTATTTGTCTCCATTTATTTAGATTCCCTTTATTTGTGTGTAAATTTGATGTGAAGTTTATGATTTTATCTTTAAAAGTTTATCTATTTCCCTATAAATATATTTTAGGATATTTTTGTTGAAGTTTTGTTATTGTCAGTGGTATAATTTTATCTACCATTATGTAATATATTATGTAATATAATAGCAATGGCCAATTATAGGAAAGCAGTTGATTTCCATATGGTGATCTTGTATTCAGCTAATTTGCTGCACTCTTCTCAGTTCTAATAGCTTTTTCATTAGATTGTTTTAGGGTTCCCTGATAGTTGAATAACTGTCTCTATGTCATGACCAGTTCATGGATTCCTTTTTTTTTTTCTTACAGTAGCCTTTTATTTTTAATACCTATTATGCCATGAATTCGTCAAGAAAAGGTTCCAGCAGCTCAGTGAGGCACCTTTCAATTGACTGTAAGAAAGCTTACTATGCTTATTATGCCATGAATTCATGGGGGATAGGTTCCAGCACTTTATGTTCAAATTCCATTGGTTCTCTTGGTTATCCTGTGTGCTATCCCGTATTCCTCTTATGCCATGAATTTACGGGGAATAGGTTCCAGCACTTTATGCTTCTGCTCAACTGGTTGTCCTCCTTCTCCTGTGTGCTGTGCTCTGTGCCTATTATGCCATGAATTCATAGGGAATGGGTTCCAGGAGTTCAGGCTCCTTTCCATGGGTTCTCCCAAAGTGGGGTTCTCTGGGTGGAGTAGGCTGGTGCTTCAGTTGAATCCAGGCACCTTTCTCTTTGCCTTCCTTCTTTTTTCTGATCATTTTCCTTCACACATTTTAGGAAGCTGTCTCGACTCTTAAACTGTTTAATATGCTTAATAGAAATATCAATCCTCTTGACAAGAATCTTGCCCTCAACTTGTTTGTTTACAACAATGCCAATAGCATGCTGGGTAACATTGTAGACTCTTCCAATTTTGCCGTGGTAACATTTGTGTGGCATGCCTTTTTGAACAGTACCCATTCCCTTGATGTCTACAATATCTCCTTTCTTGTAGATTCCCGTAGATGTGGCCAAAGGAACAATTCCATGTTTTCTAGAAGGCCTAGAGAACATGTATCGGGGGCCTCTCCTCTTTCCCTTTGTGTTTGTCATTTTGGTGAATTACTGGAAGATGGCGTCTCCTGGACTCCTTTTTTAAATAGGAAGTATTTCCTCGGTTTTAAGAGAATATTGTTAACATCAGGTTTCCCTTTGTTATTTTTGACTTGTCTTTTAAAGTGATAAATCATAATTGAATATATTTATAACATATACCATGATGTTTTGGTATGTGTTTACAAAAATCCATCACCTCATGTACTCACCTTTTTTTGTGGTGAAAACATTTAAAATGTACTCTTTTAGCAATATTAAAATATAGAATGCATTATTTATTATAGCCACCATTCTGTATAATATATCACTAACACTTCTCCTGTCTAACTGAAACTGTGTACCCTTTGGTTAATATTTTTCTTCTCTCCATTTTAGAAAATAGATTTTACGTTTTAGAAAAATATTAGGCTAATAACAAATCTCAATGGAAAGGACAGAGATTTCCCACATATTCACCACCTCATGCAGTCAACATCCCACATCAGGTGGCACATTTGTTCTAGCTGAGGAACCTGCACTGACCCATCCTCACCCCATGTCCACAGTCTCCATTAGGGTTCACTCGCAGTGTTGAACGTGCTGTGGGCTTTGCCAAATATTCACTGACATGTATCTGCCCTCATAATATCCCACAGCGTGGTGTCCCTGCTCCACAGCCTTCCGTGCCCTACCTGTCCATCCTCCCTGTCCCGTAACCTCTGGCCCCCACTTATCTCTTCACTGTATCCATAGTTTTGCCTTTTGCAGAATGTCATATGTTTGGCATCAGACTGTGTGTGACCATTTCAGGTTGACTCAGTAATACACATTTAAGCTTTTTCCATGTCTTCTCATGGCTGGTTGGCCCATCCCTTAGCACTGAATACCATTCTGTTGTGTGACTGTGCAGTTTCTTTATCCATTCACCTGCTGAAGGGCATCCTGGTGGCTCCCGTGTTTGACCAATTCTGAATGATGCTGCTGTAAACGTCCATGTGCAGGTTTTCTGTGGGTGTCAGGTTCCCACTCATCTGAGTAAATGCCAAGGAACCCACTTGCTGGATTCTAGGGTGAGAATGTTGACTTGTGTATGAAACTGCCACATTCTCTTCCAAAGTGGCTGCACCACTGTGAGTTTCCAGCAGCACTGAATGAGTTCCTGGTGCTCTGCACCTGACAGCATTTGGTGCTATCAGTATGTGACTTTTTTTTTTTTGAGACAGAGTCTCACTTGGTCACCCTTGGTAGAGGGCCATGGCCTCTTAGCTCACAGCAACCTCAAACTCTTGGGTTCGAGCAATCCTCTTGCCTCAACCTCCCAAGTAGCTTTTTTAAAAAGGAAAAGGAGATGAGAGAAATGAAGCTAATCAAAACCAAACAAAAGCTAAAGTGAAGTGTCATTGAGTAGAAGGCTTCATTCGAGTGAGGAATGGACAGGCAAGGTGCAGCTGAGACAGAACTAAACCTGCCTCCACCTCCAGCCAATCTTACATGTCATCACTGCTGGACAAATAGACTGAAAGTGCCATTTTGTTGCTTCACAGCTTAGGTAGCACAAATGCCTGAGTTATACCTTTTAGTTACAAAATAATGCAACTTTAAAGAGGTTTATTACTTTCGGGGAGTTAATTGCCTCAACTGTAATGTGGGACATGTCATAGCTCATAGCTTATATGTTTGTAGCAATGATTAAATGTGATACATTTTGTTTTCCACAGTGCTTACTCATAGTGGTACAGGAAATCCTGAGTTACAAACATCAGGCTTACCACTTATGTGCAATTTAAACTTATAATTCCAAGCTATTACAATAAGTCCCCGCATTACAAATGTCCAACTCATGTACAACTCACACTCAGGAAAGGGAGATTTACAGGTAGTAGATAAATGTACGTGTTCCAACTTACATACAAATTCAACTTAAGCATAAAGCTACACAACCTATCTCATTGGTAACCTGAGGACTGCCTGTAATTACAAACTTTTGCCACATTTTTTTCTCATTTAAAAACTTACATTAAAATAAATCTTAATGTAACCCACAGAAATTATAAATTTAAGGCATTTGTTTTTAATAAATATTCTTCCTTCTAAGTCCTCACTGTTATAATCAGTGGTTTTTAAAAATTTATTTCATATTAATAAGAGGGTACAAATAATTACATTACATTATTTGCATTTGTTAAATAAAGTTCAAGTTATAGTTGAGCCTTTCCTCTGGGCAGTGTCCTGTATACCCTGTATACCCTCAAGTGAAAGCTTAGCCATCACCTCCCTCCTCCCCTCTCTGCTTTCTCTTCTCCCTCCTCCTCTCCACCTGAATTTAATTGTGCTTTTCTCTCATATGGGTGTATATTTGTTTATCTATTGGTGTCATGGTATTGAGTACATTGGATGATTGCTTTTCCATTCTTGTGATACTTTATTAAGAATGTTCTAGCTCAGTGCCTGTAGCTTAGTAGTTAGGGCACCAGCCACATGCACCAGGGTCGGTGGGTTCAAACCTGGCCCAGGTCTGCTAAACAGCAATGACAATTACAACAACAACAACCAAAAAATACCTGGTGTTGTGATGGGTGCATGTAGTCCCAGCTACTTGGGAGGCTGAGGTGGCAAGAGAATTGCCCAAGAGTTTGAAGTTGCTGTGAGCTATGATACTGAGCGTGACATAGTGAGGCTCTGCCTCAAAAAAAAAAAAAAAAAGGAATGTTCTTCAACTCCATCCAGGTTAATACAAAAGATATAAAGTCTCCATGTTTTTTATGGCCTAAACATATTCCATGATATACATATTCCACTGTTCATTAATCCATTCATGAGTTGATGGACATGTAGCGTTGATTACACATCAGTGATTATAAATTGAGCTGCAATAAACATTCTAGTGCATACACTCTTATGGTAAAATGATTTATTTTCTTCTGGGTGACATCTAGTAATGGGATTGGGGATCAAATGGAAAGTTTACTTTTAGCAGCTGAGGGATCTCCACACTTCCTCTCATAGAGGCTGCACTAGTGGGAGACAAGATGGTGGACAGCAGCCAGCTTTTTACAAAGGCTCCTGTCCAGAAGGAAACTAAAAAGACAGAAGTTTAGCAAGGGAGCTGATGGTTTGGAGTGGAGCCAAGAGAGAAGATTGAAGAGCGCACTTCAACCTTCCTGAGGTGAGCTGCGACCCCAAAAATACAATCAAAATGTACAAAATCCACCACCAAGTGGATGGGAGTCCCCTCCCCCACAAGAAAGGCTCACCGTTTACTCCATACAAACAAGCAAGCAGAGTTCAAATATCCTCCCACTCTATCCCATGGGAGAGACCCCCTAAAAACTGGACCTCCTACTCCTGCTGGCATGCCACAGCACCCTCCTGTCAGGCATAAAACTAAAACCATATAAAAGTGTATATATTCCCTACCTGCACCTCTGAACTCCGAGGATTCCCCCCCTACTCTCACCCCGAGGTCTGGAGGTTTGTCATCTATGGAGTCTAGATTCATGGGTATTTCCTTGAGAGGAGTGGAGGGGAAAAGGGCTGGTACTGGTCTGTGCTGACTCTGTGGCACGGGAGTGAGCAGAAGTTGGTCAGCAGAGAGGGAGCTACACAGGAATGGTGGTATCCTGAGGGCAGCAGATGCAGCAC
Source organism: Otolemur garnettii (assembly GCF_000181295.1). Classification (NCBI taxonomy): domain Eukaryota; kingdom Metazoa; phylum Chordata; class Mammalia; order Primates; family Galagidae; genus Otolemur; species Otolemur garnettii. The sequence goes on from NW_003852535.1 coordinate 4,111,745, forward strand.
CAGGAGGGGCTTGCATCCCTAAGACCATTCTGGACAGACACACACTGTCTCTCTGGGCAATCAGAGGTTTCAGGAATTTTTCTCCCATGACAGCCACTGGTGGAGCGGATTTGGGAAATTCTGTGAGTACTGACCTGGGTGGAGCCCGGGGACTAGAATACACGCAGCTCACAGACTTACAGGGACTGCTTATCTGACCATAATAGGACCTAGCCCTCAAGGGGATATAGCTGAGACAAAGGCAGTGGGTGGGCAGAGGCTGGAATTGACACCTGAGTGTAAACTCTAATTGCTTGTTGCCCAGGGCTGAGTTTCTTATCAGCTCTAGCAGCCTTCGACTTGCAGAAGAATTTAGCCAGAGCAACATCAACTAGGCTCAGGGCTGGAACTGAGTGAACTACCCTAGCCTATAATAAAGTTGTCAGGCCTCATCTCCCCCTGCCAGACTCAGATTTCCAGGTGACTCTGGCAGTCATAAACCCTGGGACCAGTTGCTTGCTGGAGTGAATGGTTTCACAGCCCTGTGGGATCACCAGTGACTGGGAGCAAGGTGGGGAAGGAGGTGCCAACCTCACCAGACTAATTCATTTGCTGGGTGGGTCCCTCTGCCCTCACGGAGCACTGGAGCAAGTTATATCTGAGCTGCGAGCAGACCCCTTTTATCTAGCTGCCAGAGACATTTGAATTCTCCCACCTGAGACTGGTGCTGACTGGGACAACCAATTTGGGCCTCTCGAACTGGGCAAATCACCCAAAGACTAACCTAAGTGGCACCCTGGGTGTATGGTTGAGAGAAGGTTTGATTTTCCTTGCCCAGTTGTTGTTTGTGGGGGTGGGGTGACTTAATTGCTGGTATTTCTCCACTGCAGAGACTTCAACCAAGAGTAACTGATTCACTAGGGTAGGACAGAGACCAGCTGATAATAAGACAGAGCCACTTAGCCCCACCACATCAAGCAGGTCCCCAGTCTTTCAGGCCATAACACCATACAGGTCCATGGCAAACCTCAAGAGGAAAAGCCAAATGGGGTAAAATAATCATGGGGCAGAATCAGCAGAAAAGCTCTGGTAATATGAATAACCAAAGTAGATCAACCCCCCCAGGAAAGGATGTGGCTGGTAATATGAATAATTAGAGTAGGTCAACACCCCCAAGAAAGGATGTGGCAGATGAAAAAGAAGATCCCCTATATAAACAGATGGCTGAGATGTCAGAAATTGAATTCAGAATTTGGATTGCAGATAAGATTAATAGAATAGAGGCAAAGATAGAAATAGAAATTCAAGGAGCATTCCAAAAGTTCACTCAAGAATCCAACGAATTCAAAGACAAAACCACCAAAGATTTTGAAACATTAAGGCAAGAGATTGCAGCCCTCAATGATCTGAAAAATATGGTAGAATCTCTTGGTAACAGAGTGCAAGAGCAGAAGAAAGGATCTCAGACATAGAAGACAAAGCTTCTGAATATGCCCAAATGTCCAAGGAGAATCAGAAATGGAAAGCAAAAAACAGATCATTCTCTCAGAGAGCTCTGGAATAATTCAAAGAAAACTAATATTCACCTCATAGGAATCCCTGAAGGCATTATAGGTTATAATTATAATTATAATTATATTATAGGTTATAATTATAACCTAATTATAGCCTTAGAATATGGGAAGGTGGGTGGGAGATGGGAGGTGAGAGGGGTGGATGGGGGGAGGGTGATTGGGGGGGTCACCTGTATGGTTTATCCTACAAGGGTACAAGTGAATCTTTCTAAAAGCAGAGTATGAATGTCTTAACTCAATAACTAAGAAAATGACATGAAGGCTACGTTAACCAGTTTGATGAGAGTATTTCAAAATGTATATGAAAACACCACACTGTACCCTGTGATTGGATTAATGTACACAGCTATGATTTAATTTTTTTAAAAAAGAAGCTGTACTAGTTGGAAATCCCACCAGCAATGTAATAGTGTTCCCGCCTCTCCACACCCACACCAGCATCTTCAGCTTTGGGTCTTTGTGATGTGGGCTATTCCTACTGGGGCTAGGTGATCTCTCAGAGTGGTTTTGCATTTGCTATTCTCTGATGAGATGATCAGAGATGATGAGCATTTTTTCATGTGCTTGCTGGCCATTTGTCTGTCTTCAGAGATTTGTGCTCATGTCTCTTCTCCAATGATAAAAGAGATGGACCATTTGCTCTTTTTCACTTGCATTTTCCTTATATTCTGGTTATCAGCCCTTTGTCAGAGTTATAACATGCAAATATATTTTCCATTCTGAAAGTTGTCTATTTGCTTTGATTGGTGTGTCCTTAGTTGTGCAGAAGCTTTTCAGCTTAATTAAGTCCCATTTATTTATTTTTGTTGTTGCAATTGCCAATGGAGTTTTCTTCAGAAAATGTGGCAGTTTCATACACAAGTCAGCATTCTTGCCCTAGAATCCCACATTTCCTTTTAGGATTTCACTTCACGTCTTCTTTCTTTTGTCTTTTTTTAAAATTATTATTTCTTATAACATAACTATTATTATTTCTTATAACATAACATTAATGCAATCATGGGGTACAGTGTGCTGTTTTAATATACATTTTGAAATACTCTCATCAAACTGGTTAACATAACCTTCATGTCATTTTCTTAGTTATTGAGTTAAGACATTCATACTCTGCTTTTAGAAAGATTCACTTGTACCTTTGTAAGATAAACCATAGAGGTGACCCCACCAATCATCCTCCCTCCCCCCATCCACCCCTCCACTCCCTTCCCATATTCTAAGGCTATAATTAGGTTATGACATTCCTATAAAAGCTATGAATTAATTTCAAAATAGGGCTGTGTACATTGGATACTTTTTCTTCCATTCTTGAGATACTTTGCTAAGAAGAACATTTTCCAGTTCCATCCATATAAACATGAAGGAGGTAAAGTCTCCACCTTTCTTTAGGGCTGCATAGTATTCCATGGTGTACATGTACACGATTTATTGATCCATTCCTGGGTCGATGGGCATTTAGGCTTCTTCCATGACCTAGCAATTATGAATTGAGCTGCAATAAACATTATGATACAAATATCTTTGTTGTAATTCGATTTTTGGTCTTCTGGATATAGACCTAATAAAGGAATTGCAGGATCAAATGGCAGGTTTATTCTTAGTTCTCTCAGTGTTCTCCAGATTTCTTTCCAAAAGGAACAAATTAATTTGCATTCCCACCAGCAGTGTAAAAGTGTTCCCTTTTCTCCACATCCATGCCACCATCTCTGGTTATGGGATTTTGTGATATGGGCTAATCTTACTGGGTTAGGTGGTACCTCAAAGTAGTTTTGATTTGCATTTCTCTCATGATTAAGGACGGAGAGAATTTTTTCATATATCTATAGGCCATGTGCCTATTTTCTTTAGAGAAATTTCTATTCAAGTCCCTTGCCCACCCTGAGATGGGATCGCTTGTTTTTTTCTTGCTAATACGTTTGAGTTCTCTATGGAGTCTGATTATTAAACCTTTGTCAGAGACATAACCAGCAAATATCTTCTCCCATTCTGAGGGCTGTCTACCTGCTTTATTTACTGTGTTCTTGACGGTGCAAAAACTTTTAAGTTTGATCAGGTCCCAAAGTATATTTTTGATATTGCTTCAATTGCCTGAGGGGTCCTCCTCATAAAATTTTTGCCCAAGCAGATTTCTTCAAGTGTTTTCCCTACACTTTTTTCTAGTATTTTCATAGTTTATTGTCTTAAGTTTAAATCTTTAATCCAGTGAGAGTCTATCTTAGTTAATGGTGAAAGGTGTGGGTCTAGTTTCAGTCTTCTACAGGATGCCATCCAGTTAGCCCAGCACCATTTGTTAAATAGGAAATCTTTTCCCCACTCAATATTTTTAATTGGCTTGTCAAACATCAGATAAGAGTAGGTGGCTGGATTCATCTCTTGGCTCTCTATTTTGTTCCATACATCGACCTCTCTGTTTTTGTGCCAGTACCGTGTTGTTTTGATCACCATCAATTTTTAGTATAGTCTGAGGTTTGGTAACGTAATTCCTCCTACTTTGTTTCTGTTCCTGAGTAATGTCTTTGCTATTCGAGGATTTTTCTGATTCCATATAAAATGAAGTATTTTTTTTCTAGATCTTTGAAGTATGACAGTGGAGCTTTATTGGGGATTGCCTTAAAATTATATATTGCTTTGGGTAGTGTTGACATTTTAACAATGTTGATTCTTCCCAGCCGTGAGTATGGTATGTTTTTCCATTTGTTAACATTGTCAGCTGTTTCTTTTCTTCGAGTTTCATAGTTCTCTTTATAGAGATCTTTCACGTCCTTTGTTAGGTAAACTCCCAAATATTTCATCTTCTTTGGCACTACTGTGAATGGGATAGAGTCCTTGACTGGTTTTTCAGCTTGGCTGCTGTTGGTGTATATAAAGGCTACTGATTTATGAGTGTTGATTTTGTAACCTGAGATGCTGCTGTATTCCTTGATTATGTCTAAGAGTTTAGTGGTAGAATCCCTGGTATCTTCCAGATATACAATCATATCATCTGCGAAGAGTGCAAATTTAATCTCTATCACTTCACATCTTATACTGAAATCTTTTATCTATTGTGGCTCAATTTTTTAAGTGGAGAGAGGTGCACATTCATTTTTGGTCCTTTACATGAGTTTATCCAGTTCTCCTGGAACCATTTATTGAATAGGGATTCTTCCCACACATCCCCACCCCCGTGTATGCTTTTGTTTGATTTGTCAAAGATCAGATGACAATATGAGGGTGGTTTATCTCTATTTTTTCTATAGATACATGTTTCGGTTTTTGTTTTTTGTTTGTTTGTTTGTTTCAGGTTCATTGAGGGCACAAAGAATTAGGTTACACCGATTGCATTTGTTAGGTAAAGTCTCTCTTTATAATTGTGTCCCACCCCCAAGAGATGTGCCATACACCATGACTCCCACCTCTTTCCCTCTCCCCACTCCCTCCTTCCCTTGCCCCCAACCTTGAATTGATTTGAGTTTTTTTCTTACTCAAGTGGGTATATACTAGATTGTCTACTGGCTCCACATTAGAATTGAGTACATTGGATTCTTGCTTCTCCATTTCTGTGATACTTTACTAAGAAGAATGTATTCCAACTCTAACCCCAGTGAGAATGGCCCACATCACAAAGTCTCAAAGCTGCAGATGCTGGCATGGATGTGGAGGAAAGGGAACACTATTACATTGCTGGTGGGACTGAAAACTAATGTCTCTTTATTTTTATGTCTCTGCTTTGATTACTGTGGACTTGTAGTATAACCTGAATTCTGGTAGAGTGATAACTCCAGATTTGTTTTTATTGCTAAGACTTGCCTAAGCTATGTGGGTTTTTTTTTAACCTGATTCAATACAAAACAAAGAAGTATTTTTTGAATTCTTCAAAGTATGATGTTAGTAATTTAATAGGGATTGCATTAAGTCTGTAGATTGCTTTGGGAAGAATCGACATTTTAACAATTTAACATTTTAACAATATCGATTCTTCCCAGACAAGAGCATGGTATGTTCATCCATTTGTTAATGTCTTCTGGTATTTCTTTTCTCAGTGTTTCTTAATTTTCTCTGTAAAGGTCTGTTATCTCCTTTGTCAGATATATTCCCAGGTATTTCATTTTCTTTGAAGCGACTGTGAAGGGTATTGTGTTCTTGATTTGCTCCTCAGCTTGCTTGTTATTGGTGTGGTCAAAGTCTACTGATTTGTGGATATTGATTTTATAACCTGTGACATTATTATATTTCTAGATCACTTCAGGTGTCTTGTGGTTGAGTGTCTAGGGCAGTGATTTTCAACCCATGTGCTGTGGCACACTTGTGTGCTGTGAGAGGATCTCAGGTGTGCCATGAAAAATTGTGAAGTACACAGAGGCTGAGGCAAGAGAATCACTTAAGCCCAGGAGTTTGAGGTTGCTGTGAGCTGTGACGCTACAGCACTCTACCAACGGTGACACAGTGAGATTCTGTCTCAAAAAAGAATTTTTTTTAAAGATCATTAACTACATTATTTTCAAAAGAAGTTCATGCCTGGTGCAGTAGTTCACACCTGTTGTAATCCTAGCACTCTGGGAGGCCAAAGTGGGTGGATCACTCGCTAACAAATTTGCTCCTGATCTTTGCAGCATGTTGTCATTGCAGAGCATCGGTAACTATCAGTCTTCTCACTTGAAATACTGATGCACATTTGGCTCCTCTAGTTTCTGAACTGCATTCTGGGACATGAGGCAGAGTCCCTTTTTGAAGGGAAGAAGTCACACTAGCAATCTAGTATTCTGAGCTTTTGCTTTTATTCTCCCTGTAGAGGGTGGTTGTGCAAAGGGGTATGTTCTAGGCTGAGTTACTGTAAATTGATTCATCAGAGAATGATTAGTTGTCTGGATAACTATGGAGATTAGTGTGGGGACCATGTATCTGGTGAAGGGTGCTCTTTAGATGAAAATAAAACCTTTGAAGGGACCTATAGTCAGCCACTAGGCAGAGCACTAGGCAGCAGCCTTCCCCAATAGGTCCTGGCCAAGGAGACTGTCTTCTATTTCATTATCACAGTCCATCTCTTGCCTTGGGAATGAAGGATGCCAGCCATGGCCAGCTGCATTAAAGTTCCCATGTAGGTCTATAGTCCTTCTCCTGCTATCTGTTCTCTTCCAAAATCAAGTGTGTTCTTGGCCAATGTGGCTCCAGCTGAATAGTGGAATGATGTCACCAGTCACAGAAAACTCCAAATTCTCGGGAAATTAAGACTCGACTCTTGTCCCTGACTCTTTCTAGTATTCTTCTTTATAAACATGAGCTAATTTTGTTTTTCTTATTTGTGTTGCCTTACCTCATCCCTGATTAAACTGCCATGGGCTTCCTATCATGTGAGGTTGTCCTGCTCCTTTCTTATCCCCAGAAGACAAATCATTGTTGCTTTTTTTTTTTAATCTTGCCAGATGCCATCTGCCCTCAGGTCTCTGTACTTGCTGTTTCTTTGTCCAGAACACTCTTCTTGAATCTGTCCCTGAATACTCATCAAGCTGCAGGTCAAATGGCACCTTGTGCCACAGGCTGTCTCAGATGTGTGCAGGATGCTTGGCAGTTGGTCTATGTCACCATTACTTTGCAATAATTTTATTATTTATGGTCAGGTCCAAGTGATGTTATCATGGTTTTAACATCATTAATAGTGAATATTGGAACTGAAAGTATAGGAGGGTGGGGAGAGGGGATAGTTCTTACAAATCTCCAGGGCACACAGGGCTCTGGATAGTTATCCTCAGCAGGATGTGCTGGTCACACATGTCCTTTTGGCTGAGTCCCCAGGGATTCTCTAGGGACTTGATGTTCTAATTGGTTAACACATACCTTAAGGGATCACTTTGACATCTTAACATCCACATATACTTGTACTATGTACATATCACGTGGTCATACTGTCTGTTGTTTCTACCTCCCTTTCATAAGCATTCCTGTTCCATTTTACCAAAGACAGAGGCATTTACTTCTCCCACCCCCATCTTAACTCAGAGCATTGATTCTGCATGTACAAATCTCAAGATTTTAAAGAAACAACTTAAATACTGTTTTGTAATCATAGAGGGTTTTTTCCCTATATCAAGTGATATCTAATATGTTGATTTTTAAACAAATCAAAGAGTTCTACCTAACATGAGTGGAATTATAGAAAGAATGCCAGCACATTGTGTTCAAATTAGGTTGGAGTCCTTTATTGGCTAGCCAACCAAGATGGATTCATATGCCACATTCTCCAAAAGGCATCACAGAGGAAGGGTTTTTTTAATACCCTTCTTTCAGCTGGGGATGGAGTTGGAATTCCTAATGGAAAGCAGTTTACAGAAGTGAGAGGCTAGGTTAGGTCTATGGGGGCCAGGGCGGGCTAATCTGCCCTGTTTTTCCCAGGGTTTATTTAACAACCCGAGTTTATGATGTTTATTTAACAACCCTTGTTTAACAACCCATTTCTTCAAGGCCTACATGCTCAGGGACAGGTGGTGATAAAGTAAGGGGAGTATAGGGGAACACAAGATGGGTCAGTCTGGCCTTCGCAAAAGGAAGTCCTAATTTAGCAGTGGCTGATAAAACATCCAAAATAATTTTAAGGCACAGTGTGGTGGCTCATGCCCATGGTCCCAGCATTTTGGAAGGCTGAGGTAGGAGGATAACTTGAGGCTGGGAGTTTGAGAACAACATGGGCAAAATAATAAGACCCCCTTCTCTGCAAAAAATCTTAAAAAGTAAAAATGATTTAAAAAATGGGCAAATGGCTTTAATAGACATTTCTCAAAAGAAGATATACCACTGGCCAAGAAGTATATAATCATTCAACATCACTAATCGAAATGCAAGTCATCACCACAATGAGGTGTCAACTCACACCAGCTAGCATGGCTATTATCAAAGAGAAAAAAGATTCCAAGTGTTGGCCAGGATGAGGGAAAAAGGGAACCCTTGCAAACTATTGGTGAGAATATAAATTAGTGCATTCATTATGGAAAATAAGATGGCATGTAGGAGGTAGATAGGTTGACTTCTCAGCAGGGCGCCTCACCTCAATCCAGGGGAATCCATAGACCCTCCCTGCCTGAGAGCTCATCAGGTGGGGTGGTACTGAGCCCTTTAGCAGAGCTGAGTCCTTTGAACTCCTGGTCAGCAGTTTAGATTAGGGAACTGGCTTGCTTGCCTGCAGGGATGAAATTGGTTTTCCACTCCCCTTACCCCTACCTGTGTTCCTGTTTATCTGACCTTTCCCTCTATCCAACCTTCCTGGGGACTTAGGATTCTTTTAATGGGATCTCTTGGCATCCTTCCATTTTCCATATACCTCTTATGTTAGAAATCAATAAAAGCCTTCTGAAGAAGCCAGAGAATTGCCGCATTGTCCCAAAATGAGATAACGTATGCCTTTCTCCAGGCATTCTCAGACTCTATGTCTTAAGCTTGTGTAGATTATCATAATTTCTCCGGCGACATTTCCCCTGTCAACTCTCAACCCAGGTTGGGCTCCATGGGCAAACCGTGACACTGGATTTTCTTCAAAAAATTAAAAATATAACTATTATATGATTCATTGATCTCACCACTTGGTATACAGTTGTCCTTCAGTATACTGAGGGGCTTGGTTCCAGGGTCCCCCATCTGAGCATATACCATATTCTGTCCATGCTCAAGCCCAACAGTAGGCCTTATGTTATCCCGGTATATGGAAACTCAGCCTTTCATATACCTTTTCACATACCTTAATCTTGTATTTTAAATCCATGTTTGTTGAAGAAAATCACTGAATAAATAGATACTCAAGATTCAAATCCATATTATTTAAGTCTCAATTGTATATTCAAGGGAAGTGAAATCAGTATGTCAAAGAGATATGTGCAATCACATGCTTATTGCAGCAGTATTTACAATAGCCAAGATATGGAATTGACTCAAGTATTTATCAATGAATGAGTGGATAAAGAAAAGATGATATATTCAAAATAAAATAGAATTCAGCCATTAAAAAAGAATGAAATTAGCTGGGCTGAGTGGCTACCGCTGTAATCCTAGCACTCTGGTAGGCTGAGGGGATCCCTTGAACTCCTGATTTCTAGGCCAGACTGAGCAAGAACAAGACCTTATCTCTACCAAAAATAGAAAAATTGGCCAGGCATTATGGTGGGTGCCTGTAGGCCTTGCTACTTGGGAGGCTGAGGCAGGAGGATTTCTTGAGCTCAGGAGTTTGAGGTTGCTGTGAGATAGGCTGACACCCTGGCACTCTAGCCCGGGAGATAGAATGAGACCCTGGGTCAAAAAAATAAAATAAAATCTTGTCACTCGCAAAAGCATGGATGAACATGAAAGACTTTATGTTAAGTACAATAAGTTAGAAACAGGAAAATACACATACTCACATGAGGAATATAAAACAGTGGATCTCATAGACATAGAGAATAGAACAGTGGTGACCATAGGCTGGGGAGGGTATGGTATGGGGGGACAGGGAATTTGGAAGATGTTAGTCCACAGATATAAAAGTACAATTAGTGGCTGGGCGTGGTGGCACATGATTGTAATCCCAACACTCTGGGAGGCCAAAGTGGGTGAAATCCTCGCGCTCAGGAGTTTGAGACTAGCCTGAGCAAGAAAAAGACTCTGTCTTTAAAAAATAGCCGGGCTCTGTGGGAGGCACCTGTAGTCCCTGCTATTCGGGAGACTGAGACAAGAGGATTGCTGCTTGAGCCCAAGAGTTTGAGGTTGCTGTGAGCTATGATGTCATGAGAGGCTATCCAGGGCAATAAAGTAAGACTCTTTCTCAGAAAAAAAAAGGTGCAATTAGAATGGAAGAATACGTTCATGTGGCACAGTCACATGACTATAGTAAACAATGACAAATTCTATGTCTTACAATAGCTAGAAGGTAGGATTTTGAATGTGCCACCAAAAAGAAATAATAAATGTTTGAGATGAGGGATTTGTAAATTACCCTTATTCAATCATTACACAATGTATAGAAGTATGGAAACAACACATTGTGCCCTATAAAAAAGGTATAATTTTAGGTGTCAATTAAAAACTTTAAAGATAATTTTGAGTGATAGATTACTATGTCATTCTAAGCTTATAGCTCAGAGGAATTCAAGGAATCACGTGACATCACCCCCACATACTCATTCTTTTTCTATCTGCCCATTTGTTCAACAAGTATTTACAGTTTTAATGAAAAACAGCATAAAATTGCCTTATTTGAGCAAAATAATATTCTCCATGGATATATAAAATTAAGAAGTCTTCATTCAGATCAGTAAGAAAGGCATTAGCATTTTGCTTCATTTGTCTAATAATTATCACAAATTGAAATATGTAGGTCGGGTCACTAGTCAAAGCTTCAATAATTTCTGCTGGTGGATTTGGGGAGGAGTCAAGATGGCTGACTAGAAGCAGCTTTTGCCAGAGGAGCCTGTCCAGAGGGAAAGATATTTGACTGAATTGGACTCAGAGAAGCTGAAGGTAGGGAGCTTAGCACAGAGAGAAGAAAGAGAGGTGTACATCATTTCTGCTAAGACAAGCTGCGAGTCCAAGAAAGGAAGAAAAACAACAAAGACCAGGTAAGAAGTCCATTGCCAAGAGGATGGGAGATCCCTCCCCCAAGAGGGAGGCCCACAGATGGCTTTCTGTGAGCAGGGAACAAAGGACCGCTCACATTACCCCATGGGAGAGAGCCACTAAACACTGGTCTTCCTCTGCCAGGGACGTCCCACCTCTGAGCCTAGGCATCCTCCTACCCGGCACAAAAGTGAACAAATATTTTCTCTGCAATCTGGAGCACACAGCTCACCCTTCCCCACCCCCCTGAAGGACTGCCCCCTGCAGAGGGTGGAATGTTGGGCAAATTCTCCCAGAGGCCTGGACATTGTGTGGGCCACCAACAGCAGTGTGGAAATAAGGGTGTGTGCTGCAATAGTGGCAGGAGTGGAAACATTGGCACTGCAGTTCTACTTTTGGCGAGGAGAGGAGCAAATTTTCCTGACTCCTTTTCCCACTAGAAAAGACCCTTCTCCAGCCCCTAAGGAATGCTTAGACAGGTCTGCCTGCAGATTTCTGATTTCTTGCCGCTTGCCAATCCTTTGAACTCTTTTGGATGAGCCTGAGCCGTCCACCTGACAACCCTCCGAAATCAAGTGGTGGCGGTGTTGCAGCAGAAAGGGGCCATGCTCCAGCGTACAATTTGGGGTACAAGCTAGAGTAGTGGGACCCTCCATCCACATACAAATTGACTTCATGCATTCTTCCCCATTAATGGGGCATCCTCATCACTCAGCTATGACACGTACACTCTCTGTATGGCCTGTGAGGTCCCCCCAATGCATGAGAAACCTGAGACAACCAAAAAGAAGGAGTTCGTGTCATCTGCAAAATCAGTACCACTTAGGATGATGAAAATAAGATTTTTGGCTCGGCGCCTATGGCTCACCGGGCTGAGGCGCCAGCCACGTACACCTAGGGTGGTGGGTTCGGATCCCCAGCCCGGACCCGCCAAACAACGGTGACGGCTGCAACCAAGGGATGGCCGGGCGTTGTGGCGGGCGCCTGTGGTCCCAGCTGCTTGGGAGGCGGAGGCGGGAGACTCGCTTGAGCCCAGGAGTTGGAGGTTGCTGTGAGCTGTGGTGCCACGGCACTCTACCCAGGGGGACAGCTTGAGGCTCTGTCTCAAAAAAAAAAAAAAAAAAAGAAAATAAGATTTTTTTTACCTTAAGCATAAAAGGTAAACACTCTTTAGCATAAAGAGAAAAGGGTTTGCCCATTAGCATCCACAACAAGTTGAAGGCTTTTTTAAAAATGTAGAAGAACTTCATGGAGAAGCAGGCCAAGTAACCTCAGGCCACGTGCTGGACCAGGAAACGGCTGATACTAGGATCCTTGAAGTTATTTGCTCTGCTTACCCTCATAGCTTGCTGTTGCAAGCTCTTGTCCCAGCAGTGTTTTGCACTGAGGGGGACCATCAAAGGCTAATGTGAAAAAGCACATATTGAGGAAGGTAAGAGGGAACTGGGGCGAGGCAGTGTCTGCATCTGGATGCATATTTCTTCTCTCATCCTTTCCAGCTTCCATAATTACCCAAGTCAGTGAGCCAGACAGCAAGTACTGCATTCTCAGGAAATTATGAAAGACTCTTCTCTCTAGCTCTCTCGTCTATTGTTTGTTATAAATCTGAGCCAACTTTGTTTTTCTTGTTCATTTTACCTTCACCTCATTCCGATTAAACTAGGATGGGCTTTGTATCACGTGAGGTGTCCTGTCCCTCTCTTACCCCAGAAGGCAAATCATCACTGTATTTTTTTCCTTACCAAATGCCATCTGCCCTCAGGTCTTTGCACATTCTGTTCCCTCTGTACAGAGCACTGTTTTTGGATCTGTTCCTGACTATGGCTGCCCACGTATAAGCTGGAGCTAAAATGGCACCTTGACCCACAGGCTGTCTTGAAAGTATGCGGGATGCTGGGCAGTCTACGACAGCATTTGCTTGTGCAGATTCTTTGTGTTCTTTGCAGCAAGTATCAGCTTCTGATGTCTCTGATTTGTAGGTTTCTTCTTTGCCTTCCTTGTTGGAAACAAAAGTCCACAAGACCAAGCACCTCATCTAACTTGTTCCTACAGCTGAATCTGTAGCAGGTAGCTCAGGGCCCAGCTCATAGGAGAAGCTCAGTAGGTATGTGTTCAACAAGGAATGGGTACAAGGATGGAAACTGTCATGTATTCATGTTTAGCTCATATTAGACCACGTGACAGAAGCTTTTTTATTTTATTTTATTTTTTTTATTTATTTTTATTAAATCATAGCTGTGTTCATTAATGCAATCACGGGGTACAATGTGCTGGTTTTATATACAATTTGAAATACTTTCATCAAACTGGTTAACATAGTCTTCACAGCATTTTCTTAGTTATTGTGTTAAGACATTTACATTCTACATCTAATAAATTTCACATGTACCCTTGTAAGATGCACCATAGGTGTGGTCCCACCAATTACTCTCCCTCCACCCATTCTCCCCCCTCCCCTTCCTTTCCTCTCCCCTTTCTCCTTCTTCTTGGGCTATAATTGGGTTATAGCTTTCATAAGAAAGCTATAAATTGGTTTCATAGTAAGGCTGAGTACATTGGATACTTTTTCTTCCATTCTTGAGATATTTTGCTAAGAAGAATAAGTTCTAGCTCCATCCATGTATACATGTAAGAAGTAAAGTCTCCATCTTTCTTTAAGGCTGCATAATATTTCATGGTGCACATATACTACAATTTATTGATCCATTCATGGGTCGATGGGCACTTGGGCTTCTTCCATGACTTAGAAATTATGAATTGGGCTGCAATAAACATTCTGGTACAAATATCTTTGTTATAATGTGATTTTTGGTCTTCTGGATATAGACCTAGTAGAGGAATTATAGGATGGAATGGCAGGTCTATTTTTAGATCTCTAAGTGTTCTCCAAACACCTTTCCAAAGGGAACATATTAGTTTGCATTCCCACCAGCAATGAAGAAGTGTTCCTTTTCTCCACATCCACACCGACATCTCTGGTTTTGGGATTTTGTGATATAGGCTAATCTTACTGGAGACAGAAGCTTTTATACAGTGTCTATCTTCCTTACAAAAGTTGACCATGGTGTCATTTATACCTATTTCATGAAAGAGGAAAAGAAAACTCATAGGGTTCAGCTGTGTAACTTGCCCCAAGACTTGCCATGACACTCTGTTGCCTTCAGGATCTACACCCACAATTTTTATTTTATTGTGGGACCAAATCCCATTCCCATTCACAGTCCAGCACTGCCTGTGCTGACCATGCAGTTACTCTACTAATTCACAGCAAGCTGTCAATCAGTGGAAGGAAAATCCTAAAAGGCAATAAAGAACTAAACAAAAATTAATTCATAGAATCATAATGAAGTGAATTGATGAAATGGAATTATTGAGGTAATTATAGTCAAAAAGAACTAAAGAGAAAATAAACAAATTCCATAGTTTCATTAGAGTTTAGAAATTAATAAGTTTTCTTATTTTTTCTGTTTTATTTCAGATTAATATGAGGGTACAAATGATTAGGCTAAATTGTTTGCATTTGTTAGGTAAAGGCTGTCTTGTAGTTGTGCTCCTCACCCAAAATGTGTGCCATACACCCTTACCTTGTGTCCATTAGGTGAGAGCACAGCAATCTTTTTCCTCCTATCTATCTCTTCCTTCTACCTCCTCCTCCTTCCTCCCTATCTTGAATTTCATTGAGTTTTTCTCTTGTGTGGGTGTGTATATTTTCTTCTATCTATTAGCTTCATATTAGTATTGAGTACATTGGATACTTGCTTTTCCATTTTTGTGATACTTTACTAAGAAGAATGTTCTCTAACTCCATCCAGGTTAATACAAAAGATTTAAAGTCTCCATCTGACTGAATGGTATTCCATGGTATACATATTATTAATTCATTCACGTGTTGGTGGGCACTGTGTCGATTCCACATCTTGTAGATTACAAATTGAGCTGCTGTAAACATTGTAGTGCACATGCTCTTACGATAAAATAATTTTTTTCCTCTGGGTAGATACATAGTAATGAGATTGCAGAATTAAATGGATGGTGTAATTTTAGTTCTTTGTGGATTCTTCACACTTCTTTCCAAAGAGGCTGTATTAGTTTACAATCTCATCAACAGTGTAAAAGTGTTCCCCTCTCTTTGCATCAGCACCAGTATCTGCAGCTTTGGGACTTCATGATTTGAGCCATTCTCACTGGGGTTAGGTAATATCTCAGATGGTTTTGATTTGCATTTCTCTGATGATTAGGGATGATGAGCATTTTTTCATGTGTTTATTGGTCATTCATCATTATTCTTCAGAGAAGATTCTGTTCATGTCTCTTGTTTAGTGATAGATAGGATTGTTTGCTTTCTTTTTTATTGATTCATTTGAGTTCTCTGTAGATTCTAGTTATCGAACATTCTTTAGATTTGTAACATGTCAATATCTTTTCCATTTTATGGGTTGTTTACTTTAATTGTTGGGCCTTAGTTGTCCCACTTATTTATTTTTGTTGTTGCGATAGCTGATAGAGTCTTCTTCACAAAATCTTTCACAGGCCAATGTCATCAAATAGTATCATCTAGAATTTTTATTATCTTTTGTCTTAAATTCAAATCTTCTATCCATTTGAGTCAATTTTTGTACGTGATGAGAGGTGTGTGTCTAGTTTTAGTCTTTTACATGTGATTATGCAGTTCTACTAGCACTATTTATTGAATAAGGATTCCTTTCCCCAGTGGATGCTTTTATTTGGTGTATTAAAGATTAGATGTTGATAGGAGGCTTGTTTCATCTCTAGGGTTTCTATTCTGTTCCACATATCTGTCTCTATTTTTGTGCCCATCCCACGCTGTTTTGATCATTGTGGACTTGTAGTATAACCTGAAGTCTGGTAGGGTAGTGCTTCCAGATTTGTTTTTATTACTAAGAATTGTGTTGGATATATGGGATATTTTACAATTCAGAAGTATTTTTTTGAGTTCTTCAAAGTATGATATGGGTATTTTAATGAGGACTGTATTAAATCTAGATTGCTTTGGCTAGTGCATACATTTTAACACTGTTGACTTTGAACCAAGGAAGACCACATAATGTTTAATATATTCCAACATATCATCACTGAAGCTTCTTCATTAACCAAAGGTTGTATCAATTTTACTTTTTGTAAAATTTTTTGTTGAGGGACTTATAGTAAATTCCAGAGCCTTAGTTTTTCTCCAGGAACTGATAACTCTAGACCAGGCACCATAATCCTTCTGAGTCTTTGCCTTGACTGGGATGTAGAAAGTGAAAAGATCACAGGTATGTCCAACAAGTTTTCATACCATCCATGATGAACCCATTTTCTTATTCTTTCTTCTCTGGTTCTGGCTGCCAGTTTCTGGAAGATATAGGTACATAGACAATCAATCCATACATGTCTGAGACCAAATACAGAAAATTTCTTCAAGAGTTCATAAGGTAAAATGTCACTGCAAAGATCTAGATGACCTGAAACAATGTATGTTTAACCAATCAAATGAACTCTCTCTGGCCAGTGGTGAAGTGAGGATGGTAATTCTATCTTTTTCTTACATGCTTTTTGAAACCATGGACCAGGGACAGGTAGATTCTTCATTTGCCAATAATAATGTCAAAAAAAAACTGGAAACGGAGGACAATTCTCCAAGATGGTATTCTAGAGATATCTCCTCTTCAGCCTCTCTTGGTATATTTGGGAAGAGGATTATCCAGCTGCATCCCTCAGGATCGTCTCACCTAGAAACAACATCATGATGGCACAGTCACACAGTGTGGGACACCAGGAGCAAGAAAACATAAGAATGGTAGGAGATTGGCTAAGTTGGTGCAAGGGAGTGCAGCAACGCAGGGACAGAGCCTACATGTGGTATCCTTGGCGGATTGAGGCTATGGTGCATGCTCTAGAGTTTCCAATTCCAGGAGAGTAAACTCAAGCTTTGGAGCTCCCTTTATATTCTGAAAATGCTTCTACTGCCTTCCAAGTCCTGCGAAGTCAAACCCTACCTCTCCTTGGTTAATGAGGACATTCGAGAATTCAGATGCTCTTATTTGGTGGATCATATTAAATATTACCAGGTCTTCTTATGACACTGCCCCACCGGCAGGCGGTGTCGAGTTCGTGATCGGCGTATGAGAGGGAGAAGGAAAGGAAAAGGGAAAGGGTGAACACAATCACACAACCACTCATACAGTATAGGGAGAAGGCTGAGCCGAAGCTGTTTATTTGGTATCGATACAATCTTATATAGGGTTAGTACAGGGGGAGTGGTTATGCTGTTCTGACGGGAGGGGCCCTGCACTGTGCTCTGCGTTTCTGTCTAAGTCTTATACAATGTAGCTACTTCTATCCTGTTTACTTACCAGCACTGGTCTCTTTATAGGCCTTTTCACGTGGGGGTTGCATTAGGCTAGCACTTCCTCTTACGATGTAGTTTAATATTTCTGTTAACCCTTACATTCTTAGGTTCAAAGTCATGCAAAGATTCCATATTATCATTCAGAGCATCAGGCAGTATTCCTATCCATAATGACATATTGGGTCTAAAATATTGTCCACTAGCTTGACTTGACTCTCAACCTTGTCACAACAAAGAACATAACATAGAACTTCCTGTTTGTGAAGAGATCTACTGTGCCTACCCCTGTGGTGGACGGGAAAGAGGTCAGGACCTATATTGGTGTGAGACATTGTATAAAAGCTTCTGTCACCTTGTCTAATATGAAATAACCGTGAATAAATGTCCACTCTGGGTAGAGTGCTGTGGCATCATAGCTCATAGCAACCTCAAACTCTTGGGCTTAAGCAATTCTCTTGCCTCAGCCTCCCAGTCCCTAGCTGGGACTACAGGTGCCAGTCAGAACACTTGGCTATTCACTTGTCCCATTCACTTTTGAACACTTAAATAACTACTGAGCTTCCCTTATGAGCTAGGCCCTGGGATCCTTGTTATAGATTCAGTTGTAGGAACAAGTTAGATTGAGGTGCTTGCTCTTATGAACCCTACAAGGAAGGCAAAGAAGAAACCCTATATATCAATCAAAGATGTCAGAACCTGGTAATTGCTGCAAGGAACATAAAATATGCATATCCATGCAACCAGATGCTATCATAGGCAGGCTGCTCAACATCCTGTACGCATGGGAGACAGCTGATGGTATGAGGTGCCATTTTAGGTGGCTTAGATGAGTAGTGGCCATATCTAGGGTCAGATCTGGGAAGAGTGTTCTGGGCAGAGGGAACAACAAGTTCAGAGGCCTGAGGGCAGATGGTACTTGATGAAGTGAAAAATAGAAGGCAGTGATGGTTTGCCTTCTGGGCACAAGAGAGGAACAAGTCAGCATCACAGGATGGAAAGCCCATCCCAGTTTAATCAGGCATAAGTTGAAGGTAACACAAATAATAAAAACAGTTTGCTGATATTTATAAAAGAATAGATAAGACAGCCAGAGGGAAGAGTCTATTCTTACTGTGAATGCACTATTTGCTATTTAGATGCTGACTTTGCTAGTTATTGAAGCTGGACATAGGAAAGAATGAGGGTAGAAACACATATGCCGATGCTACCTCACCCCAGTTCCCTCTGACATTCCTCAAGATGGGGTTTTTCAGTGCAAAAGACTGTTGGAGACAGGAGATTTTTGTATTTATAGCCACTATAGCCAACTATGAGGGTAAACAAAGCAAATAGCCTCAAGGATCCTGAGTATCTGCTCCACAGTTTCCTGGTTCATCACACATCCTGAGGTTACTTGGCCTGTTTCTCTGTGTATTTTTTCTACATTAAAAAAAAAAAAAGCCTTCAACTTGTTGTAGATGCTAGTGGGTAACCCCTTTTCTCTCCAGGATAAAGGTGAAAAAATTCTTATTTTCATTATCCTAATTGGCACCTCTTTTGCAGAGGATACACATTCCCTTTCTTTAGTGGTCTTAGACTCCCACTGTATGAGTGGGACCTCACAGGCCATGCAGAGAGTGTGCGTATCATAGCTGGGTGATGGGTGTCCCACTGATGGGAGATAATGCATGAAGTCAAATTGCACATGGATGGAGGGTCCCCAAACTCTAGCTGGTACGCAAAATAGTACCCAGAGTAGCTCCTAGCCTGATGAACAGTACAAGTAGGGAAATGCACACATGTGAAGCTGTTATCTTGGACAACTCAGCAACAAACTAAGGATTTTTTATTTTCTTCTCTTAATTATTCTTCCTAGAGTATGATACAGAAAAAGGCTTTAGACTGTAGGGGACCAGCCCCCACATAACCCATGGGTATCCCCAATGCTTGGTGGAGATGAGAGAATGAAAAAAATAAAGACAAACAAAGTAGGGTTTAAAAAGAGCGGCCCTAGGGGCTTGGCACCCATAGCTCAGTGAGTAGGGTGCCAGCCACATACACCGAAGTTGGCAGGTTTGAACCTGGCCTGGGCCTGCTAAACAACAATGACAACTGCAACCAAAAAATAGCCAGGTGTTCTGGCTGGCACCTATAGTCCCAACTACTTGGGAGGCTGAGGCAAGAGAATTGCTTAAGCCCAAGAGTTTGAGGTTGCTATGAGCTATGATGCCACAGCACTCTACCCAGGGTGACATAGGGAGACTCTTTCTCAAAAAAAAAAAAAAAAAAAAAGAGGGGGCCTAGGGGACCATCATCACCAATGCGAAAGATGGTGAAGTTCTGGGTTAACTCGTTCTGGGTTAACTCAGTATTTATTACATAAATTGTCTTCAAATCAGCAAATCACTGATCACAATGAAAGCTAAAAGCGCTGTATGTCATCATCTTTAGGGTTTCTACTACTTTAACTCAGCTACTCTTTAATCATTTCAGCTAAGTTGTTCTTTAACTACTTATACTCTATGTTTTTTATCAATTAAAGAATTGGGATGCAGTCAATGGAACAAAGAACAAAGTTAAGAAGCGGGGTGCAAGAGCAGACGCCAGGTTTGACCATGCACACAATTTACACAGGAGGCAATTAAAAACCCCTGTGGGGCAAATAGGCTGATGACATATCCATACCAAGAGTAGGGGAGAAGGAAGTTATTCTTATCTAGCCCAAGAGGTTTTTTCCTCTTATCAAGGAGCCAGCTGCAGGTACTGTTCCTAGCTTATCTTGCACCAGCTCATTTGTCCCTAGAGAACTTTATACAGGCTCTCTGTGGAGAAAAGGTGAAGCCTCAGTCAGACATTTCTTGTCCTTTTTATTCAAGGCCTGTGCTATCAGTGTTCAACAGACTTCTGAGGCTCCCGATATGCATTGTGGTTTCCCTGTGCACATACTATCTGAAATATCCACGTCTTCTACCTGTGCTTTATTCCTCACCTCACAGTCCATATTCCCTAATTGTTAACATATTTCATAAGTTCCAGTCTAAATAAATGCTTCAAGAGAACGGCTTCCTCTGCCTCTACTCCTCAGCCTAGTTCTCTCACATTTCCACCCACATTAGATATCACAGGATCATGTGGTCATGGCAAGATGTGGTAAACAGAGTGAAGGAAACAACCTTACATGTCCAATGATCTTTTCCATACCATGGGACTCACTTGCAACTCAGAGCTTGCAGCAAGAATTCTATGCACATGTGTGAGACTGTAACATATAATACATTGGTGATGTGAAGACCAGCAGAGATTCTTAAAGTTTTGACTAACGACCTGTCATGTATATTTCCATTTGTGATTATCGTTAAGTAGATGAAGCAAAATGTCAATGCCTTTCTTACTGGTCTGAATGAAGACTTCTTAATTTGATATATCCATGAAGAATACTATTTATTGCTCAAATGAGGCAATTTTATTAATTTTTTTTCTCTTTATAGATGTAAGCTATGTGAATACTTGTTACATGAATGAACAGATGGAAAAATAATGAGTGTATAGGAGTGATGTCACTTGATTCTTTGAACTCCTCTGAGGCATATGCTTAAATGACAAAGTAATCTATCATTCAAAATTATCTTAAAAATTATAATTGACCTCTAAAAATTGTACATATTTGTGGGGTGCAATGTGGTGTTTTGGTACCTGTACACATTGTATAATGGTCAAATCAAGGTAATTAACACATCCCTCATCTCAAACATTCATCCTTTCTTTGTCATAGAACAACAAAGAGCCTCATTCTGGCTATTGTAAAATATACAATTTGCTATTGGCTATAATTACCCAAGTAAGCCACAAGACACCAGAACTTATTTCTTTCTAATTTTAGTTTTGTACCTGTAAACTAACTTGTCTCTATCTCCTGTTCCCATACCATACCCTCCCTAGTCACTGTTCTATTCTCTACTATGAGATTGACCATCTTTCTCCGCAGGTGAGGGAGAACACATGGTATTTGTTTTCCTGTGTCTAGCTTATTTCACTTAACATAATGTCCTCTGGGTTCATCTATGTTGTTTCAAGTGACAGGATTTCATTCTTTTTCTTAATGGCTGAGTAGTATTCCATTGTGTATATACCACAGTTTCTTTTTTCTTCTTCTTCTTTTTTTGCATCTTGAGCCTTTTTATTGTCCTTGGAGCTGGAGACCCTATCAGAAGCTGCCTTCTTTTCCCAAGGGTCCAGGGCCAAGTGGTGTGGTGGCAGCTGGCTTAGTTGGTAGATGGCTTGGCCCACTCGACATTGAGGATGAGATGACTGTAGCCAAACCCAGACACCCCAGCGATGGTGCGTGCAGCATCCTCACAGCAGTGGAAGCTTACGAAGGCAAAGCTCTTAGACTAGCCAGTGGTCTTGTCCTTAGCCAGGTAGATGTGGGAGATGGAGCTGAAGGGCCAAAAGAGTTCCTATAAGTCAGTCTCATGTGTGTCCTCTGATAGGTTGGTGACACGGATAGTGGCACTGTCATCAGCTCTGCAGTTGGGCTACATGGACTCCTCTCGGTGGCTGGCCCTATCCTGCAGGCTTGGTGAAACATATTTCCCTGTCTTGTTTTGAGCTGCCTGCATGGGCTTCCGCTCTCTTGGAAGCTTCTCTTTCTTTCCAGTGGACAGGCCCAACTGCTCAGCCAGCAACTTCTTCATGGGCCCCCAGATGTCCTTGCAGGGGCAACAGGTGGTCCAGTAGTCTCCCTTGCAGATGCAGCAGGGCATCATCTTCTGGCCCTCAAGCTTGTTCATTGAGTCCTTCTGGCAGATCAAGTCCTCTTTGCTGGCATTAGTGAATGTCATGGAGACATAATCACTAATGGTGGTGGTGGCCACATTGGGCCCTGGGTTGGGGGGTGTGTGTGTGTCAAACTCTGAACTCCCAAACTTCTTCCGGTTCTTCTTCCTTGCAGCCACCTTTGAGGCCTTCCAGGTCTCAACCCCGAAGGTGTGGACAATCTTGAACTTCTTGCCATCATCATCTATCTTGTACTCAGTCACTGTCTTTATGTTGCCATTGATGACCTTCTTGGGAGGTGGCAGTTGAGCTCCAGGCAATAGCTCAGGCTCTGGGCTGGTATCTCCAGTGACCAGAGGGAGCCCCTTGAGGAACTCACTGGTGACACATTTGTCATCCTCTCCCTCCTCCTCCACCTGGTCGGCCAAGCTGGGCTTTGAATCAAAGTCTCCAGTTGGCATTTCAGAAAGTCTACCCCAAGCAGCTCTCCACATTTTCTTTTTTTCTTTATTTTTCCTCCCTGAATGCAGATTTATTTATTTACTTTTTCCAGATTACTATGAAGGTGTATACAATCAGGTTACATTTTTGCATTTGAAAGGTAAAGTCCAAGTTGCAGTTGAGTCCTTTACCCAGGTAGTGTACCATATACCCCTATGGTGCATCCATTAGGTGGGAACTTGCCAAACTGCCTCCCCTGAACCTCTGCCCTCTCTCCTCTACTCCCTCCCCCTTATTACATTTTAATTATGGTTTTCTGTCATGTGGGCCTGTAGTTTTGATCTCTTAGTTTCAACAGGGTATAGAGTACATAGGATGCTTGCTTTTCCATTCTTGAGATACTTAGGAGAGTGCTTTCCAAATCCATACAGGTAAATTAAAAAGATGCAAAATTTCCATCTTTTTGTGGCTGAATAATATTCCATGATATACATATACCCCAGTTTATTAATCCATTCATGGGTGATGGGCACTTGGTTTGTTTCCACATCTTTGTAATTGTGAATTGTGTTGCTATAAACATTTAAGTGCAAATGTTTGCGTTGAGTCCTTATGGTAAAATGATTGTTTTATTTCTGGGCAGATACCTAGGAATAGGATTGTAGGATGAAATGAAAAGTCTACTTTTGCTCTTTGAGGATTTTCCATATTTCTTTCCAAAAGGGCTCTATTAGTTTGAAATCTCACCAACAGTGCACAAGTGCTCTCCTCTTTCTGCACCCACCCCATGTTAGCAGCTGTAACTTGAAAATGTTATAATGTGGGCAATTCTCACTGCTGTTTGGTGATATCTGAAAGTGATTTTAATTTCCATTTCTCTGATAATTAGGGGTGATGAACATTTTTTGTTGTTGTTTGTTGGTCATTTGTTTGTCCTTTTGGGACAGGATTCAGTTCATGTCTCTTGTCCATGATTCATGAGGTTGTTTGCTCTTTTCTATTGATTTGCTTGAGTTCTTTGTAGATTCTCATTATTAGCCCTTTGTCAGATTGTAGCATACAAATATCCTCTCCCATTCTGAAGGTTGTTTATTTGCTTTGTTGATTGTGTCTTTAGCTTGCAGAAGCTTTGTGATTTGATCAGGTCTCATTTATTTATTTTTGTATTTGCTGCAATTGCCAACAGGGTCTTCTTCATAAAATCTTTCCCCAGGCAGATATTGTTAAGAGTTTTATCCACACTTTCTTGTACAGTTTTATTCATTTCATGTCTCAGATTTAAATCTTTTATCCAGTGTGAGTTTATTTTTGTAAGTGGTTAGAGGTGTGGCTTAGTCTTTTACATGTGGCTAACCGGTTCTCCCAGCATCATCCTCAGCATATCCTTTTGTTGATTTATTGAGGACCAGATGGTGACAGGAGGTTGTATTAATCTCTAGGTTCTCATTTCTGTTCTAAGTATCTATGTCTCTAATTTTTTATGCCAATACCATGCTGTTTTGATCACTTCAGACTTGTAGGATAACCTGAGTTCTGGCATATGATGCCTCCAGATTTATTTTCATTTTGTAGATTGTTTTGGCTATTTTTTTTATTCCAAATGAAATGAACTATTTTTTCAATTTCTTTAATGTATGACATTGGTGTTTTAAGAGGACACCACATTTTCTTTATCCAGTCATGCATTGATGAAGACTTAGATTTGATATCTTGGCTATTGTGAATAGTGCTGCAATAAGTATGCAATTTCACATATTTCCTCAACATACTAATTTATTTCCTTTGGATACACAGATGAGCCTTGAACAATTTAGATTTGAACTGTGAGTGCCCATTTATACACTGATTTTCTTCAATAAAATGTGGATTGAAAATACAGGATTAAAAGATGCAAAACACTTATATAAAGGGCCAAATTCCCACATACTGGGACTCCACAAGGCTAACTGTGTGACTTGAGTATGCATAGATTTTTGAATATATAGGGAGCGGGTCCTGGAACCAATTCCCTGAGTATACTGATGGATGACTCATACCCAAGAGTGTTACTGCTGAATCACATGGTAATTCTATTTTTAATTTTTTAGAAAACTCAATCTTGTTTTCCATAATGACTGTGCTAGTTTATATTCTGGCCATCAGTCCACAAAGGCTCCCTTTTCTCCACATCTTCACCAACACTTGGAATCTTTTTTCTTTTTGATAATAGAAGACTAACTGGTATGAGCTGACTTCTCATTGTGGTTTTGACTTGCATTTCTCCGAAAATTAGTGATGTTGAACATTCCTTTATGTACCCGTTGGCCACTGGTATATCTTCTTTTGAGAAATAACTATTAAGAGACCAGGTACAGTTGCTCACGCCTATAATCCTAGCACTCTGGGAGGCCGAGGCAGGTGGATTGCCTGAGCTCACAAGTTTGAGAACAGCCTGAGGAAGAGTGAGACCCCCATCTCTAAAAAATAAAATAGCCAGACATTGTGGCAGGCGCCTATAGTCCTAGCTACTCAGGAGGCTGAGGCAAGAGAATTGCTTGAGCCCAAGAGTTTGAGGTTGATGTGAGCTATGATGCCACCTCACTCTACCGAGGGCAACAAAGTAAGACTCTGAACTAAAAAAAAAAAAAATCTATTAAGGTATTTTGCCCATTTTCAAAATGAGTTTTATTTTTAAAATGTTTTGATAGAGAAGGAGGTTGTGCTATGTGCCTGTGCTGGTCTCAAACTCCTGACCTCAAGTCTTCTTCCCACCTTGGCCTCCCAAAGAGCTGGGACTACAGTCATGAGCCATCAAATTTGCCTCAAGCTTGTTTTTAATTCTTTATCCTTCACTGCTAAATTAGGCTTTCTTTGATTTTATTAAAATCAATATATTAGATATCACTTGATACAAAAATTAAAAATCCTTTGTGACTACAAAAAATACTTTAGATTGTTTCTTTAAAATCTAGAGATTTCTACCTGCAGGATCAATGCTCTGAGTTAAGATTCTGATGGAGGATGTGAACACCTCTGTTTTTGGCAAAATGGAACAGGAATGATCATGAAAGGGAGGTAGAAACAACAGATAGTGTGACCACGTGATATGTGCATAGTACAAGTATATGTGGATGTTAAGATCTCAAAGTGCTCTCTTAAGATATGTGTTCACAGCTCGGCGCCTATAGCTCAACCAGCTAAGGCGCCAGCCACATACACCTAAGGTGGCAGGTTCGAATCCCCAACCTGGACCTGCCAAACAACAATGACGGCTGCAACCAAAAAAACGG
>NW_003852535.1:4137916-4176060 GCF_000181295.1 Otolemur garnettii
AAAAAAAAAAAAAAAAAAGATATGTGTTCACCAATTTGAATATCAAGTCCCTAGAGAATCCCTGGGGTTATAACCTCAGCCAAAAGGACATGTGTGACCAGTACATCCTGCTGATGACAGTTGTTCAGAGACTCTGTGTATCTTGGAGATAAATAAGAAAGATCCTCACCCACCACTCTAGTATACTTTCAGTTCCAATATTTACTATTAAGGATGTTAAAACAGTGATAACATCACTTGCACCTGACCATAAATAATAAAATTTTTGCAAAGTAATGTCAACTGTGAGGAAGGCCAATAGAACTAGGACCAGATTCTAAAGCACTTTCATAGTGTTTAGGATATGTGACTATTCATTTAGACTCAGTTTGACATTTACTTCAGAAATGGGGTGATTTATTTTATCTAACTTCTAGTTTGGTTACATAGTTGTAGTAACTGACATTTACTGCTAGACACTGTGCTGAGTATTTTTCCTCTATTAATTCATTAGTTTCTTGGAAAAATCATTTGAAACGACAATATTGCCCCCATTATTTCATAGATGAAAAAACTGAGGTTGAGAGGTTAAACAACCTTCTGATGTCTCACAAGTAGAAAGTGCACGCTCTTTCTCTTATTTGGATGTAGCATCTACAGTGATAAATTTTCCTCTCAGAACTGCCTTTGCAGTATCCCACACATTTTGGTAGCTTATGTCTTCATTCTTGTTACACTCAAGGAGGTTAATGATTTCCTCTTTTATTTCTTCCTGCACCCAACGCCCATTCAGCATAAAGTTGTTTAATTTCCATGCCTTTGTGTGGGGTTGAACATTTTTGTTTGTATCCTTGGGGTCACAGCTCGCCCTCACAGGGTTGATTTGCGTTCTTCAACCTTCTCTCTTGGCTCAGCTCTAAACCATCAGCTTACTTGCTAAACTTCTGTCCTTTAACTCTCCTTCTGGACGGGAGCCTCTGTGGAAAGCTGGCTCCAGTCAGCCATCTTGTCTCCCTCCGATTCACTTTTTTTAATAAGAATTGTTTCCTTTGTTTAAAGAGAATATTGTTAAAATCAGTTTTCCCTTTGTTATTTTTAACTTTTCTTTTAAATTGATAAATAATAATCATATAGTAATTTGGCATACAATGTGAAGCTTTGATATATGTTTACAATGAGGAAAGATAAATCTACCATGTTAATTAAGTTTAATTAAGAAGTCCTTCACCTCACATACCTATCATTTTGGGGGGGGGGGTGAAAACATCTAAATCTAATCTTTTAGCAATTTTGAAGTACACAATGCATTATTGTTTATGATAGCCACCATTCTGTGTAATAGATTACTAAATTTTATTTCTCCTATCTAACAACATCTTTGATTAACAGCTCTCTTTCCTCCATTTTAAAAAACAGAGTTTTTTTTTTAGAAAAATTTTAGTCTTCAGCAAAACTGAGTACAAAGTAAAGAGTCCCCACCCAATCACCCTGCATCCTGTTAACATCCCACCTCAGGTGGCACATTTGTTCCAGCTGAGGAACCTGCACCGACACATCCTCACCCCACGCCCACAGTCTCCGTTAGGGCTCACTCGCAGTGTTGAACGTGCTGTGGGCTTTGCCAAACATTCACTGACATGTATGTGCCATCATAATATCCCACAGTGTGGTGTCCCTGCTCCACAGACCTCTGTGCTCTGCCTGTCCATCCTCCCTCTCCCGTGACCCCTGGCCACCACTTATCTTTCCACCAGGTACCTAGTTTTGCCTTTTTCAGAATGTCATACAATTGGCATCAGACTTGGTGTCCATTTCAGATTGACGTCTTTACCTGAGTAATATTCAGTTAAGGCTTTTCTGGGTCTTCTCACAATTGGTTGGCCCATTCACTTCTTAGCACCGAATACCATTCTGTTGTGTGACTGCTGTTTCCTCATCCATTCACCTGCTGAAGGGCATCCTGGTTGCTTCCACGTTTGACCCATTCTGAATGATGCTGCTGTAAACGTCCACGTGCAGGTTTTCTGTGGGTGTCAGGTTCCCACTCATCTGAGTAAATGCCGAGAGACCCACTTGCTGGAGTCTAGGGTGAGAATGTCAAATTGTGTAAGAAACTGCCACACTGTCTTCCAAAGTGGCTGCACCACTGTGAGTTCCCAGCAGCACTGAATGAGTCCCTGGTGCTCTGCATCTCACAGCACTTGGTGCTGTCAGTATGTAACCTTTTTTAAAAAGGCAAAGGAGATGAAAGAAATGAAGCTAAATAAAACCAAACAAAGCCTAGAGTGAAGTGCTATTGAGTGGGCTTCATTTGAGTCAGAAATGGACATGCAAGGAGCCGCTGAGACAGAACCTGCCTCCACCTCCAGCCCCTCTGACATGGGACACTCCTGCCTCCACCTCCAGCCCCTCTGACATGTGGAACAGATGGATTTAGATTGCCACTTTGTGGCTTCACAGCTCAGGTAATACCAATACCTGAGTTACACCTTCTAGTTCCAAAATGATGTAATTTGAAAGAGATTTATTACTTTGGGGGGAGTTAGTTGCCTCAAATGTAAAATGGGACGTGTCATAGCTTATAGTTTATATGTTTGTAACAAGGATTGATCCTTGTTTTGTTTTCCACAATGCCCACCTATAGCTGTATAGGCAGTCCTGAGTTACAAACACCTGACTTACATACAAGTCACACTTATGATCAATCACAAGATATTACAGTCAGTCTCCGAGTTACAAACATCTGACTCGTTTGTGACCAGTGCTTAGGAATGGCGGTTCTTACAGGTAGGAAAATATACCTGTTCCAACGTACATGCAAATTCAACTTAAGAACAAACCTACAGAACCTATCTCATTGGTAAGCTGGGGATTTCCTGTAATTAAAAACTGTTGTTACTTTCTTTATTACCTCGACTATTATTATAAAGAGTTTTACCATCTGCAGGACCTGTATGGAGGATGACAGCCGTGTGGTTCCAGAGTCAGTTTTATTATTTGATTTTTACTGAACATTCTATTCTGTTCCTCCTTGTCCCTGGAAATCACTATTCTCCTTTTGTTTCTACCAGTTTGACTATTTTAGGTGCATCACGTAAGTGGATTCATACCTTTTTGTGACTGGCTTACTGCAACAAATAACATTTTCTCATGGTTTATTCACGGTGTGCAGGTGATGGGATTTTCCTTTTAAAGGCTGGGTAACATTCCATTCTACTCATCCACCACGTTTTGTCTGTCCACTTATCTGTCAATACACATTTAGGTTGTTCCCACCCCTTTGCCATTGTGAACAGAGCTCCTATAAACATGGATTTCCAAATATCTCTTCTAGACCCTGGTTTCTTTTCTTTGGGATATACGGACACTCAGAAGTGGGATTGGTTGAGCACGTGGTGTTTTTAGTTTTAATTTTTTAGTGACCTTGATATTCTTTTTCTTTGTAGCTGCCCCATTTTACATCCCCACCAACAGTGTATAAGCTCTCCTATGTTCCCATAGTATAGTCAAAACTTGCTTTTTTGTGTTTGTTTGTTTGTTTTCTGGATAGGCACTGTGACAATGGTTGTGAGAAGGCCATGTGGTTTTAACTTGGGATCTGAAGCCTAGCAAGAAGGCACAGGGACAGAAAACGCTGGGTCACACTTGCCCTGTCCACACAGTACCATTGTCCTGTCCATTCTGCCGTCAAGACCTGCAGAGTGAAACGTTAAGTGCCCCATGATGTGTCCCACCTGTCCTGCAGTCACAAGCCTCCCCATCGCACTGTGTACTCATGTATGTTTCAGGTGGACCCAGCTACCTGACGCTCTGGTGACAAACTCCTCCTATTTCTAATGGTCGTGGTGGTAATTGACACTGCCTTGCCTTCCCTCCTGCTGTTCTCTCAGGCTCTGTCGCCCTCAAGTTTTCTGTATGATAAAATTCTAGAGATCCTTAAGTGGGCTTCAAATGTGTTCCGTTTGTGCGTCCTCACTTCCCAGTGTCTTTGATCAGACTGTCCTGCACCTCCCCCATTTCCATAGAGCCCATAGTGCTCATGGCTGTGGAGAGACAGAGGAGGGGTCCCTGGGAGCTTGCTCTGCTGCTGGGACCCTGACAACTCAGAAGCTTCTCATTTCAAATAATACTAAAGAACAGCTTCTTTTTGTCAACTTAGAGCTTGATTTGATATGAAGTCCAATTCACTTTGGAGTAAGCATTTGCATTATAGTAGAAAATTAGGAA
Source organism: Otolemur garnettii (assembly GCF_000181295.1). NCBI lineage: Eukaryota > Metazoa > Chordata > Mammalia > Primates > Galagidae > Otolemur > Otolemur garnettii. The sequence goes on from NW_003852535.1 coordinate 4,142,123, forward strand.
TTGGGCTGGTAGGAGGATAGTCATCCTTCAGCTACTGTTCTTTCTAGGAATACAGAAAACCTCTGATTTTCTAACACAATCTTAACCATGCCACTAACTGTTCTCCTTCAACTGCTTAAATGGAAGCCCAGTATAGTGCGCATCCTTTCATACAAAAGATGTCAATTTCGAGCTTGATTTGATACAAAAGATGTCAATTTAGAGCTCAATTTGATAGCTCCAATTAGCAGTTTGTTGATTCATAAATTTAAAATTTATTTATTAAAGGATTATCTGTTATGCTCCTCTCTGTACCAGGCACTGCACTGCTCAAGTATGAGAAAAGCAGACACTGCCTCTGGGAAGCTTGTATCGATTAACTGGTTACAAAGGTGAGGTGTCTATTGCCATCAAAGCCTTTAAGTGAGAACACTGACCAAGTTACTGGGGTCAGACAAATTTCCCTATATGGGAAAATTTTTCAAACAACCAGGGAACAAGTAGATTAGTCATCAACAGTACCATCAATGAAAACTAGAAAAACCTTGAGCACATATTAAGAGCCATAGAAATAATAAAAATACGGAAAACAATCCTGAGAGATTTTTTCCTCCCTAACATAATGTACACTTTAAGGCCACATCTGTACCAAGACAAGCTCTGTTTGACAGATCAAAGGAATTCTTCAGAGGCCAGGGGCAGTGGGTCAGACTTGTAATTCCACCACTCTTGGAGGCTGAGCTAGGAGGTTTGGTTGAGGCCAGGAGTTCAAGACCAGCCTGAGCAAGACCCCATCTCTAGGAAAAATAGAAAACAAAAATTAGCCAGTGTAGTGGCCTGGGCCTATAGTCCAGGCACTTTGGGAGGCTGAGGTGAGAGAATCTCTTGAGCCCAGAGTTTGAGGTTGCTATGAGCTATGATGACACCACTGCACTCTGGATGGGACGAAAGAAAAGAAAAGAATCCCTCCTAGCTCAGTCAGCCACAGAAAGGTCTGATGCCTTCATTCATGTCCTTGGGTGTATAGACTCAGATACAGAGAGCTGGTTTCCTCCATTTGCTTCAGATAGTACAAGGGTGTCACATAGTCAGTTCTTCTGCGGGACATGTTCTGAGGAATGATTTGGTTGTTGGGCTAACATCACAGGTGCGAGTAAGAAGCCTGGAGGGAGGAGCCTACCACACACCCAGCCTGCCCGACATGGTCTGTTGGTCCTGGCTGCAGACCCCGTAGCAGGTTACTGTGTTGAACCCTGTGAACAATTGTCACATGGGGGTAAGTCTCTGTGCACCTAAATACCCCTAAACACAGAAAAGGTGGAGTAAAAACACAGTGTTATAATCTTTTAGAACCACCGGTGGACATTGATCTGAACCTCATCATGTGGCACGTGACTTGTCATTCTGGGAATTTCTGGGAATGGGTGATGTATTCAATTTCAGCCCTGATCTAAACTCAGAAAGGGTGACAACCCATGACATGTATGACAAATGGGACTAGTTAATAGCGGTTAACATTACTGAGGGTTTATATGTGTCAGGCTTTGGTAGATCTTAAAGACATACATGCACACTCATGCTCATTTGATCATCTATGGACCCAGTAATGAAGAGATTTTGACAGATGAGAAAACTGGGTTTACATAAACTGAATTCTTTTCCTAAGGTCAAATAGACCGTAAATACAGATCTGCATTCCATAGCTTGGGCTTCACCACTGCAGCTCAGGCTCCTTGGTGGTGGCGGCAGAGTTGGCTTTAGGGACGAACCTCTAGACCCTGTCACCCATCCTTCCCTGGAAGCGAGAGCCTCTGTCACCCTCCCCTGGGATTCAACCAAACTGGCCAACGTGTCTCTGACAACACAGCCAATAAAGTCACCTCCTTCGATAAAGATCTTTCTGGGTGGTTTTCACTCCGATTGCCTGTCAGAATCACCAGAGGAGTTTACAGTGCAGGAGTCTGGGCCTCTCCCCCAGACCTACTGACTCAATATCCCCACAGAGGGAGCCTGGTTGGGGTAGGGGTTGGGGTGCCTGCGTTTTTAAAAAGTTCCTAAGTAATTTGATTGTAGATCTGTGTCTGGAAACTCCTGGCTTCACAGTGGCTCCTCGCAAATATATTTTCATTTAAATGAGAAATTTCTGCTGACTTCTTTTTTTATTTTTTTGACAGGGTCACTCTATCTGTCATATGTACTGGGCTAGACTGCAGTGGCATCATCATAGCTCACTGCAACTCTAACTCCCTGGGCTCATGCACACCTCCTGTCTCAGTGTCTCTATGGTAGTAGCTGGAACAGAAGGAGCACACCACCACAACTGGCTAATTTTTTATTCTTTTTTTTCAAATAGAGATGGGGTCACAATATGTTGCTCAGACTGTTCTTGAACTGGCCTTAAGTAATTCTCTGCCTTGGCCTCGCAAAGTGGTAGGATTACAGGCATGAACCCCTGCACCTGGCTGGTTTCTGGTGATTTCCTAGTCACACCCAGCACCGTGGCGCAGGAGTGGACTGGCAGCTGGGGTGTGTATGCCTTTGGCTGGGGGCTGCCTTTATTGTCTGTGAAGATTGGGATTGGTGAAAATGGCAAACCTAAGTGGGAAGTGGAAGACTGGAGCCTGATGGGAAAGGGCCTGTTCATGTGTCTCTTCATTTCCACCATCTTCCTGGCCTGGAGTCTGGGAACAAAACCACTCTTTATACCTCTGAGTCTTACCTGGATCCTGACAGCCCAGGAGCTCCTGGGGGAAATGAGTCAAGGGCACTTAATCACCAACTCAGCCCTTGACAAATGGGGTGGCTCGTTCTCCCAAGACATTAGTGGAAAGAAAATTGGAAGCTCAGCTGTGCTGACAACCCTGCCTCTAAACAAAGCCCAGGGCTGAGGGGTGAGGAAGGCTAGAGAGCAAGTAAAGCAGATGTTACCCCCAAGGACATTCTTCTAAGTGGGGTGTATCCCACAATGCTTTAAGGCACCTACTTAGTGATGGTGGTGGAGAAGGAAGGCTCCAAGGACGAGGATAGGTTTTGTCCAGACTTGATGGATTTGCAGCTGAGCCACGTCTGGTCAGTGTCAGACACGCAGAGGGGGCAGAGTGGGGTATTCTTATGCCCCTGCTCTCCTACAACCAAAGCCAAGGCCCCCAGCTTCCTGTGCCCAGGGTCTGTCCTCCTGAAGTCAGAACACACCTGTGCATCTGCACTGACACAAGAACAAAGACACAGTCATCAGATTCCCAGAAATATGCTGAGGACCCAAGGCCATTTCCAGGGGCACCTGCTCCCTCACCTGGAGGGCAGAGCAGAGCTCCGTGGGGCTGCCCTCCTGTGTGCTGCCCCACTCAGGATGCAGGGAGATGTGGGGAGGTGACAGCAATGATGGCATCATGTCTCCTAGACAAGGAAGGGCTGGAAGCCAGGCCTTGTGACCTGCTATCTGCCTCTGTGGGCAAGACCAACCAGGCTAAGTAGGTACAAATAGCCTTGGGACCCAAGGTTCAGCAGCCTCCTGTGGTTGAGTCCAAGTCCCTCATTGTTTGCTAAAGCTGAAAGCTCCAAGCAAGATAATCTACCATGAAGCTGCCTGTGTGTCTCCTGCTGGTCACTCTGGCCCTTTGCTGCTATGAGGGTGAGTATCAATTGTCATCAGTTTAGTCCTAGTCCCTGGCCAGCACCCTTCTGACCATAAGGTAAGCCTGTTAGTGGAGTTAGGTCTGAGACTAAGCAGAATTCAAGCCTTTTCCTGTTCTCATTGATCTACTCCTAAAATAGCCCAGGGCTTATCTCATCCACCCCAGTACCATGGAAGCTTAGCAGAATCTCATCCCAGGCCAATGTTAGGAATTCTTCTGCCTGAGTTTCACTCCTGACTGTGAGCCAGCCTCGAGATGCAGCAGGATTTACCAGCAGGAGTGGGGTAATCTGGGCTCTGCCACTTCCCTGCTTGGCCTCGGAGAACGTGCTAGGTCTCTCTAAGCCTCCTGTTATGTCTGGTGCTCAGAGCTTCTGTGGGAGTGGAGCGAGGTGAAGCAGGTCAAGTCCAGCTGTTGTAGGAAGCTGCCCGTGCTTATTAGACAATCTTCTACCAGAGCTTTCAGGTGTCAAGTGAGCTCTTAGCTTCCAAATCCTAAGTTCAGACTCAAAATACATTACATTTGGAAGGAAACTGGGGAGCTCCCAGGGCCAGAGGGGGTGGTGCTCCCAGACTCTCTGAAACAGAAATCTGATAAGCTCTGAGAATAAGCAGCGCTCACTGTCTATCTCAGGGCATGACTAGTTTTCTAGGGGCCCTATCTGTCTTAGTAGTAGAACTAGTACAATTGGTAGCATGATTTTTGTGTTTCTACAATTAATTCTAATTGTGTTTCTACAATTAATTCTAATTTCTGTAAGCATTTGTGTGTCCTTGTTTCCTGGTATCCTTTCTCTGGACTGATCCAGTGCCTCTGAGTTTCCCCTCTCCTCCCACTCTCTGAATCTCCTCCTCTCTCCCTGTGTTGCTCCTGGTCCTGCCCTCTCCAAATTCTCCCCACAGTGTGGTATTGTCTGATCAGGGGTCATGTCAGAGACTGGTGGGGCTCCCCTGGGTGCAGGGTGTTGATGAGAGACTTGGTGAATCTAGAATCCAGACAGGCAAAGTAGGTGCTCCAGATCTCCCTACAATTTCTTGTGGGGACTGGAATGAGCCTCAGCTGTCTCCTTTCACTGTATCTAGGGATGCCGAGCCTCCCCGCAGAGTAAATGGGCCAGTCAGAATTCCCCATTCAAGCCTCTGATATGGGTGAAAATGACTTGCTTTTGATTTTTAAATTTCAGATTAATATTAGGGTCCAGAGGCTTAGGTTACATTGTTTGCATTTGATAGGCAAAGTCCAAGTTGTAGTCGTGCCCCTCCCCAGGAGGTGTGCCATATGCCCTTACACTGTGTCTGTTAGGTGAGAGCACACCAATCTCCCTCTCTCCTCTCTTCTCCCTTCCCACCTGAGTTGATTGTGTTTTTCTGTAGTGTGGGCATGTAGTTGTCCATGTGCTGGTTTCATATGAGAATTGAGTACGTTGGATACTTGCATTTCCATTCTTGCAATACTTTACTAAAGAGGAATGTTCCCCAACTCCATCCAGGTTAATACAAAAGATGTAAAGTCTCCGTCTTTTATTTCAATTTCCTTTCACCTCTGTTTGCCTCCAATGGAACAATCCTAAAACCTCCAACTGATTCTCAAAGTATCACCTTTAACATTTTACCAGTTTTATGTTTCCTTCTCCAGATTTATTCTCAATTTGCTGGTCTCTGGCCAGATTCTGACTCTACTCGTCACTTCAAAATCTGATTACCTCTTCTTGATTGGTATCCAAAACTAATAAGTTGTCACTCAATTGGCACAGAAAACTTCATATTGTCAATATCTGGAAAAGGGATTTTCAGCAAACCAGGGGAATTTGGGGAAATAATTTGTTAAATAAACACTACCTGAATGAATGATCAGAAAACCAGATTTCCGGTCCCAGCTCTGCTCCTTGCTATGAGATCATGAGGAGGTCACAGTCTCCAGCCTCTTACATTCTCAGATGCACTATTATGGCATGGAAACATGCAACCCTGGGGATCCTGTTTGGTCCAACATATAGGAGCTATGGAAACAAATTGCAAAAATTCTATTTTTGTTCTTGTTCTTCAGTCAATGTAGCTCTCTGTCCAGCAGCTGTTATTCAACACATATGGTTCTTTGTTCCTGGTGACAGTAAATTCCAATCACTACTTGAGAATTTTAGTGCACCTGTGGAAGTTGTTGCAGCTGAGATGGTGGTGAAGAAATGCACAGATCAGATGTCCTTGGTGAACAGATTAAAAATGGGAGAAATATTGGTAATTTTTTCTTTTGTATGTACAATGAGAGGCTTCTGATCCAGTGGACAGGGTGCAAGGAGGTCAGCTTGCTGCCCCATGGTGACACAGGTGGTGGGGAACCATCCTTGCTAGTCACCTCTTGCTTCCCTTTGGGGCCACAGCACGGGTGCTGCCATGACACCTACTGAATTTAGCTCTGCTACACACATCATCCTAGGCATTTTCCTCCTCATCCGATTCCCTGCTTGGCTTCCATATTTCCTGGAGTGTCCTGAGGAGGAAGACGGCCAGGCTCCAGGCAGGGTTGGGGGAGGGCCAATCACTATGGCTTTCCTGCTGGGAGCTCTCCTGAGGCCAAGATTCACCCATGCCGTGTGGCACAGTTAGCAGGGAGCTGCCTGGGAAGTGTTGGGGCTTGGCATAGGCAGGTGAAGGCAGGAAATCCAGAGCCAGCCCCCCAGCCCCTATTCCTGCTCTGCCCGCAGAGCTCTCCCAGATTAGGGCAGATGGGCAGAGACCTTGCTGCTTTGTCTCCAGCAGGGCCATGAAAAGCCAGAACACTTCCTTTATGTTTTTCTCAAGAAATCAGGTGTTTTCCCAGGGCCTCTAAGTCCATCTGCCCCTGGGGTTAGGTTGAAAGGCTGAGCTACAAATGCCCACAGATGCTGAGGACTCTGTGCTGAGAATCTCCACCAGGGAGGTGCAGGAGACAGGACATCCCAGGGACTCCCCTTAGGCCCTCCTAGACTCTCAACCCCGTGCCCCCCACTGAAGTTAAAGGAGATCCCTCAGTCCTGCACATCAGAGAACGTCACCTGGGACCTTTATGTCACCTCTTTGCCCTCATTCCATTAGTAGCTTGAGCCACATGCTTGAGTGACCTCAGAGCTCATAGGCCTGATGAGAAAAGCCCGTCCCTCCCTGCATGGTGTGTGTTAATGGCACCAAGTCCAGGCCCTGGTATCCCCCCCACACACTGGGCTCCTATCTCTGCCCTTTCAGTTGCCTTTGGTGGTGAATTCCATCTTGCCATGGCATGTGCATGTGTCTCCAATGGCAATTTGGCTGACCTAGCCTTCTTTTCTTCTTGTTTTTTCTATTTCAGGGGAAAATAGTGCTCAAATGTGGTCTCTGAGATGTCAAAAGGATCTCATGCTGCTCTCCACCACCCTGTAGTGATCTTCACTGAAACATGTAGAAGTTTCAACGTCTTGCTTTAATAAATTCTTTGCCCTTCATTTTCGCACTGGTCTTGTCATGATTCTCCTGTCTCATTCCTCAAGTCAAGGGTGGTTTTCATAATGAAGCAGCCTTTTGGTGTGGGTATAATCAGTTCCAGGGAACCAATGTCTGCCTGCCGACTGTGAACCAAGGTCCAGGCCTCACAAAGGGAAGTGCTTGGTCAGGAACCGTCCTATGTCACTCTGCAGAGCCTCCATGTAGGAGACAATGAGCGAGAATGACACTTAATGGTGAACCAGAGCTGAGACCTTCCTGCTGGTCTTGCACTGAGGGGCCCCCCAGCTCCACTGTCTGGCCAGGCCTGGGCTCACATGCAGCAGTAGCCTGAATGTGATGTACCCCCAGAAACACTGTTAGCCTGCCAGGTGGACCCTCTCCATGGTAGTTTGGCTCCTGTGTTGAGTCCAGTATGAATATATCCCATTTGTCACAATTTGGGGCCATGTGCAGGTTTCCACCTGGACCTAACATGTGTTTGGTGCACTTGGTATGGGAGGGTCTTGGTGTTCCACGCTTTCCCATGCCCAAGGCCCCCGTCTCCTCTCCTACTCCCCAGAAGCCCCAGAAACCATCCTGCAACACCCCCCAGTCATTTCAGAGGCCTAATGGAAACTGGACACACTGTCTACTCTCAAACCACTCTTCCTTCCATGAGCCCCTCCTTGCTAATGGACCCTCCACCCAGCAGGTCAAAACGTGGAGATGCTGTAGGTTCCCAGCTTAGAGCTGTGACTGTTGTAACAAACAACCACCAAAGTGGTGGCTTAAAACAACTTATTCTCTCCCACTCCTGGAGGTCAGAAGCCCAAAATTAGTAGCACTGTGGGCAAATAGAAGGATCTGCAGGGCTGTGCTCCCCTGGGAGGCTGTAGGGGAGAGACCACTAATGGTTGCCTGTGGCTTCTGGGGCTGATGGCCGTCCCTGCATGTGGCCACATCCCTGTAATGTCTGCTAGGCTGAGCCCTTCAGTGGTGACAAGCGCAACTGCGGGTCCCCAGTGAGGGTGAGTGGGACACTGATGTAGAATGGAGCAGCATCTGCCAAGAGCACCAAAACTTCAGATTTTAAAAATTAAAAATAGAGGATGCTGAAAAACAGAAATGAAAAAGAAGTGAGGCTAGAAGAAAATGGGCAAAGAGCGGGAGAAGAACGAGAATCCCGCAGAAAGCAGTTAAGAAGCGGCAAATGAGCTCAGGTCAACTCAGAATCAGCCACACCATGTCCTGGAGGAGCTGGACACACTTTGTTGAAAGAATTGGTGGATTTGGGTGGTGCTTGTGGCTCAAAGGAATAGGGCACTGGCCGCATATGCCAGAGGTGATGGGTTCAAATCCAGCCCTAGCCAAAAACTGCAAAAAAAAAAAAAAGAATGGGTGGGTTTCCTTGAGGACAAAATTACCAAGTTGCTCGTGAAGACAAGATATACAGCTGAAGAAAGGTACAGTGTCCATCATCAAGATGAGACCTTTTTATACCAATAAAAGGCCTCTAGAAATTCAAAGAAAAATAAAGCCGGGGCTCCACTCAGTGCTCTCTGAGCCTGAGGCTCACTCGAACTCCTAAACATCAGTCACAGAGCAGATGCTTTCAGCTGTTTCTCTAGCACACGGTTTCTCAGCCTCCTTATATTGGCATCAAGGATGAATGCACCTGTTTTGTAGGATCTGTCCTGTGCACTGTGGGACGTTCAGCCGCATCCCTGGCCTCTGCTCCCTTGATGCCAGCACCACTTTCACTGCCATCCACCTGTGACAACTGAGACTGCCTCAGACTAATGTCCCCAGGGCTGCGGCAAAGTGGGGAGCACATACGTCCCCTGGTGAAAGTCACTGCTCCAGCAGTGGATGCTTCACAGCCATCCTACCTCACTGTCCACTGTTCCTGAGTACTAGACACTCACAACCGTAAGGAGTGCCAACTTACGGGTATTGAAAAGAACTTGAAATCACTATGTTTATGGAGAAAATTTTGTGTACAAATTTGATGAACCTAATTTCTCATCATATGTACAAAGTTTGGGGCTTTGGTAAAGGAGCCAAGGAGAACTAGCCTGGGCCTGACCCCTGCTCCTGGCTCTACCTCCTAATCTGTTTTTTGGTCCAAACACGTTGGGTGTGTCTAGGTTAGATGGTGTCAGAATAATGGTCCCTTCTGGTGGAAACAGGGCTTGACAGGACTCAGGGCTTGGTTGTCAGAGCCTTCACCCAATCTCCTACCCACACCTACCTTCTCAAACGCTGACCACAAAGTCCTCTTGGAGGAAAGGACAGGGTTTATTTAGGGCCCAGGGTGCTGCCCTGATGTCTGATTCAGTGTTGGGTTTAATCCCTGCTTTTACTAAAGATTCAAATTCAGATGAGCTCCTCTTTCTAAATAGACCTACTAATAATACACACAATATAATCAGTGAACGCTTGTAAGAGTTCCTGAAAATTAATTTTAAAATTATTCACAAAGACAGGACGTGCACAGGCCTTGCCATCCAGGAGCATGGTTGGGAGGAAGTGTCAGTGCTCAGAGTCCTGGACGCGGCAGGAGAGAGCTACTGACAGCAGATGTGGGGTCCTGTGAGCAGGAACAGCCATGGAGATTCAGGGAACAGGAAAGGTGGACCCTGTGTGGAATGCCTTTGATGTGGCTTTGGGGTGTCCACAGGAGCAAAGAGCTCAGTCAGAAACTGTGAGGCTTGTCCAGAAACCAACCCGAGTCCATATGGGGCAAAAGTGAGAGTCGGTGACAGTGCTCAGAGCTGCCTCTGGGGCCAGAGCACTGGCGTCACACCCTGTTTGGCCACTCACGGGCTGTGTCCCAGGCAGTTGCGTTGAATCTCTTGTCCCACTGTCAGTGTAGGTAGGAAAATAAGACATGGGCAGAGGATGTACGGAATGGGCCGTGTGAGCAAATGGAATAGTGTAAGGATAACAAGATAAGGGCAACCATAGTGTCAAGGGATGTCAGTAAGTATGACAGTGAGACTTGAATAGAAGAAATGTAAAAAAGTAAAATCCGTGTAAATAAATGAGATACTGGGGCGGTGCCTGTGGCTCAAAGGAGTAGGACGCCAGCCCCATATACCGGAGGTGGCAGGTTCAAACCAGGCCCCAGCAAAAAACTGCAAAAAATAAACAAACAAACAAACAAATGGGATACTGAGTAAGAGAACAAACTAGAATGCTAACAAGATAAGGGAAACATAACAGATACAACACAGGGTGCATTATAGGACCTTGCAGGTTGTCCCCACTGCAGTGGGCTTCGGGAGCCAGGACGCATCCAGCCTAGTCCTAGAATGTGAATCTTCCCCCTACACACAACAGCAGGAAGGAGACAACCTCCCCACTGGTCAAGAAAAAGGGGGAGAGGCTTGGTGCCTGTAGCTCAGTGGCTGGGGTGCCAGCCACATACACTGGAGCTGGAGGGTTCAAATCCAGCCTGGGCCTGCCAAACAACAATGGCAACTACAAGCAAAAAAATAGCCGGGTCTTGTGGTGGGCACCTGTAGTCCCAGCTACTTTGGAGGCTGAGGCAAGAGAATTGCTTAAGCCCAAGAGTTTGATGTTGCTGTGAGCTATGATGCCACAGCACTCTACCCAAGGCAATGGCTTAAGACTCTGTCTCACAAAAAAAAAAAAAAAAGAAAGAAAGAAAGAAAAGAAAAAGGGGATGAGATAGTGTCACAAAAAAACCAGATTGGAAAAAAAGGGATGACACAGACAACCCAGGCACACTGTTTGTGTGACCAAGGGACTGCTCCTACCCTCTTTGGAGTGGACTAGGGCTTACTAATAGCCTTCTTTCCTTTCTGATTAAAACGTCTGTGCCCCTGGCGGTGCTTGTAGCTCAGTGGGTAAGGCAATGGCCACATACACCCAGGCTGACAGGTTCAAACCTGGCCCTGGCCAGCTAAAACAACAATGACAACTGCAACCAAAGGAAAAAAAAAAGTAACCAGGCCCTGTGGCAGGCGCCTATAGTCCCAGAAACTCAGGAAGCTGAGGCAAGAGAATCGCTTAAGCCTAAGAGTTTGAAGTTGCTGTGAGCTGTGAAGCCACAGCACTCTACCAAGGGTGACGTAGTGAGACTCTGTCTCAGAAAAAAAAAACAACAAAAAACTTTTGTGCCCTTCACTTTCATATTTTGATCCTGAAGGGACAAGAACCAAGGTGTTCACATCTACCACTGGTCACACCTTGTCCTGTCGCTGGAGTGAAATGATCTGTCTCAGGGTGGGGACCACACACCACACTTTGCTCAGGACTGTCCTAGGGTCCTATTGTTTTCCTGGTATTCCAAACATTTAGTGTCCCTTTCACCCTGCCATGTATCCTAGTTGTCACAATTTGTGGTTTGAAGATTAAAAACGGCTACAACAGTGCCTGTCATTTAGAAATTGGTGTGTAATTGCCTTTCATTCCTGCGTAACTGAACATCATCATGGAAATTGCCAAGAAATTAGTTCTTAAGTGTTCTTAACACAAACACAAGTATGTGAGGTGACAGAATGTTAATTAGCTTGGAGGAATCCTTCACAATGTGTACATATATCAAAACATGCCTTATACACAGAAAAGACATATAATTTTAGTTGTTTAATGATTATACCTTAATAAAGTGGAGTAAAAATATTAAGAATCTATAAATTCATAGTGTAAATAAAATGAATTGGAACAGGGTTCTGGAAGATTAATATGGCAACCGAATGTAAAATATTATTGGGAGAGAAATAAACTTTTAATTATATAAAAAGTTCCCTGAGAAAAGTCAAACTCTAAGAAAGAAAATCAAGTAAACGTATTTTCAGGAAAATACAGAGCTTTATTTTCAAACTGGAAAGTTGCAGCTGGAACCTGAGTACGGTTACTCTGAATTGCAGAAAACGTCAGATGCAGCTGAGTTCTCAGTGGTCTGGCAGGGTCCTTAGAGGTCCTTGGAGGTTTATCACAAACACTCTTGTTAATTGTGTGAAAATAAGGACCAACAGCTGGCCTGTAGGCAGCACCTTTGCAGCACCAAGGGCCTTTGTCAGGACCTTACACTTTTTAACCCATTTAGGACTCACAGCAATTCTAAGACTGTTCTCATTTCAAAAAGGTCTCAGAGCCTCGAATCTCCTGCCCAGTGTGGCACAGTCAGCAAACAGGGAAGCTGGGCTGTGAGCACAGGCAGAGTGGCCTGGGTGAGTCCCCAGTCAGGGTCCCTGTGATACTGGGTTGCAGAGCATAAGAGAAGGGAGCCAGCAGCCACCGCCCAGCCAGCTCACAGCCCAGCTGCAGCTAACCAGGTCCTTTGTAGGTCCGGGGGACAATCTAGCTGGGGGAGGGCACTGCCCCTTGGAATCAGGAATTTTGTCCTTTCCTAGCCTTTCCCATTTCTGACAAGTAGGGCACACGCCCACCTCCTCACCTGCTGAATTCATCAACACAGAACCTGCCTGCTCCCTGATCCTCTGAGACAGGGAAGTTTCCCCCTCTCCCGTGTACTGCAGTCCCTGTTCCCTTCTCTGCACATCTGTCTTCCCGTCAGGATGGGAGTTTCCCAGAGCTGTCTTCTCAAAGCTCTCAGAAGTACAGTGGGGCACTGGTCTCTTCCAACAACTGAGCTTGTGGGAGAAAGCCCCACGCTGTGAGGTACATTCCCGGCCAGCCTGTGTGAGGGGACAGGGCCTCTTCCTTGTTGGCTGAAGCCTCTTATTCCCCCAACCTCATTCTGGAAAGGAGAGGCCAAGAAGTGTTCCTCAGTGTCTGTGGTCACCGTAGAGCAGGTGTCCTCGAACAAAACCCCTTGGGCCACATGCGGCCCACCGAGGACATTTATCCGGCCTGCTGGGTGTTTTTGTCGCCTCTGCCTGTCCTGTTTAGCAGCCGACTCATCCCGGGCCCGCAGTCCAGCCCTCCAACGGTCTGAGGGACAGTGAACTGGCCCCCTGTTTAAAAAGTTTGAGGACCCCTGCCGTATAGCAATGATTTTCAACCAGCATGCTGTGAGAAGATCTTAGGTGTGCCAGGAAAATTATTAAGATTATTAATGAAAATATTTTTGAAAGAAGTTCAAAGCACTGTGAGTATATTCTTTTTCTTACCTTTTTTATCAACATACTTTAAGTGTGTCCTGAAAGTTCAACTACAGCTTCAAGAGTGTCATGAGACAGAAAAGGATGAAAAACACTCTCCCCTCACTCAATCTCAACCCTTCTCACCATGCCCAAACCCAGGGGAGGTCAGACGCGCAGGCCTCTGACACATTTGGGGGCACACGTTTGGATGTGGTGGGGTGGAGGGATGCGGACTGAACACCAACCAAAACAGCCCTAGAGTCCCAGCCCTAGGCTCTGGCCAAGGCCAGGGAGGCCCCTGCTCCAGGAGAGGCCTTGATGACTTGGAAACGGACATCCCATCACCAACCAAAATGTTGCCGAGACCAAGAGGGCTTTCCTAAAGTTTGTCTCCAGGAAGGCAGCTCGATACCCCTTGTCTAGACCTGACAGAATCTCAAAGAGGAAGAGGTTCATCTCCAAAGACATATCTGAATTTGATTTTCCACCAGCTTTGTGGGTGAGGGGAGATCTTAGATGAACTGAATGTGGTAAGAAAAAAAAAAAGAAATGTGAGATACCCTTTTCTGCACAAACTGTGCAGCAGATTCATAGCTGCAACTTAAAATTAAAAAAAAAAAACTTAATGACCTTCTAATCTTCGAAAACATCTACTCTAGACTTTTTGGACAAGTGCTCAGACAAGTGCTAGACTTTTTGGACAATGTGGCTCTCTGACAAAGTTGCTACTTAATATTAACTAAGACACAGCCTTTGAAATGCCAAAAAATATTAATCTTTCCAAATCTGAGGTCTTCGAGGGCCCTGAGGGCAAGTCAAATACTACTGTGCTCCCCACATTCTTTATTTCTCTGTGGACACCCCACTCACTGTGGACAGAATCTTTGCAGCATGTCGTCACCCCAGGGCATCGGTAACAGTCGCTCCCCCTGGAACACTGAAGCACCCTCGGCTCCTCCAGTTTCTCAACAGCATTCAGGGACCTGTGGCAAAGTCCCTTTTTGAAGAGAAGCAGCTGCAACAGCAACACAGTATTCTGAGCTTTTCCTTTTTTTGTCCCTGTAAAGGGTGGTGCGCAAAGGTGTGTGTTCTGGACTGCGTTACCATAAATTGATTCACCAGAGAATGACAGCTGTCTGGATGAACACGGAGATTAGTGGGGGCACTGTGTACTTGATGGAGGGTGCTCTTTAGAAGAAAAAGAATCTCTGATGGGACCTCTGGCCAGCAGGTGGAAGGACAGGTCCATAAGGACGGGGGCATCAGGCAAATCCCCTATAGGTCCTGGCCAAGGAGACCTTTCATTATCAAAGTCTTTCTCTCCCCTTTGGAATGAAGAAGGCCAGCCATGGCCTACTGTGTAGAAGTTCCCCTGTAGGTCCACAGGCCTCCTCCTGCTGTGTGTCCTCTTCCTAAATCAGGTATGTTCTTGCCAACTGAGGTGCCAGCTGAATGCTGGAAAGTCCTGAGTAATCCAGACAGCAGACCCTGAATTCTCAGGAAATTAAGAACAGACTCTGCTCTCTGAGTCTCTTGTGTACTCTTTCTTGTAAACCTGAGCCAGCTGTGTTTTCCTGTTCCACTTCCCTCACTAAACCGGGATGGACTTTCTATCATATGAGGCTGCCCTGTCCCTCTCTCATCTCCAGAAGGCAAACCATCTCTGCTTTTTCTTTTATACCTTGCCAAGTTCCATTTGCCCTCAGGCCTCTGCACCTGCCATTCCCTCTGCCCAGGACACTCTTCCCAGATCTCTCCCTGGATATGGCTGTCCACTCATCCAAGCTGGAGCTAAAATGCCACCTTAGCCCCTAGGCTGCCTGAGATGCTTGCAGCATGCTGGGCAGCCCATCGATGACAGCATCTGCTTGTGTGGCTAGTCTGGGTTTTTACAAAGATTATCACTTTCCAATATCTCTGACTGACTTGTAGGTTGTTTTGCTGGCTTCCTTATTAGAAAGCAAAGTCCAGAAGAATGAGCCCCTGGTCTAACGTGTTCCTACAACTGATTCCGTAGCAAATAGCTCAGGTGCCAGTCATAGGAGAAGTTCAATAGTTAAGTGTTCAACAATGAATGGGGGCAAGGATGGAACCTGCCATGTGTTCATGGTTATCTCCTACTGGACTGTGTTATAGAAGTTTGTATACACTGTCTATCATCCTTCCAAAAAGTCAGCATGGTGTCATGTATACCCATTTCATAAAAGAAGGAAAGAAAACTCATAGAGACCAGCTGTGTAGATTAACCAAAGACTTGTCATGACTCTGTGTGGCCTCCAAGATCCCACATCTCCATGAGCCCAAATCCCATTACCATTGGCGAGCCCGCACTGCCTGCCTGAGCAAGCTGTTTCTCTATTAACTCAGAGCATCCTGTGAATCAGTGAGTGGAAGGAAAACCTTACAAACACAATGGAACTAAACAAAAATTAATTCATAGATTCCTAATGCAGTGAATTTGTAAAGTTGAATTAACCAGGTAATTCTGGGGAGAAAGAAACAAAAGAGAAATTAAACAAACTCCCAACTTTCAGAAGCTCAGCGGATCTTAGTAAGTTTCAAAAGACGACTTGAAACACCGTTCCTGAAAAAGGAATGTCTACGGGTAAGGAAGGGCTGCCCTCCAGAGGATAATTACGGTATTGCACCCAAGCCCAGCTGTCGTCTTGGAGGACAGACACATACAGGCTGTGAAGCCATCTACACCTTGAAGAACAGGAAGAAGAAAAGGAAGATGAAGAAGAGTTGGAGAAAAAAGTGGAAGAAGAAAAGGAAGAACAGAAGAAGACCACAAATCCAATAGGCTCACACTGTTAGAGACTGGAAAACAGTATTCACATTCATTTTACCTAAAGCTGGGTGTCATCACTACAGTCCCCCAAAATCACTGCCTTCATGGTTTCTGCAATGCCTGGCTGTGATCCCCTTGTTGTACATGATTATTTCCTGTCCTGGGCCAGGCACCACATCAAACTCATTCCCTCATTCTTGACAGGGACTGTGGTACTTGCCTGAGGATAAATAGAGCAGTCTTGGAGCTCCACAGGCAGGGATGTCCTTCCTCCTTGTCACATGCCACAGAACAGCCAACTGCATAAGCACCACCATGATGCTGCTGCTGATCCTCCTGCTGGCTGCCCTCCCCTTCTGATGCCCTGTTCAGGGGGCAGCTTTGTAGGTTGGGGCATTGCCTGGGCCCCCTCTGGAAGAACTCTGAATCCCCAAGCCCCAGAGTAGGTCAGCCCCAGGATGAAGGTTCTGCATGCATTAGACCACAGGATCACATCAAATCTAGACAAACCAACAGGGAGTGCCCTGGAGGGCTTTGTCCTGCAGAAGAGCTGCATACAGAGTCTCATTGCCTTCAGGGTGTCCCACTAGGGTCACAATGACTATGAAAACCAGCATGAGTCTCAGGGTTGAATATTGGAATTAACTATTTCACAGGGGCAAGGAAAAGACATGAGTGAAGGCCACAGGGCATCCATATCTAGAAACAAGGAAACAATCATGGCTCAGGCTGCAAGTGTGCTCCTGGGTCTCCCATCCTGTGCATTTGCAGGTTGATTTGAACCCTTCTGGGATGCCCCCAGGTCCCAGGTCCTTCCTGCCTAAAGCAGCCTGGGGAGAGGAATTCACATGCTCTGGGGCTTCCCCTCAAGCAGTGAAGATCCAGGGGGAGGAAAATGTTGTAGTGGCAGGAAGACGGCAGCAGACCTGGTACGATATACAAGGCCCATTCATGTTCCCACCTCATTTGTTCCCAGGTAGGTGCAGGTGGGCAAACAGGTGATATTCTCACAGTTGACTGCACAGAAATGGCAGAGCCAGAGTATGACCAACTCCATGAACCCAGGTCCTGAGCTCTTTCCCCTCCACCACAGGGGTGGCCACAGCAGATCTCTTCACAAACAGGAAGTTCTGTGTTATGTTCTTTCTTGTGACAAGATTGAGAGTCAAGTCAAGTCCAGTCAAGCTAGCAGAAAATATTCTAGACCTAATACTTCTTTAATGGGTAGAAATCCTGCTTGATGCTCTGTGTGATAATAGGGAGTCACTGCATGACTTTGTACCAAGGAAGACCAGGTAATGTTTAATACATTCCCCCAGCCTTCACTCAAGCTTCCTCATTAACCAAGGTTCCATAAGTTTTTACTTTTCTGGGCTGGGGAGGAAAGAGGTGGATGTCGCAGGACGTATAGCAAATTCCAGAGCCTGAGTCTTTTTCCAGGAATGGAGCATCTAGGCCATATACCATAATCCTTCTGAGTCTCTGTCCTGACTGGGATATAAGAAGGTGAGAAGATCACATGTCCAAAAGCTTTTGTTCCAATTTTAGTATATGTGCTGCTGACGCAAGCACTCCAACAAAGTTTCATGCCCTCACCAAGGAGCCCATTTCCTTCTGGCTTCTTCTCCAAATCTGGCTGCCAGATGTGGGCTCATGGTGTCAATCCACAAGTGTCTGAGACTGGATACAGAGAATTTCTTCAAGAGATCCTAGATGAAATCTCACTGCAAAGGTCTTGATGAGTGAACTGAAATGTTTTCTCAACTAAGCAAATGAAACTCTGTCTGGACAATGGTGAAGTGACGATGGTCATTCCATCTTATGTTATTTTTAAAACCATGGAGTGGGGGCGGATTCTTCATTTGTTGGTAGTAATGTCAAAACAACTGGTAAAGAGAGGACAGTGCTCCAAGACAGTGGTGTAGAGACATCTCCTCTCAGCCACTCGGTATATTCGGGGAGAGGAGACTCCCACCACCTCTTTCTGGATAGTTCCACCCCGAAATAACATTGTAATGGCACAGTGACACAGCAGTGGACACCAGGAGCAAAAGGGCTAAGAAAGGTGCAAGGCCTGTGCTGATAGCAGGTGCAAGGGAATGCAGCAGCCCAGGGACAGAGCCTACAATCTGTAGACCCTGCGAGATTGAGGCCACCAGAGATTCTCCTCCACATCCCCCACCCTGCACCCTGTCCTCTGTTAGGGGTGGACTGTGGATCAGACCAAACTTTGACAGGGCCTATCCCTCCAGGCACGGGTGAGATGTGAAACAAGGAGGAACTGAAGTCCCACAGGACTCTCAGGTGCACAGAAGCCAGCTCTTGGGCAGAGGGTGGAAGACAGTGCATACTATTTCCTTGGGATAGAGCTGCAGGCTGGGGCACTCACAGGATGTGGAGCTTGCTCAGCAGGAAACCCGGTTTCCCTGTGCTCTGTCACCTTACTTAAAGGAGCAACAACAGTGGAGTTGAGACCAGTGGCGCCTGGAGCCAGCTGACACTCACTGGTGGGTTTAGCACAGCTTTCCAGGGACCAACTGTGCACCAGGTTTGACTCTGCCTTCTACACTCAGCCATCTCTGGGACAGATTGGGGAGATTCTGCCTCTCCCCTTGTAAATGCCAGGTACTATTTGCATAGCTGAGCTGTGTCTCCCAGAAAGTCTGGCAGAAGCTTCAAGACTTTATCTCCCCAGCCCTTTCACTGCACTCTGGTGCAGCTGCCAGAGTTGCCCAGATTAATACTAAAAACATTAGGAAAACAAAAGTGTTTCTCCAAGACAACAGGCTAGTAACCTCCTGCCCCCACCACATCCAGAAGGGGATGTAGTTCTTTTATTTATTTATTTATTTTTTGATCCAGAGTGCCACTTAGTGTCCTTCTCTTCTTTTTTCTTTTACTAATCCTGGAGCACCACCTAGTGTTCATGCAATACATATGTATATTTATTTTTTCAGATTAATATATGAGTGCAGATTATGTTGCATTGCTTTTCTTAAATAATACTCCAAGTTGCAGTTGAGCCCTTCACCAAGGGGGTGTGCCAAATACCCCTACATTGTACCTCATAGGCAAGAGCTCACCAAACTCCCTTCTCCCTCCCCTCTCCATCCTTCCCTGCATTTGAATTTAGTTGTGTTTTTTTTGCCTTGTGGGCCTGTAGTAATTCATCTACTAGCTCCATATTAGTGTTGAGTATATTGGATGCTTGTTTTCCATTCTGATAATCTCTCACTGAGGAGAAATATATTTTCTTAAATTTTTTCAGTTCTCTTTTTCTATTTCTGTTATTTTTCTCAACTTTCTCTCATAACTTCCTTAGGCAACCAAGATAACGTTTTTTGTTGTTGTTGGTGGTGGTGGTGTTTGTTTGTACTTTTTGGAGGGGCTGGGTTTGAACCCGCCACCTCCAACATATGGGGCTGGCGCCTTACTCCTTTGAGCCACAGGCACCATCCCCCAAGATAACATTTTTATTTTGGACAGAGTTTTGCTCTGAGGCCTGGGCTGGAGTGAAGTGGCATAAGCCTAACTCATCACAGCATCAAATCCTTGGGATTGAGTGGCCTTCCTGCCTCAGCCCCTCAAGGGGCTGGGACTGCAGGTCCCCTGCTGTGGTGCATGGTTGTTTTTTTCTACCTTTAATAGAGGCAAGTCTCGTTTTTGCTCAGGCTGGTCACAAGCTCCTGAACTTGGGCGATCCTCCCGCTCTGATCTCCCAGAGTGCTGGGATTGCTGGTGTGAGCCATCGCAGCCAGTCTATCATTAACAACCTTCTTTTCTTCTCTTTTGTTCTTTCTCTTTCTCACTCTCTTCTTTTCTTTTCTCTTCTTTTAGTCCCTGTGCCAAAAGGGGGTTTCAACCTGAATGCACAGAGATGAAGAAAATTGAGGGGAAGGAAGAAGTGAGAGAAGGTTAGAGAGGAAGAAAGTAAGGAAGAATAAACCACACGTGAGGAGGAACCAACAAAAAAGCTACAGCAACATGAAAAATCAGAGCAGATCAACCACCCCCAGAGATCACAGCACAGCTATCACTGAAGATCCCATCTATATAAAAATTATGGAAATGATGGAAAGGAAATTTCGAGTATGAATGGCAAAAATGATGAAGAAAATTGAAGAGAAAGTGAAAATCACCAAAAGGAAATCCAAAGCTTCATCCAAGAAATGAATGAAAGGCCTAGCGAAATTAGAAAGGATATAACAGAGCTTAAAAAGTTGAAAAAGTCCTTCAGGGAGTTTTAAAATGCAATAGTAGGTTTCAACAACAGATTAGACCATGGAGGAGAAACTATCTCAGAGCTTGAAAACAAGGCTTTTGAGCTAACTCACTCATTTAATGAGGCAGGAAAGGAGAGAGTAAAATCTCATAGAGAATTATGGGACAACATGAAGTGTGCAAACATACCTATTGCAGGTATCCCTGAAGGAGAAGAGGATGGACCATTGGCATAGAAGCCCTACTGGATGATACCCTAACCCAAAATTTCCCAAGCATCACCAAAGATTCAGACACACTCCTTTTAGATGGATATCAAACCCCAGGTCGACTCAATTCAAAAAGAGCATCTCCTAGACACATTGTTATTAAGCTGGCCAAAGTCCAAATGAAAGAGAAAACTCTCCAAGTTGCCAAGGGTAGCCACCAACTGACCTATCGTGGCAAATCCATTAGGGTGACAGTAGACTTCTAAGCTGAAACTTTATAAGACAAGAGAGATTGGGCTTCCACTTTCAATATACTCAAACAAAATAATGTCCAGCCTAAGATTCTGTGCACTGCATATTCCATGGAAAAATCAAATTCCTTCCTGGGAAGGAAACATTGAGTACATTTGCCACCAGAAGACCTGCTCCACATGGAGTACTTAGACCGGTACTCTTCACAGACAAGCACAATGGACCACCAGCAAGGTAAAGACACTCCGAAATTAACAAACCCCAGCGTCCACAATTTCACCCAAGTGATAAAACAAGGCACTAGATCTCCACACAATAAGATGGACAGAACTCTTCTACTTATGAATTCTCTCAATAAATGTGAATAACTTGAACTCTCCACTAAAGAGGCACAAACTGGCTGACTGATTAGAAAAAAAATGCAAGCCAAGTATTTACTTCCTTCAGAAAACACATCTAACCCACAAGGACAAATCTAGACTTAGGGTGAAGGACTGGAAAATAATATATCAGACAAACGGAAACTGCAAGAAACTGAGGGATGCAAGTGGACTTTAAAGCTAAGAAAGTAACGAAAGACAAAGATGATCACTATATCTTAGTCAAGGGAACAATGCAACAAGAGGACATTTCAATCCTAAATATTTATGCATCCAACATTAATGACCCTAGATTTATAAAATGAACCATATTCTATTAGAACAGTGTGATATCCTACAACACCATAATTTTCAGGGACTTCAACATCCCATTGACAGAACTGGACAGATCCTGAAGCAGAAACTAAACAAAAAAATAATGAACTTAAATATAACTCTAGAAAAAATGGCCTTAACAGACATATAAAAAACACTCTACCACACTCCACTGAATATGTGTTGTTCTCATCAGCTCATGGATCATTCTCCAAGAGAGATCATATCCTAGGACACAAATCAAATCTCAACAAATAAAAAAAATAGAAATCATACCTTCCGTCGTCACAGAACACAATGGAATTAAAGTAGATCTCAATTCTAACAGAAAGACACATCCCCACATGAAGTCATAGAAACTAAACAACGATTTGCTAAATGATAGCTGAATTAAGGCAGAGATAAAGAAGGAAGAAATCATTAGATTCCTTGAATAAAATGAATGAAATGAAATAAAAATGAATGAATGAAACCACAAACTACCAAAATCTATGGGGTACAGCAAAAGCAGTCCAAGAGGGTAATTTAGCACTTTAAATGCCCACATCCACAAGCCCAAAAGAACACAAAGCAATTATCTAATGAATTATCTCAAGCAAATGAAAAAAGAAGACCAATCCTATCCCAAACCAAAGAGAAGAAAAGAAACAACCAAAATTAGATCACAACTACATGAAATGGAGAACAAAATAAAACATTCAGAATATTAATGAAACGATAAGTTGGTTGCTTGAAACGATAAATAAAATGGATAAAACTTTGCCCAGATTAACCAGAAAAGAAAAGTAAGATCTTTAATAACCACAGTCAGGTACAAAAAAAAGGGGAAATAACAACAGATATCACAGAGTCACAAAAGATCTTCACTGAACACTACAAAAACCTCTGTGCTGGCTCGGCACCTGTGGCTCAAGCCGCTGGGGCGCCAGCAACATACACCTAAGGTGGCGAGTTCGAATCCCCAGCCCGGGCCAGCCAAACAACAATGATGGCTGCAACCAAAAAATGGCCGGGCCTTGTGGCGGGTGCCTGTGGTCCCAGCTACTTGGGAGGCAGAGGCAGGAGACTCGCTTGAGCCCAGGAGCTGGAGGTTGCTGTGAGCTGTGATGCCATGGCACTCTACCCAGGGGGATAGCTTGAGGCTCCGTCTAAAAAAAAAAAAAAACCTCTGTGCTTAGAAATTTGAAAATGGGGAGGAAATGGACAAATTCCTGGATTCGCACTACCTCCCTAGACTAAACCTGGAAGAAATAGAACTCTTTTTATAATATTCAGATTAATATATGGGTGCAGATAATCAGGTTGCATTGTTTAGGTAAAGTCCAAAGTGTAGTTGAGCCCTTCACCCAAGAGGAGGGCCATATACATCTACATTGTACCCATTCGGTGACAGCTTACCAAACCCCTTCCCTCCTCATTTTCCCACGCTTCTTGAAGTAGTTTTGGTTTTCTCTTATGGGGCATGTAATTGTTCACCTACTAGTTTCACATTAATATTGAGTACATTGGACACTTACTTGTCCATTCTTGTGATACTTTTCTTAAGAGGAGTTTCTCCAGATCCGTCCAGGTAAATACAACAAAATATGGAACACTTCATGAACTTGAGTGTCTCCTTGTGCAGGGGCCATGCTAATATTCCCTGTATCGTTTGAGTTTTAGTATATGTGCTCCTGAAGCAAGCACAGACATTGAAATCTTGAACAGACTAGTATCAAGCACCAAAATGGCAACAATATAAAAGCTTCCAACAAAAGAAAGACTTGGACAAGATGATTTCAAACCAGAATTCTACCAAACTTTCAAAGAACAACTCATACCTGTGTTATTCAAAAACATTAAGAAAGACAAAACGCTCCCCAACTCCTCCACAAAGCAAATATACCCCAGATACTAAAACCAAGAAAGGATTCAACAAAGAAAGACTATAGACCAATACTGTAGACCAAGAGGCCTATTACTGAATCCTAGTCAATGCAATCAGGCAAGAGAAGGAGATCAAATGTATCCAAACACAAATACAGGAGGTCAAACTTCCACTCTTTGCAGAAGATATGATCCTATACTTAGAAAATCCAAAAGACTCAACCATAAGTCTCCTGGAAGTAATCAAGAAATACAAAAACATCTCTGAATATAAAATCAAATGTCTACAAATCAGTAGTCGTGATATATGCCAACAGCAGTCAAGCTGAGAATCAATTGAAGACACAATACCCTTCACAGTAGCTTCACAGAAAGTGAAATACCTGAGAATGTACCTAATAAAGGATGTGAAGGATCTCTGTACAGAGCACTATGAAACACTGAGAAAAGAAGCTGCATGGTGGCGCCCAGTGCCCGTAGCTCAGTGGTTATGGCGCTGGCCACATATACTGAGGCTGATGAGTTCAAACCCAGCGTGGGCCAGCTAAACAACAATGACAACTGCAACAAAAAAATAGCCAGGCATTGTGGTGGGAGCCTCTAATCCCAGCTACTTGAGAGGCTGAGGCAAGAGAACAGCTTAAGTCCAAGATTTTTAGGTTGTGAGCTGTGATGCTATGGCACTCTACCCAGGGCAACAGCTTGAGATGAAAGAAAGAAAGAAAGAAAGAGAGAAAGAAAGAGAGAGAAAGAGAGAGAGAAAGAGAGAAAGAGAGAGAGAGAGAGAAAGAGAAAGAAAGAAAAGAAAACGATAACAAATGGAAGAATGTGCCATTATCATGGCTTGAAGAATCAATATTGTTAAAATGTCTGCATTTACTCAAAGCGATCTATAGATTTGATGCAGTTCCCATTAAAACACCAGTGTCAGCCAGGCGTGGTGGCTCACACCTGTAATCTTAGCCCTCTGGGAAGCTGAGGTGGGTGGATCGCCTAAGCTCTGGAGTTTAAGACCAGTCTCAGCAAGAGTATGACCCCACCTCTACTAAAAATAGTAAAACTAGCCATGCATTCTGTCAGGTGCCTATAATCTCAGCTACTCAGGAAACTGAGACAAGGGGATAACTCCAGTCCAAGAGTTTGAGGTTGCTGTCAGCTATGACAACACAGCACTCTATCCAGGGTGACAGAGACTCTGTCTCAAAAACAAACAAATAAACAAAAACGCCACAGTCATATATTGCAGAACGTGAAAAAATAATTTTCTCCATTTGTATAAAAATAGATAAAAAAAATCCTCAACCCAGTGCAATTCTACAAAATAAAACCAAATCTTGGGGCATCACATTTCCACACTTCAGGTTATGCTATAAATCTATAGTAATAAAAACAGATTGTTATTGGCACAAAACTAGACACATAGGTGTATGGAACTGAATAAAGAACCTACAGATGAAACCAGCCGCATAGACCATCAGATCTTCCATGAACCAAACAAAAGCATGCACAGGGGAAAGAATCTCTGTTTAATAAGTGGTGCTGGGAGAGCTGGTTAGCCACACGAAAAGACTAAAACTGGACCTGCACTTTCACCGCTTACAAAAATTAACTCATACTGTACAAAAGATTTAAATCTAAGACCAGAAAAGATTTTAAAAAAGAGAAAAAAGCCCTGGAGGAAAGTATGAAATAAAAAGTGACCAATGCGGGCTTTGGGAAAGAACTCGTGATGAAGACCCCACTGGCAACTTCACTGACAACCAAAATAAATAAATGGACCCTGATCCAGCCACAAAGCTTCTGCACCTCTAAGGGCATAATCAACAAAGAAAACAGCCACCCTTCAGAATGGGAGGAGATATTTGCTAATTATGAATCAGAGAAAGAGCTGGAATATACAAAGAAGATAAAAAGAAATCAAGCAAATCAACAAAAAAAGAGCAAACAACCCCATTAGTCAATGGGCAAGAGACATAAACAGAACCTTTTCCCAAGAAGACAGATGAAGGGCCAACAAACACATGAAAAAATGCTCATCATCCCTAATCATCAGAGAAATGCAAATCAAAAAAACTTTGAGAGAACCACCTAACACCAGTGAGAATAGCTCACATCACAAGGTCACAAAGCTGCAAATGCTGGCGTGGGTGCAGAGTGGGGGGTGTATACACTTATGCACTGTTGGTGGGATTGCAAAGTAGTACAGCCTTTTTGGAAAGAAGAATGGAGCATCCTCAAAGAACATCCGTTTGATCCCACAATCCTGTTAGTGGGTATGGACACAGAAGAAAAAAATATCATTTTACTATAAGGCTATTTGCACTCAAATATTTATAGTAGCTTGATTTACAATTGCAAAGATGTGGAAACAACCCAAGTGCCCATCAACCCATGAATGGATTAATAAGCTGTGGTATATATATATATATATATATATCTACCATGGAATACTACTCAGCAATCAAAATGATGGAGACTTTGCATCTTTTGTATATCCCTGGATGAATTTGGAGAACCTTGCCATAAGTAAAGGATCTCAAGAATGGAAGGGCAAGTATTCCATGTACTAATCTGAAAATAGGAGACCGGTTATAAGTCCACACAAGACAAAAACACAATTAAATTCAAGAAGGGGGAAGAGGGAGATGGGGTTCAGTAAGTTCCCACCTGTCGGTACTGCGCAGAGGTCTATGGCACACTTCCTGTAGGATTCAGCTACACCTCAGACTTGGACTCTACCCTATAAACACAAGTAATGTAACCTAATTGAATGTACCCTCATATTAACCTGAAATTAAAAAACAATACTTGCTTTTACTCGTATTTTTAACACAGGAAGGCATGTGGATTATGGAGGAATACTTTGTAAAACCCGATTTTGCTTCGATTTCTTTCACCTCCTTGCTTTTTACTCAAATGCCTCCCACTCAGTGAGGCCTTCCCTGCCACCCTCCTATCATCTTTCACTTTCTCACGCCTTTCCTTTGTAGATATAAATATTGTTAAATGTATGTGACAGTCACAGAGAGGGATGTTATGAATATCCTTCAAAATACGCACCAAGACCAATGCTCATGTGTGTCCCTTGCAATATGGTATCAATGGTTCTCAAAATTTTTAGTGTCAGAAAAGCTCTACACTTTAAAAAGCATGAGGACCACAAATATCTCCTCTGCTCCCATGGCCAAACTTGACTCACAGTTCTC
Organism: Otolemur garnettii; assembly: GCF_000181295.1. Lineage (NCBI taxonomy): Eukaryota > Metazoa > Chordata > Mammalia > Primates > Galagidae > Otolemur > Otolemur garnettii. The sequence continues at coordinate 4,168,488 of NW_003852535.1, forward strand.
TACTCAGCTCCCTTCAAATAATTTCATCAGGTCAGAAGCGGAGGCCTTTCCTCACTTCCAAAGCAGTGATGAATGTGGGTTAGTGAATGGGAATTTCAGCCACAAAAGTCCTCTTTATCCCCCGGATTTCCTCCTTGGCGTCCCTCTGTTCTTACAGTAAAAGGTTCCACTCCTGGGGGCAGTGCCTGTGGCTCAGGGAGTAGAGCACCGGCCCAATATGTCAAGGGTGGTAGGTTCGACCCTGGCCCCGGCCAAACTGCGAAAAAAGAGCCAGGCATTGTGGTGGGCACCTGTATTCTCAGATATTCGGGAAACTGAGGCAAGAGAATCGCCTAAGCCCAGGAGCTGGAGACTGCTCTGTGCTGTGATGCCACAGCACTCTACTGAGGGCGATAAAGTGAGACTCTGTCTCTAAAAAAAAAAAAAAAAATGTTCTACTCCTATCTAGAAAAATACACGGTTACCAGTGATATGGGCCAGGCCCCATCTCTGAGCACAGCCTTGTTCCCTGCATATCTGGGAGGCCACTCTCTAGTTCCTGACTCAGAATCGCTTCTTCCATTTCTTCCCTTTTCATGGTCTAAGTGACAGACAGCAGACAGTGGTCCCCATGTCTGCAGGGTAGAACCGGCAGGAACACCTTCCCTGGAGGGACCAAGCAAGGCCTAGAAGCTCCAGAATAATCATGCACATATGTTTGTGACAAATAGTACCTTTTAAGGTGCAGGATACATGGGTATCATGGACCCTGAGGGGCTCTGGAGAAGGACAGGAGTGAGGGCTTCACTGTGACTTCCCTGAATCCCGGGTGCTTTGGCTCTTGTGGGCCGCTTCCCCAGAAACATACCCACCATCCTATCTTACAACCACATTGGTACAGCAGTGAGTATACATCAGGCTGGATTCACTGATATAAACTCAGTATTTTTATATGTACTTCAAGATATGATTTTTTAAATTATAACATTTTCTTTGATATCTAAAAATTTTGAGGGGCCTGGATCTCCTACTTGCTGTCTATGATAGAAGAGTTATCCAGTGGGAGCTGAATTGTCCTGGGGTCAATTGTCCAGGGTCCTCTGGGCTGAGAGGACAACCCAGGGAAGGCAAGGGGCAGGCTGAGGGGAGAGTGACAATACCTACACTGGTGAGAGGAATGCTGAGCACGGGGACATGAAGGAGCCCTCAGGAGTAACTTAAAAATCACTCACTCTGCTGATTCCTACACACACACACACACACACACACACACACACACACCCTTGATCCCGTTGTCTGTGCAGCTCCTTGTGGGGAAGGAGAACATGGACCCCTCTCCACTTGCAGGGACAGGATGAGGGGATGTCACATAATTTCGAGGGGTGTTATAAAACTCAGTAATCAGGATAGGTAATATTTTAATGCAATGGTTTCAAATACCAAAATTAATGCCCCAATCCATGATGAGCAAATATCAAAATTTTAAGGCAAGGTGGGGCCCACTCTGCTTCACCTGACAGGTTGCACATGGTCCCAGCCCTGCACCCCCAGGTCAGCTTAGGGTGATCACAGACGAGCCCAGCCGTGGCCAACAGGGTCCAGGATAGGCAGGGGACTCTGAGCACATCCTCACATCATAACCCAAGAGCCAGAGGAAATCACAGAGGGTCTATGGGCAGGTGGTGGGGTGAGGGGAAGGAAAGCACCTTCCAGAGGGAGCCCAGGGTTTGGGCAGCAGATTGTGGAGGAAAGTGCCTTGAGAGCCCTCAGCCCCTCACTGAGTACCCCCATCCTGGTTTATGTCTACCCCCCACAAGCACCCCAACATGGAAGGCCTTGGAAAGCCTCTAGTTTTAGAGAACAAAAAGAACTTAAGTATTCTGCAGTTAGTTTATTGAAATAAAGATAGATCTGAGGTTTCAACAAGCGTCTTGCAGTTTCCACTTAAAAGAACAAAAGAAGAAAGAAAGTTGTGGTTTCAAGCAATCAGCAATGATGATCTGTGGTGTCTGAGGCAAAGTTCTTGTGGGAAGTTAAAAGTTGAAACAGAATTTGCTGTTGTACATGATTTGCTGGAAAACAAACACAGATATGTCACTTACATGTTGAACTCTCTGTCAAAGTCAAATATGGGAATCCAGAACCTTTTCTTCCTGTTATTTTCCTGAATTGTCCACAAACAATTTTTTTGTCCCCCCAAAATTAGGTCTGGAAGCAAAATGTGAATTATCTCCTCTTTTATTCATATTTGTCAGGAGATGTTTATTAATACCTAAGAAGTGCTGATATTTCTGGATTTTTTCGTGGGGGGGGGGGGACAGCTTTAATCATTTTTTTCTCCAAGATCTCTGTTCTTTAAAATAACTTATCCAATTCATATGATGCATGTACTATCCATTGAAGACCTTCGGATGTAATCTGTTTCTGATATCACTTTCTCGACACAAAATTATTGAAATCTCACCTCAAATATAACCAGGGGATGGTTTTGAGTTCTTGCATGATCTAAAAATTTAGAAATATCTTGACACACTAAGGCTCTCCACCATCACCTTTGTGAAACACAAATTCTTAGAGAACTACAACAAAGAAAATTAATATAATTTTGATGTAAAAGAAAAACTACTCCCACCATCCTAAGTTGCAAATCATGTTCCATTTTATTCTTAAAATTTGGAGTGTATTTCTAAATTCTCTCCTATGGGGTGTTTTAAATGGAATATATGGATATGAATTAAATGCTAAAAAGGTTCTAAATAACATGTATGTAAAACTAGACAGATAATCTCCTAATTATAACAATTGATATGTCTTTTAAATAATCCTTCACCCATGCTGGTTTAATACCCATGAACTACACTTTCCATTTCATGAGGCACTTAATTAAATGGTGCATTATTTACAATCAAGTATAGTAAGAAACCTTGGTTGTTCAGACACTCATGTTAAAGTCTTTATATTGGAATATGTATAATATGTATGAATGGCATACTCCAGACTCTGCAAAAGAATATTTTAAGACCATTTTTCTAATTTTACATAAAGAGGCCACTTTCTTTGTTGGGTTCTCCTACAAGTAAGCGAATCCTAGAAACTGGATTTTTTTTTCTTCATGGAAAATACATTTGTCTCTGTCACCATGTGTGTTCATGTGTGTGTGTGTGTGTGTGTGTGTACATGTGCGTTCCTGTGTTTGTGTCTGAACATAGACTGTGGAGCTGAGGGGTAGGGCACCCACTTATGGAGCTTTCTTGTCCCGCCTGTGCTTTTCCCATTTATCATTCATTTAACATTTTCAAAACAAAGTGGGAAACCACCTAGGGAGACATTTAAATGAAGTGATGTATTTAACCCTTGTTCACCAGTCCCTGGTGCCAGATTTAGAGCTTCCTTGTTCCTGGTCAGTGATGTTAAAAGGTACATGAGAAAAGACCAAAATTACCATCATGTTTCCAAAATTTGTCAGAGTTTCTTTTGACTGGCTGAGAAAACATTGTTTAAATTCCTCAACAGCATTTTTGTCCTTTTCACCGTCGGTAAAGTCCTGCATCGCATTTTTGTAGTCAGGTACAGACACATCTAGATCTAGTGTCTTCTTAACTAAATCCTCAAGAAGTTGGCAGCCAGAACCTGAGGACAGAGCATGACAACATTGGCTCATGACCAGAAGTGTGAACCCACCTTAGAACATCCCTATGATACCAGTGATCTTTGGACATCCCAGCAGGGGCTGAAATTCAGAAAGGCCATGGTGCGTGCTCTAGAGTTCCCAATCCCAGGAGAGTAGACTCAGGCTCTGGGGTTCCCTTTACATCCTGAATATGCTTCTACAGCCTCTCACGTCCCGAGAAGCCAACCCCTACGACTCATTGGTTATCGAGGACACTAGGGAATTGAGAGGCTCAGACTTTGTGGAACATGTTAAACATTATCGGATCATTCTTGGTTCAAAGTCGTGTAAGGATTCCCTATTACCATGCAGAGCATCAAGCAGGATTCCTGCCCATTATAAAAGTATTGAGTCTAGAATATCTCCCACTACCTTGACTTGACTCTCAATCTTGTCACAACAACAAAGAACAAATCACAGATTTTCCTTTGTGAAATGATCTGCTGTGCTCACCCCTGTGGTGGAGGGGAAAGAGCTCCTGACCTGGGGTCACATGAGCTGGCTGTACTCTGGCTCTGCAACTTCCGTGCAGTGGACTGTGAGCAGATCACTTGTTTGCCCACCTGCACCCGCTCCGGGAACAAATGAGGTGGGACTGTAAACAGGATTTATAAATCCTACAAGGCAGCTCCCTCTGTGACGGGACATTCCCATAAGTGCTGCCAGGGCTTTCTCCTTCCCCTGGATCCTCACTGCTTGAGGGAGCCCCAGAGAGTGTGAGTTCTCCTCCCCAGTCTGCTCTGAGCAGGAAAGACCTGGGATTTGGTGACATCCCAAAAGGGCTTAGATCAACTTTGCAAACTCACAGTGACACCCGCAGGGTGAGAGACACCGGGTCACACCCTGGAGTCTGAGCCTTTTCCTTCCATATTTTAGGAAACTCATGATTTTTTTTTTCCTGGTTTCTGGATGCAGATGGCGTGGGGCTTTCAATCACGTCTTCCCTTTGCCCCAGTGAAATAGCTAATTCCAGTAGTCATCCCTGAGACTCATGCTGGTTGTTATGATCACTGTGACCCTGGTGGGACACCCTGAAAGCAATGAGACGCTAAGTGCAGCTCCTCTGCAAGGCAAGGGGAACTACCTTTTGTCTGGAACTAACGTGATCCTGAGGTCTATTGCATGCAGACCCTTCGTCCTGGAGCTTCCCTGTGCTGGGGCTTGGGGATGCAGAGTTCTCCCACAGGGGTCCGGGCAACGCCCCCAGCCCACAGGCCATCCTTTGCACAGGGCTCACCTGCAGAGCAGCAGAAGGGGAGAGCAGCCAGTAGGAAGACAGTCAGCAGCTTCATGGTGGCACTAATGCAGTTGGTTGTCCAGTCGCGTGTGGCAGGGAACAAGGAAGTGACTGTGGTGGGAGCTCCGAGGTGGCTCTATTTATCCCCAGCCAGGCAGCACAGTCCCTGCCAGGAAGGAGGGAATGAGTCAGAGATGCTGCCTGGCCCAGGACCAGGAAACAATCATGCACACCAAGAGGAACCCAGCCAGCCAGGGTAGAAACCAAGAAGCCAGTGATGTTTGGACCCAGGACAATTTGGGGACTGCAGTAATGACAGGCAGCTGTAGGCAAAATGGATGTGAAAGTGTTTTCCAAACTCTAAAACAAATCCAACAGTGCGAGCCTGTGCTGTCATCACTGTTGTTAAAATTGTGGTCTATTTCTGTTCCTTCTTCTAGTCTTTTTCCTCCTGCTGCTCTTCATCTTTGACCTCTTCTTTTATTCCTTGTTCTTCAAGGTGCAGCTTCACAGCCTGTAGGTCTGTCTGTCCTCTATGAAGCACAGGTGGGCTGGCTGCAATACCGTATCCATCCTTTGAGGGGCAGCCCTTCCTCACCCATAGACATTCTTTTTTCAGGAAAAGTGTTTTGGTTTTGAAGAAAATTCATTAAGATCTAAACTCTAATAAAAGTAGGGGGGTTCGTTTGTTTGCTTGTTTTCGCCTTTGTTTTCTTCTTCACCAGAATTACCTCACTAATTTAATTCAACTTTATACATTCACTCCATAATGTATTTATCAATTTTTGTTTAGTGGATTGTTGCCTTTGGGGCATTTCCTTGCACTGATTCACAGGCTGTGGTGAGTTAGTAAAGTAACTGTGTGCTCAGGGCAGGCATTGCTAAACTACATATGATAATGGGATTTGGGCTCATGCAGATGTGTTTTTGGATCCTGGAGGCTGCACAGAGTCATGACAAGTCTTTGTGTAAGTTACACAGCTGGCATCTATGAGTTTTCTTTTCCTCTTTTGTGAAATAGGTATAAACGACGCAGTGCCGACTTTTTATAAGGATGATAGACACTGTGTACAAGCTCTGCCATGTGGTTCGATATGAGATGATCATGAATACATGACAGTTTCCAAGCATGCCCCCCTTCATCGCTGAGCACCTCACTACTGAGCTTCTCCTATGAGCTGGGCCCTGAGCTACTTGCTACAGATTCAGTAATAGGAACAAGGGAGACCAGGTGCTTGCTCTTGTGGACCTTGCTTTCTAGCAAAGGAAGCCAACGGACAACCTACAAACCAGTCAGAGATACCGGAAAATGGCAATTGTGGCAAAGACATAAGCAGATGCTGTAATAGACATCCTGTGTATATCCGAGACAGCCCGTGGGACAAGGTGCCATTTTAGCACCAGCTTGGATGAGTGGACGGCCATATGCAGGAACAGATTCAGGAGAGTGTTCTGGGCAGAGAGAATAGCAAGTGCAGTGGCCTAAGGGCAGATGACACTTGACAAGGTTAAAAAAATAAAGGCAGTAGGGTGGTACCTGTGGCTCAGTGAGTAGGGTGCTGGCCCGATATACCAAGGTTGGCAGGTTCAAACCCGGCCTCGGCTGAATTGCAACAACAACAAAACACAGCTGGGCATTGTGGCAGGCATCTGTAGTCCCAGCTACTGGGGAGGCTGAGGCAAGAGAATCGCCTAAGTCCAGTAACTGGAACTTGCTGTGAGCTGTGTCACCATGGCACTCTACTGAGGGCAATAAAGTGAGACTCTATTTCTACAAAAATAGCAATAATAATAAAGGCAGTGATGGTTTGCCCTCTGGGGAGAAGAGAGCAATGGAGAGCAGTGGTTCTCAACCTTCCTGATGCTGTGGCCCTTTAATACAGTTACTGTGGGTTGCGACCCACAGGTTGAGAACCACTGATATGAGAACTCTGATAGGACAGGACAAGTTCACAGGACAGAAAGCCCATCCCAGTTTAAACAGGGTTGAGGTAAAGGTGACACAAACAAGAAAAATACAGTTAGCTCAGGTTTACAAAAAGGAGAGTAGAGTCTGTTCTTAATTTCCTGAGAATTGGGAGTTTGCTGTCTGGATTACACGTGGCATATTTCCATCATTCATCTAGAGCCACAGCTGTGAAGAACTAACCTGATTTAGGAAGAAGAAACACAGTAGGAGAAGGAAACTTTTATGCAATTGGCCATGGCTGGCCTTCTTCATTCCAAAGGGGAGAGTAGGACTTTGATGGTGAAATGGGAAACTATCTCCTTGGCCAGAACCTATGGAGGGCTTCGCCCCTGTCCTTATGAACCTGCCCTGCCACCTCCTGGCAGAGGTTCTTTTTCTTCTAAAGAGCACCCCCATCAGGGACACGGGCCCCACTAATCTCCATGTTTGTCCAGACACCTGATCATTCTCTGGTGAATCAATTAACAGTAACCCTGTAACAGAGTAGACCCTTTTGCATACCACCCTTTACAGGGAGAATAAAAGCAATAGTTCAGAATACTGCATCGTTGGTGTGAATTCTCTCCAAAAAGGGACTTTGACTCAGGTCCCCAAATGCAGTTAAGAAATTGGAGGATTGGAACAAGGCAAGGGTGCCCATTGTCTCCATTGCTCTTTAACATCGTAATGGAAGTTTTAGCCATCGCAATTAGGGAAGAAAAGGCAATCAAGGGCATCC
>NW_003852535.1:4178002-4181296 GCF_000181295.1 Otolemur garnettii
TAACCAGTTTGATGGAAGTGTCTTGGATTATGTATGAAAACACCACACTGTACCCCCAAAGTGCATCAATGTACACAGTTACCATTCAATAAAAAAAAAAAAAAAAGAAATTGGAGGATTACCTCTTTCATGTTTACATGGATGGAGCTGGAACATATTCTTCTTGGCAAAGTATCTGAAGGGAGGAAGAAAAAGTATCCAATGTACTCAGTCCTACTATGAAACCAATTTATAGCTTTCATAGGAATTAACCCAATTTATAGCTTTCATATAACCCAATTATAGCCCAAGAATATGGGGAAAGGGGAAACGGAGGGGAGGAGGGAGGATGAGTGGAGGGAGGGTCATTGGTGGGACCACACCTACGGTGCATCTTACAAGGGTACATGTGAAACTTACTAAATGTAGAATATAAATGTCTTAACACGATAACTAAGAAAATGCCATGAAGGCTATGTTAACCAGTTTGGTGAAAATATTTCAAATTGTATATAAAACCAGCACATTGTACCCCATGACAGCATAAATGTACACAGTGATAATTTAATATATATGTATATATATAAAGAAAGAAACTGGAGGAGCCGAGTGTGCATCAGTGTCCCTGGTAGAGTGACTATAGTTACTGATGCCCTGCGGTGACAACATGCTGCAAAGATCCATCACTCACAGGTTCTATCCAGAGTGATAGGGGTCTCTGCAGAGAAATAAAGTATGTGGGGAGAAAGGTGATTTTGACCTGCCCTCAGGACCCTAGGAGACCTCAGGCATTGACACATTAATATTTTAATATTTTTTGGTATTTGAAAGGCCTTTCTATATTTAATATTAAGACACAATTTTGTTAGAGGGCCACATTTCTCAATGATTTGAGAATTTGTACAAAAGTCCTAAAGAAGATGTTCTTGAAAATTAGAAGTTCATTAAGTTTTTCTAAAATTGTAAGTTGCAGCTATAAATCAGCTGCATAGTTTGTGGGGGAAGGGCACCCCAAATTTCTTGCCTTCATTTTTTATGTTTTTTTTTTTTTTTAGAGGCAGAGTCTCACTCTGTTGCTCCAGGCTTCAGTGCTATGGTGTCATTATAGCTCACAGTAACCTCAACTCTTGGGCACTGGCCTCAGCCTCCCCAGTAGCTGGGACTACAGGTACCTGCCCTGACATCCAGCTTGTTTTTCTATTTTCAGTAGAGATGGGGTCTCTCCCTTGCTCAGAATGGGGTCAAACTCCTGAGCTCAAGCAATCCATTGGCCTCAGGCTCTCCGTGTGCTGGGATTACAGGCATGAGCCAATGTACCCGGCCTTTTTTCTTTTGACCTCATTCTGTTCATCTAAGTTCCCCCTCATTCACTAGGACGGTTGGAAATCAAGTTCAGACATGTCTTTGGAGGTGAACCTCTTCCTTTTTGAGCTTCTTCCAGGTCTCAACAAGGAGTAATGGAGCTGCTTTCCTGGACAGACACTTCAGGAAAGGCCTCTGTTCGTGGCAACATCTCAGTTGGAGGTGAGATGTCCATTTCCAAGTCATCAAGTCCTCTCCTAGAGCAGGGACCTCCTGGCCTTGGCCAGAGCCTGCGGCTGGGAATCCAGGGCTGTGTTGCTTTGGTGTTCAGTCCACACCCTTTCACCCCACCACATTGCAACCAGTGCCCCCAAATGTGTCAGAGGCCGGCAAAGACTGACCTCCCCCAGTCTCTGTGTGGGCACAGTAACATGGTATCAGAACTGAGTGAGGGAACAGTGTGATTCCTCTACAGAGACAGGGAGGAGCACTTCCTGGCCTCTCCTTTCTGGAATGGGATTGGAGGAAGAAGAGCCTGCAGCAGCCAAGGAAGAGGCCCTCTCCCCTCATATGCTTGTACATTACAGTGAGGGGGTTGCTATGTGAGCTGAATTGTTGGAAGAGATCTGTGTTTCTTTTGTACATCGGTCTGAGGAGACACATCTGGGAGACTCACAGCCTGAGGGGAAGGGGAAAGTGTAGGAAGAAAGGAGGGCTCTGGGAAGAGGGGTGACTTCCCTTATCTCAGAGGATCAGGGAGCAGGAAGGTTCTGTCTGGATGAATTCAGCAAGGAAGGAAGCGGGCATGTGCGCTAGGAGTCAGAAATGGAGAAGGACAAAATCCCTTATTCCAAGGGGTGGTCCTCCCCCACCCCCAGCTGGACTGTCCTACGGACCCCGGGAAAGACCCAGATAGCTGCAGCTGGGCTGAGACCTGGCTGTGCGGCACCTGCTGGGTCCTGTCTCTCAAGCTCTGCAGCCTGATGGTCCAGGGGCTGTGAGTGAGGACCCACACAGGCCACTCCGCCTGTGCTCACAGCCCGGCTTCCCTATTTGCTGACTGCACCTCAATGAGCTCAGTGCCCTGTGTCCCTTTGAAAATGGGAACAGTCCTAGAATTGCTATGAGTCCTGAAAGAGTTAAAAGGTATAAAGTTCTGAAGAATGTGCTGGACCCAGCGAGGGTGCTGCCTACTTGTCAGCTGTATGTCATTATTTTCAGGTAATTAGCAAGCATGTTCATGATAAACCTTCAAGAACCACTAGGGACCATGAGAGACCACTGAGAACTCAGTAGCACGTGACCTTCTCTACAATTGAGAGTAAGGCCGGGCACAGTGGTTCACGCCTGTAATCCCAGCGCTCTGGGAGGCCCAGGTGGGTGGATTGCTTGAGCTCAGGAGTTCAGAGACCAGCCTGAGCCAGAGTGAGAACTTGCCTCAAAATAAATAAATAAATAAAAATAAAAAATAATAAAATGATAAAATTCAGAGTTACTACATTCAGGTACCAGCTGCAACTTTCAAGTTTGAAACAAAAACTCTTTATTTTAATCCTCGTTTACTTGATTTTGTCTGAGTTTGTCTTTTTTTTTGTAGAGCCAGAGTCTCACTTTGTCGCCCTCAGTAGAGTGCTGTGGCGTCACACAGCTCACAGCAAGCTCCAACTTCTAGGCTTCGGCGATTCTCTTGCCTCAGCCTCCCCAGGAGCTGGGACTACAGGTGTCCACCACAATGCCTGGCTATTTTTTGTTGCAGTTTGACTGGGGCTGGGTTTGAACCCGCCACCCTCGGCATATGGGGCTGGCGCCCTACTCACTGAGCCACAGGCACCGCCCGAATTTGTCTTTTTTTCAAGGAGGTCTTTTAGATATAATTGAAGATTAACTTCTCCCTCAAGTGTATTCTACATTCCCTAGTCATATCAATCTTCCTAGAACCCTGCTCCAATTCATTTTGCACTTCTGAAATTGTTCATTCTTAATATTTTTACCCAACTTAATTTTTTTTTTTTT
>NW_003852535.1:4182062-4194387 GCF_000181295.1 Otolemur garnettii
GGCTGGATTCAAACCCGCCACCTTAGGTGTATGTGGCTGGCGTCTTAGCCGCTTGAGCCACAGGCGCCGAGCCTACAACCAAAATTCTATGCACAGAGTGATCATAATATTAATTGTCACAAATAGGGTACATTGCAGGGTGAAAGGGACACTAACTGGTTGGGACGCCAGGACAACAACACAGCCCAGGACTGTCCTGAGCAAAGGGTGGTGTGTGGTCACCTCCCTGAGCGGTGGGCAGATCACTTCACTCCAGCTACAGGACAAGGTGTTACCGGAGGTTGATGTGCACACCTTGGTTCTTGTCCCTTCAAGATTCAAAAATGAAAGTGAAGGGCACCAACATTTCCATCAGAGAGGAAAGAGGTTATTAGTAAGCAGCAGTCCACTCCGCAGAGGGCAGGAGCAGGCGCCTGGTCACACAGTGTGCCAGGGCTCTCTGTGGCATCCCTTTCCTCCATCTGGTCTTTCTTTGTAACTTGGTCTCTTCCCCTTTTTCTTGACCAGTGGGGATGTTCTCTCCTCCCTGCTGTTGGGTGGGTGCTGATTCGGCTTCTAAGACCAGGCCCATGTGTCATCACACCAAAAGCCCGCTGGGGGAGGGGGTGGCGGAGGACAAACTGCCATGTTCTACGATGTGCCCTGTGCTGTTCCTGTTATGTTTCCCTTATCTTGTTAGCGTTCTAGTTTGTTCTCTTAGTATCGCATTTGTTTACACTGTTTTTATATAGGATGGCCATAAAGTTCGTGTGCATTTCCACGTGAACTTTCTGGCCACCCTATGTTATTTTACAACTCATGTCTCACTTTCTAACTTACACTAACATTCAGTGACACTGCGGCTGCCCTTCTCTTACATCCTTACCATATGTTCTCTTAATCAGTATCCCATTTGCTCACACGGCCCATTCCGTACATCCTCTGCTCACCACTTATTTTCCTACCTACACTAACAGTGGGACAAGAGATTCAACGCAACTGCCTGGGACACAGCCCGTGAGTGGCCAAACAGGGTGTGACGCCAGTGCTCTGGCCCCAGAGGCAGCTCTGAGCACTGTCACCGACTCTCACTTTTGCCCCATATGGACTCGGGTTGGTTTCTGGACAAGCCTCACAGTTTCTGCCTGAGCCCTTTGCTCCTGTGGACACCCCTCCTCCACTGCCCGTGCCTCAGTCCCTCTGGGTGGAAACACCCCATCCTTTCCCAAAGCCACATCAAAGGCATTCTACACGGGGTCCACCTTTCCTGTTCCCTGAATCTCCATGGCTGTTCCTGCTCACGGGACCCCACATCTGCTGTCAGCAGCTCCCTCCTGCCGCATCTAGGACTCTGAGCACTGACACTTCCTCCCAGTCATGCTCCTAGACAGCAAGGCCTGTGCACGAATTGTTTTGTATGGCACCATCATACAGTGGGCACTTGATGAATAATTTTGAAATTAATTTTCTGGAGCAAACCATGATGTCTTACAGGAATTCACTGATTAAATTGCATGCATTATTATTGGTAGTTCTATTTAAAACAAGGAGTTCATCTAAATCTGAATCTTTAATAAAGGCAGGGATCAGACCCAACACTGAATCAGATGTCAGGGGGAGGCACCCTGGGCACTAACACAAACCCTGTACTTTCCTAAAAGGAATTTGTGGTTGGGGTGGGAGGAGGTAGGTGCCAGCAGGAGATTGAATGGTGCTCCTGACAACCAGGGCCCTTGTCCTATCAGTCCCCTTTCCTGCAGAAGCGGCCCTTACCCTGATACCATCTAACCCGGATGTACCTTATGAGTTTACATGAGGAACCGGATTTGGAAACAGAGACAGGGCCAGGTGTCAGCTCCTGGATAATTCTCCTTGGTTCATTTACAAAAACCATGATCTTTACCCAACTTGACATTTTCTAATACTGTGTGGCTAAAAGCTTAATCCTATGCATGTGACAGTAGATTTGGTTCACTGAATGCACACACAAAATTTTCTTTATTAAGTTAGTGATTTCCAGTTATTTTAAGTGCTCCTATTTTATCACTAACTATAGCAATCCCACAAGTTGTTAATGACTAGTCCTTAGGAGCATTAGAAGAGTTACGCAGGAGATCTACTATAGAGTGTCCACTGCTAGAGCAGTGGTTATCTCCAAGGGTGCATGTACTCCCCGCTTCCATCCAGTTGGGGATATTTGTCTGGAGAGTTTTTGGTTGTCACAGTGGATGGCAGTGGGAGTCCTACTGGCACGAAGGGGCGAAGAACAGGGATGCTGCTGAATGTCCTGTACCACACAGGGCAGATCCTGCAGTAAAGGATTATTGATTTTTGATGCCAGTAGTAACAGTGTGAGAAACTCTGCTCTGGAGGAGTATGTATGAACACTTGTGCTTGTGGCATATGACTAAGTGAGCCCCATGCTCGATGAACAGTGAGTGGAGCCCCTGGCATGGCCAGATGCCAGCAGGTATGTGGGCATCTTTGTCCTCCGGAATGCTTCGCTCAGTCTTACCATCATGCCTTTGCCCAGACTTCTCCCTGCACCTGGAGGGACTTACTTCCTCCTGCCTGTCAGCCTCACTTTCAAGGTCCTTCATGGTCCTACTCAGGTGTCACCTTTTCTACAAAGCCTCTTGTTTTTCTTTGAAATTCTAAAGGCCTTTGATTTGTTTAAGAAGACCTCATCTTGGTGATAACACACTCTTTCTTGAGTTCTACATTTTGTCTTCTCAGGCAACTTGATAATTACATTCTTGAGGAAACCCACGAATTCTTTTTTTTTTTAATGTAGTTGAGATTTTATCAGTTGTGTTGAGCGTCAGTGTAGATATTTCAATTTGTACACAATTCTTAACATAAGGACCCCAAAATCTAAAGAGCCATTTATTGTAATTGTTTTTTAAACAGTTATTCCAATGACTTTCCAGATTAAATTTGGAGGCAAATTTTCCTTAAAAGGATATCAAGTACCAGGATCTTCAAATGTTAATAAGCTGTTATATAAGTTCCAGCAATTCACAATTACTACCATATATGCTACACACTCAGTTTCAGTCCTTCACAGCACAGTACCAAACAGGAAGGCAGGGCTATCCCAAGCAAAGATGTTACAGAGCGGACACAATTCTGACAGAGAGAGCAATGATCACTGGAGTGGTTTTCTTTAAGAAACAATTCTACTACAAAACAGCATGGGAATAGAAGCAATTTAAAATGTTCAAGACATTAAATGCAGGACTGGAACTCCATATTGCCATTCACTCTGCTGTTACTCTTCTATTACAGGATGTAAAAACTGACCCTCCATCCATGGAACGTTACCCTGACACCCAAGACAGTCAAAGGCTCCCATAATGCAACATCCCACACTATTTTGAATTATTTACCTCTTAGAAAAAAACATTTACAATTAAAAAATGGGATGAGGTAGGATTCCTCTCCTTCTTAAAATATTTCTAGACCTACTAAAAAACTTGCCTTTAGGGGCAGCCCCTGTGGCTCAAAAGGGTAGGGTGCCAGCCCCATATGCCGGAGGTGATAAGTTCAAACCCAGGCCTGACTAAAAACTGCAAAAACAAAAACCAACAACAAGAACAACAAAAAACTTGCATTTACAAAACAATTGTTAAAAATATTCCCCTGGATTGTACAGGGAGCCAGGGACCACTGATAGACGTGGTGTGTGATATTAAGCAGACTTGGCTTCTTTCTCTCCCGCTCTCTTCAGTTTTAGTTTCTCCATTTTCTGCAGGTGACCCTTCAGTTTCTTGGTTAGCCGTTTCACCCTGCTTTCCCATTGCTCCCCTCTTCCCTTTTGGTTGCACTTCTTTGGGGATTTACCCTTTACTGCTGCCTTTTTTGGCTTCGTTTCCACTTTTGTGGGAGCAGGTTCAGCAGACCACCGCGCGATCTCCTGCTCTTGGGCTCTTCCCTCCGCATCTAGGGCAGAGGGGACCTTCCTCCTGTCATCTTGGCGGCCGGGAGGGCGCGGGCCTGGTGCTTGCGGGCCCCAGAGCCTTCTCCAGCGGCACTGCCTGGCCGCTGCCGCACCTCCCGCCTAGAGGGGCTGAGACCCGCCGCGGGGGGCGGGTGGGAGAAGCGGATGGACCCGGACTGGGAGCCCCCCTCCTGCTCCCGCCGGTCTGGGCCCGGGCTCTCCCTCCCCGCCCCCTACTAATTCCTTCCACGAAGTTGGCGCGGCTCCTCCGCAGTGTGACTGATGATCACCCTTGTGCCTACTTCTTTGCCCGTTTTCTTCTGTCCTTTCTGCCTTCCAGCATCCTCTATTTTTCATAGTTTTAACTTTTACAAGGGATATCGATGCATTTTTTTTTTTTTGAAAAACAAAATAGCACAGAATACCTTCCAATGAGAAGACCTGCTTCCTCACCGCTTCCCCTTCAGTGAAGGACTTCCTCGCCCAGTCCCATCCTCACCTTCACCTCTTTCTCTGTTTCTTCTGGTATTTACATGTTCTCCATAATTTTTTGTTTGTTTTGTGTTGTTTGACCCAGGGTCTCACTGTGTTGTCGAGGCTGGAATGCAGGGGTAACACCATAGCTCACTGCACTCTCAGAACCCTGAGCTCAAGTGATCCTCCTTCCTCGGCCTCTGAAGTAACTGGGACTACAGGCACATGCCACCAAGCCCAGACAATTTTTCCATGTTTTGTAGAGATAAGAACGTGCTCTTCCTCAGGCTGGTCTTAACCTGGTCTCAAGCAATCCTCCCTCCTCAGACTCCCAGAATTCTAGGATTACAGCTGTGAGGCACTGCACCCAGCCCTAAATCATTTTGTATTGCTACTGTCCAGTGATGCGTCCAGTAACTCCCTGTTAATCCCTGTTTATAGAATCCCAGTCTTTCTCTTTCCTGTTCAACTCCTTTTTGGTAGAAAAGATCTTCCAATACTGTTCTGAGAAAAAGTTTATTGACAGTAAAAGTTTTGAAGATTTTCATACCTGAAAATATCTTCATTATATCTTTACACTTGAATGCTACTAGGCTGGATTAGATTTTCATCTGTAGAGAACAATATGTTGACAATCTGAATTTTGAACATTTCTCCTCTGTCTTCCAGTTCTCATGTTGGTTTCATTATTATTCCACAGCCTCTGATACGTCTTTTTTTTTTCTCTCTTTCAAGAAGAAAGACTTTTTCATTAGGATGATGCCCCCAAATGTCATCAAAATATATTTTGGCATGGGATAATAAATGGTTGCTTATAGGTCTTTCAATTTCATCTGTTTCTTTGATAAGACGTTTTCTTGTATTGTGTCTTTGGTGACTTTCCTCCCACCACGGTTTTTCTCATTTTGTAAATTCATTAGTTGGATATAATAGATTCATCTTCTAGCATTCTTTTCTTTTCACTCCTTTAAAAAATTTTTTTTTATCTTTTACTCTACATGTTTATTTACTAATGTTTATGTTTGTTATAGTATTTTAATTTTTCTGTCCAAATATTTTCTTTTCCCAGCTATTATATTTTTAATTTCTCTAATGTTCTTTGTTGTTATTTGAATATTTGTTAAACCATACAAGGAATGCAAGGTGTTAGTAATCTGGGCTTTCAGATGTACTCATAAAATTGTTCCAGGAAACAAGGCATCTGTCAGATCCAGAGAGTCTGAAGCAAATCCTAAACAGTTTAAGTCCATTAAGAACTTTCTTACTTTCTTCTCTCTCCTCTATTCCCAGGCCTTCTTTTTGTCAGAAACCATGGTTAATTAGTCAAGAAACAAATTATTCTAAGGAAAGAAACAAAGGAAATACATTGAATTTTTTTTTTTTTTGGTTGAGACAGAATCTCATTTTATCGCTCTCAGTAGCATGCTGTGGAGTGACACTGCTCACAGAAACCTTCAGCTCCTGGGCTTAGGCAATTCTCTTGCCTCAGCCTCCCAAATAGCTGAGACTACAGGTGCCCGCCACAACGCCCAGCTATTTTTTTGTTTCAGTTTGGCTGGGGCCAGGTTTGAACCCGCCACCCTTGGTATATGGGGCCAGCCCCCTCTTCATTGAGCCACAGGCACTAACTAATACATTGAATTTTTAAAATGTGAAGTTCTTGGCCTTGTGTGAGGGGACTTCTAGTGAGTTTGGCCCAGCAGGATTAAACATTCACCTACTGCCACAAGGCAGTTGAAAGAAGAACAGAGTTTTATGCTTACTTAATTTTTTTGTATATAAAACTACCACTTTACAAACATAACATTATATGCCAAAGTAATCGCCTGATTTATTTGGTTTTTACACCATATACAGAGTATCTTCTTTACTACTAACAAGATCCAATTCAAAATTTTCCAAGTTACTAACATGAGTTAAACCTATGTAGACTATGCACGTCCTTTCTAAGCTTTATTTCTTTAATGAATAGAGAGACTTTTTAAACAACTTTAAGTCAATCCTGTGAGTATTCCTGATGCCACATAGAAAGCATAGGTTGTGTTTTTATGTGGTAGCCTGTTTTACTTATTAATTTTTAATTAAAATCATAACTGTGTATATTTATGAGGTATAGTGTGATGATTTGATATACAATGTGGAATGCTTGAATCAAGCTGATTAACATAGCCATCACCTCGCTTAATTTTTTACCTTTGACCCTCCTGGCTAGTACTGAGAACCAAGTGAGGAAGAACGTTTAAGTCTTCCAGCAAAATGCACATGAGTTGCTCAATCAATAGAAAATTCTAGTAGTTGTAAGCATTATATCAATTATAGAATTAATATACTAGTATTTGTTTGGTGCTTTGTAGTATTTATTTCTTGTTGTGAGAACAACTCTATGACATGCATCCTATAGGGTAAACTGAGGATAACAGATGGATGTTTATGGGTGTGCATATACACACAGGGAGATGTGACCCCAAGCAGGGACAGCCATCACTCTCTGAAGCCACAGGCAACTATTAGTGAGCTCTCCCTTACAGCCTCCATGGGGAGCACAGCCTTGCAGATGCCTCTATTTGCCCACTGTGCTACTAATTCGAGGGTCTGGCCTCCAGAAGTGGGAGGGAATAAGTTATTTTAAGCCAACGATGTGGCTGTTTGTTACAGCAGCCATAGCTCTGTAAGAGGTGAGTGAGGGGCTTGTGGAAGAGAAAGCTGGTTGGGGGAGACATATATCCAGTCTGCAGCATGCCTCTGAAATGAGGGTAGAATGTCGCAGGGAGGTGTCCAACCGCTTCTGGGGTTCCCGGGGAGGGGGAGGAAAGGCAAGAGCCTCAGGTGTGGGAGAGAGTGGGGACCCCAAGAAGCTCCCTGAGCAAGTGCACCAAACACATGCTAGGTGGAGATGGAAACCTGCACATGGCCTCAAATTGTGATAAATGGCAGATAATTCGTACTGGACTTAATATAGAAGACAAAGCACAGAAAGGGGTCACCCAGCAGGTTGAGTGTGGCTCTGAGGGGCTGTCACACTCGGGCTACTTCTGCTTATGAGCCCAGACGTGGCCAGACAGTGAGGCAGGGGTCCCCTGGGTGCAGGACCAGCAGGAAGGTTTCAGCTCTTGTTCACCCTTAAGTGTTGTTCTCGCTCATCGTCTCCCAAATGGGGACGCTGTAGTGATGTGGGATGGTTTGTGCCCAAGCGCTTTCTTTTGTGAGGCCCTGGACCTCAGGCCATGAATTAAAAGAGGATGTTTGTTCTCTGGAACTGATTACCACCCACACAAAAAGGCCACTTTATTATGAAAACTACCCTCGACTTGAGGCCTGAGACGGGAGGATCATGACAAGACCAGTGCCGAAGTGCAGGGCAAAGAATTTATTAAAGCAAGACGTTGAAACCTCTACATGCTGCAGGGCCGATCACTGAAAGACGGTGGAGCCAACACGAAATCCTTTTTTGTCTCCTATAAACACTTCAACAGTATTTTCCCCTGAAACAGAAAAAGAAGAAAGGAAGGTGAGGTCAGCCATGTAGACTCTGGAGACACACAGACACACATGGAGATGGAATTCTGTCACCAGAGGCAAAGAAAAGGAGAGAGGCAGGAGCCCAGTGTGTGGAAGACACAAGTGCCTGCACCTGGTGCCATCAGCGCACACCATTCAGGGAGGGGACAGCCTTTCCCATCCAGCTGATGAGGAAAGCTGATGTGTCCCCAGTATGTGACTTGGGCTCCTAAAGGAGGTAAGCATGTAGGGTGGATAGAGAGGCTTCAGGGTGACTTTCTCTGATGTCCGGGACTTAGGATGCTTTTTCCTCTATAACGAGGGGCATGGGGCCCAGGGACTGGGTGAGGCTTGGAGGGACCCTGTCAAGCCCTGTCTCCTACACCTCCCTGGTGAGGATTCTGTCTCACAGCCCCTGGACCCCTCAGCTTCCATGGACATTTGCAGCTGAGCCTCGTGACCTAACCCAAGGGGTAGATGAACCCATAGGTCCCTGGAAAACACCTCATTTGTTGAGAATGACATAAAGGAAGAGCCTCATATTCCCGTGGCCCTGCAGGAGACAAGGCAGCAAGGTCTCTGCCCACTTGCCGTGATCCAAGATAGTTCTGTGGGCTGGCTGTAGGTCTCCGGCCCTCACTTCCCCCTGCCACCCTCTCAACACTCCTCACAAGACTCCCGGTGACTGTTCCCCACTGCATGGGTTGCCCTCAGCCCCAGGAGAGCTCCTGGCAGGGAGGCTGCAGTGCCTGACCCTCCGCCACCCCTGCCAAGGGCGTGGCTATCGTCCTCCTTACAACACTATGGAGAACACAGCAGCCAGGCAGGGGACCAAAGGAGGGGGAACATGCCCAGGATGCTGTGTGCAGCTGAGCTGTGGTCCCATAGGGAAGAAAGAGGGGACCAGCAAGGCTGGTGCCCCACCACCTGTGTCCTCATGGGACAGCAAGCTGACCTCCTTTTATGCTGTGCAGCTGACCAGAAGCCTCTAACTATACACAAAGAAGAAAGAAATTACCAATATTTTTTCAATCATCATTCTGTTGGGAAGGGATATCTGATCTATGCATTTCTTCACTTTCATCTTGGCCTGAACAGCGTCCTGAGGTGCATGAAATTTGGAGAGTTGTTGCCTGAATACTTTTTCTCCAGCAAATAAGAAGCCTGTGATTTCGGAAGCAATAACTGGACAGACCACTGCATTGGCTGGAGCACAAAAATAAAAAAAAAAAAAATTGCAAAGAAAGTTAATTTTTATAAATGGCTCCCATATTTTGGACCAGACGGGATTCCCAGGGTTACCTATTAGCATCCCATAATAGTCCCAGTGACAGGGTAAGACCCTGGAGACTGACTTCCTCACCATCTCACTGCAAGAGGATGAGCTGGGACTGGAAACCTGGTTTTCTGACCAGTCATTCAGATTTTGTTTATTTAAGGCATTATTTCACAAAACCTCTCTGGTTTCTTGAAATTCTCTTTACCAGATGTGAAAACATTACATTTTTCTCTACCAGTTGACCAATGCCTTGTTAGTCTTGAATATCAGTAAAGAGGAGATTTGGGGTAATGGGATTGTGAAGTGAATAGTAGAGTCAGAATCCTACCAAAGATCCTAGAAACGAGAATAAATCTAGAGAAGAAAAGGTAAAATGTTGAAGGTGATACTTTCAGAATAAGTCGGAGAAATTAGAATTGTGCCACTGAGGCAGAGCTCAAAGGAAATTGAAATAAGAGAAAGTGAGTCATTTTCTTTTTTTTTTTTTGAGACAGAGCCTCAAGCTATCCCCCTGGGTAGAGTGCCATGGCTTCACTGCTCACAGCAACCTCCAACTCCTGGGCTCAAGTGAGTCTCCTGCCTCAGCCTCCCAAGTAGCTGGAACCACAGGCACCCGCCATAACGCCCGGCTATTTTTTGGTTGCAGCCATTATTGTTGTTTGGCGGGCCCGGGCTGGATTCTAACCTGCCACCTTAGGTGTATGTGGCTGGCGCCTTAGCCGCTTGAGCCACAGGCGCCGAGCCGAGTGAGTCATTTTCACCCTCATCAGAAGTTTGTATATGAATTGTGACTGGCCCCTTTATTCCTCAGTGATGCTGAGAATCCTTAGAGGTTGAGAGGAGGAAACTGGGGCTCATTCCTGCCCTCCCTGGGAATTGTGGGGACACCTGGTACACCCACCTTGCCTGCTCTGGATTCTAGATTCCCCAGGTCCTTTGCAAACACCCTGCACTCAGAAGGTCCCACCAGACTCTGACATGACCCCTGACCAGACAGCATCACACTGTGGGGAGACCTTGGAGAGGGCAGGACCAGGAGCAACACAGGGAGAGAGGAGGAGATTCAGGAAGTGGGAGGAGAGGGGAAACTCAGAGGGACCGGATCAGTCCTGAGAGAGGACATGAGGACACACAAAAGAATTTCAGGATGAATGGCTAGAATAAACTGTAGAAACCCAGAAATCATAATGCTAATGATTGCATTAGTTCTACTACTAATCCTGGCAGGACTCATAGAAAACTAGTCATGTTCGAGATACACAGTGAGCGCTGCTTGTTCTCAGAGCCTGTTCGTTGGCAGGTTTCTGTTTCAGAGATCCTGAGAGCACTGCCTCTTCCCTCCCTGGGAGCGCTCCAGGGTTCTTCCAGCTATAACATATTATGAACCAGAACTTAGGAATTGGAAGCTGAGGGCTCAGTTGATGCCTAAATCCTCTAGGACAGGGGTCCTCAAACTTTTTAAACAGGGGGCCAGTTCACTGTCCCTCAGACCACTGGAGGGCCAGAATGTGGGCCCTGGGACGAGTCAGCTGCTAAGCAGGACAGGCAGAGGTGGCAAAAACACCCGGCAGGCCAGATAAATGTCCTTGGCTGGCCACAAGTAGTCCACGGGCTGTAGTTTGAGGACACCTGCTCTAGGACAACGGTTCTCAACCTGTAGGTTGCGACCCCTTTGGGGGTTGAACAATCCTTTCACAGGAGTCACCTAAATACATCCTGCATATCAGATATTTACATTATGATTCATAACAGTAGCAAAATTACAGTTACGAAGTAGCAACGAAAATAATTTTATAGTTGGGGTCACCACAACATGAGGAACTGTATTAAAGGGTTGCGGCATTAGGAAGGTTGAGAACCACTGCTCTGGGAGCAGGAGGAGACCGCCTGATAATCATAGGCAGTAGGTTCCCAGCACAGCTGGACTCAACCTGCTTCACCTCACTCCATTCCCACAGCCGCTGCTGGTGGAAGCTCTGAGCACCAAGGCCAGGAGGAGGTTTGGAGAGGGTGAACACCTTGCCAAGGCCAAGTTGGGAAGTGGCAGAGCCCAGATTGCCCCAGACCTGCCGACAGACCCTGCTGCATCAAGAGCATGAATCTCAGTCAGGAGTGAAGCTCAGGCAGAATTCCTAACACTGTCCTGTGATGAGTTTCTGTAAAGCTTCCATGTTATGGGGGTGGATGAAATGAGTAGTTCAACAACAGGAAAAGATTCGAACTGTGCTTTGTCCCGGACCTCAACACCAGCCCTAAGTCTTACCTAGTGCTCAAGAGGGTACTGGCCAGGAGCTGCGACTAGGACTAGACTGAAGACAATCCATACTCACCCTCATAGCAGCAAAGGGCCAGAGTGACCAGCAGGAGACATACCGACAGCCTCATGGTGGCTTATCTTGCTTTGAACTTTCAGCTTTAGCAAACAATGAGGAACTTGGACTCAGAGTCAGGAGGCTGCGACTATTTGTACCTAGTGAGCCTGGCTGGTCCTGCCACATAGGCAAACAGCAGGTCACAAGGCCTGGCTTCCAGCCATTCTTTCCTCAGGGAGTGCTAATGCCACATCATTGTCACATCTGCATACCTCCCTGCATCCTGAGTGGGGCAGCACACAGGAGGGCAGCCCCATGGGAGCTCTGCTCTGCCCTCCAGGTGAGGGAGCAGGTGCCTCTGGAAATGGCCCTGGGTCCTCAGTGTGATTTTGGAATTTTGACAGCGACAAAGTGTCGTGTCAGTGCAGAGGCACATGGGTGTTCTCTTCAAGAGGAAAGACCTCAGGGGGCACAGGAAGCTGGGGGCCTTGGCTTTGGTTGTAGGAGACCAGGAGCATAAGAAGACCCCACACTGTCCCCTCTGCATGTCTGACACCAACCAGGTGTGTCTCGGCTGCACACCAATCAAGTCTGGATGAGACCTACCCTCACCCTTGGTGCCTTCCTTCACTACCATCATCACCATGTAGGTGCCTTAAGGCATTGTGGGATTCACCCCACCTATGGAGAGCCTTCACTCCTCCCCCCCGGCTTTGTTTAGGGGTGGAATTGTCAGCAGAGCTGAACTTCCAATTTTCTTTCCACTGACATCCTGGGACAATGAGCCACCCACCTCCTCATAGGGATGATGTGATGATTAGGTGACTCTGTGCCTTTTTTTTT
>NW_003852535.1:4195393-4201488 GCF_000181295.1 Otolemur garnettii
TGGCAGGCACCTGTAGTCCCAGCTACTCAAGAGGCTGAGGCAAGAGAATCACCTAAGCCCAAGAGCTGGAGGTTGCTGTGAGCTGTGACACCACAACACTCTACCAAGGGCAACAAAATAAAACTCTGTCTCAAAAAAAAGAAAAAAAAAGAATCAACACAAATTTCTTGCTTAAATGAAAATATGTCTGAGAGGAATCATTGTGAAGCCAAAAGTTTTCAGAATCAGCTCTATTATCAAATCATTTGGGAGCTTTTATAAAACACAGACAACCCTACCCACCCAGGCTCCCTCTGTGGTGGTGTTGATTCAGGAGGTCCAGGAGGAGGCCCAGACTCCCTCACTGCTTAAAAACTTGTCTGCTGATGATAACAGGAAGTAGGGCTGAGAATCACCCAGAAAGATCTTTGCTGACGGGGGGAACTTATTGGCTGGATTGTCAGAGCCACGTTGTGGGTTTGGCTGAATTCAAGTAGAGGGTGACAGTGGCCCTCACTTCTAACACAAAGGATGGGTGATGGGGGCAGCGGGGGACACTTCTGAAACCAGCTCTGCCTCCACTACCAAGGGACCCAAGCTACAGTCATGCAGCCTGCGGCTACTGGAGTTCAGATCTGTGTTTATGTCTGTTGGACCAAAGGAAGATCACTCAGTTCATGTAAATCCAGTTTTCCGATTTGTCGAAATAAGCTAATAACTGTATCTGTCCATTATTGGATTCCTAGATGAGGAAATGAGTGTGTTCAGCTGTATGTGTTTAAAATTTACCAGAGTCTGACATAGTAGTAAACTCTCAGTGATATTAAACACTAGTAACTAGTCCTATTTGTCGTACATGTCGTGGGTTGTCACCTATTCCTAGTTCAGAACAGAGCGGAATTTCAAGAATTATTTATTTTCAGAACTACTCATCACGTGCCACATAATGAAGTTTGGGTCAATGTCGGACCACAGGTACCGTGGTGATTCTGTAGGATTACAACACCACATTTTTACTGCACCTTTTCTGCATTTAGGTGCATTTAGATGCACAGAGACTTACCCTCGTGTGACAGTTGCTCACAGGGTTCAGCATAGCAACCTGCTACTGGGTCTGCAGCCCAGGAGTGACAGGCTGTGTCGTGCAGCCTGGGTGTGTGGTAGGATCCACCCTCCAGGCTGCTGTACCTAAAGTGACACTAGCACAGTGATCAGATTGCCCAGCACTACATGGCTCAGAGCGTGTCCTGTAGAAGGTGACACCTTGTACTAGCTGAAAAGAAATGGAGGAAACCAGCTGACAGTCTCTGGGTCTACACACCTGGAGGATGCAGGTGTCAGAATTTCCTATGGCGGACTGAGCTGAGATTCTTTGAGGGCTTTTTTTGATGTTTGTTTGTTTGTTTGTTTTTGAGACAGAGTCTCACTCTGCTGACCCAGCTACAGTGTAGTGAAATCATCATAGCTCTCAGCAACCTCAAACAGTTGGGTTCAAGGGATCCTCCAGGCTGTACCTCCCAGAGTGGTGGGACTACTGCCCTGCGTCACCACACCCAGCATCTGAGGAATTCTCAATATCTGTTGAACAGAGCTTGTCTTGGCACGGGCATGACATTTAGATGTGTATTACCTTAAGGAGAAGGGAATCTCTCAGAAAGGAGTGTTTTCACATGTTTTTATTATTCCTATAGCTCTTAACATATTCCTACAGCTCTTAACTTGCTTGAGGCTTTTCTAGTTTTCATTGATTGTACTGGTTCTGGTTGATGTAATCCTTCCCTAGGTGATGGAAACTCTTCCAATGTAGGGGAATCTGTCCGTGATTCCAGTAACTTGGTCAACATTCTCATTTATAGGCTTTGATGGCACCATAGACCTCACCTTTATAGCCCTTTCCAAAATTGTAGTCTACAAATTTGTAATCAGTTCATTGATACAAACTTCCCAGAGGCAGTGTCTGGTTTTGCTCATATTTGCACAGCACAGTGCCTGGTACCTAGAGGAGGATCACAGATAATCCTTTAATAAATGAATATTAAGTTTATGAATGAACAAACTACTAAACTAGATTAAGTACATCTTTGGTGTAAAAGTATGTGCACTATATGCTAGGCTTCCTCTTGAGCAACTGAGAGAGAAAAATTAATACCATTGTTATGACTGTGTAAGAAATTCAGAGGTTTCCTGTATTCGTGGAAAGAACATGGCTGTAAAATGGCTGTGCACCCTCTACCCCAATTCCTAATTTTCCACTGTAATCCCAGACTCCCTGCAAAATCAAATAAGACTTCAAATCAAATCTAGCTCTAAATTGACAGAAAGAGGCTCTTCTTCAGTTCCATTGAGAATTAGGAGGCTCATGGTTTCTGAGTTGTCAGGGCCCCAGTCGCCGAGCAAGCTCCCCGGGGACTCCTCCTCTGCGTTTTCCACACCCATGAGCACAGGGCTCTACGGAAACAGGGCAGAGGCATGGGATAGTCTGATCAAAGGCACTGGGAAATGAAGGTGCGCAAATGGAACACGTTTGAAAGCCACTTAAGGATCTCTAGAATTTTATCTTCCGGAAAACTTGAGGTTGTTGGAGACTGAGAAAACAGTGGGAGGGAAGACGAGGCTGTATAAACCACTACCATGACCTGCAGACACAGGAGCAGCGTGTTAGAAGAACATCAGGTAGCTGGGTCAACCCGGAACAAGCAGTAGTATGTGGTGGGACAGGAAGGTGTGTGACCGCAGGACAGGGTAGGACACATCATGGAACATTTTCATTTTACTCTGCGGGTCTTGAGGGCAGAATGGGTGGGGGACGTAAGACCCATCCAGACTGTATTTGTCCCAGTGCTTTCATGCTGGGTTTCACATCCTGAGTCAAAACCACATGGGCTTTTCACGTCCATTAGCACGGCTCCCATCAAAAAACAAAACAGCATGTTGTGACTACACTATGGAGAAATAGGAAACCCCATGCATTGTTGGTGAGAAGTAAAATGGGGTAACTACTAAGGAAAAGAGTATGGAGGTCCCTGAAAACTTAAAAATAGTGAGGACCTGAAAGGAGCAAGATGGCGGGCAAGAGACATCTCCTTACCAGCCACTCAGGTCAGACAGGGGACAGAAGAGGATGCCATAAACATAGGCAATTATTACTTATCCATGTCACAGAACAGTTAAAAATAATATATGGAAACATGATGTTGACAATATTCTCTTCAAAGGAAACAATTCATTTTATGAAAGTGAACCCATGAATGGGTTGTTATTTATAGATGTTTATTCACCTATCAGGGAAAGCTAAAATAATTTAATGAAAAGGCTGTTAGAACCGAAAAGAGTGCAGCAAGTTAGCTGAACACAAGATCAACATATGGAAGTCAATTGCTTTCCTACAGTCAGCCATTGCTATTAGATTACATAATGGAAAAAAGTATACCATTGGCAGTAACAATGCCAGCAACAAAATATATTAAGATAGATATATTTGGAAATATGCAAACATTTAAAGGTAAATATAATGAAACTACACATGAGATTTTCGCAAAGACAAGGGGAATCTCAATAAATGGAGACACATACCTGTTCTGAAGCAAATATTAGAAAATTTAAAGATGTCAACAAATTATTCTACAAATTTAGGGCCAGGCATCATGGTTCATGCCTGTAATCCTAACATTCTGGGAGGCCAAGGCAGGAGGATAGCTTGAACTCAGGAGTTTGAGACCAGCTTGAGCAAGAGCAGTACCTTGTCTCTACTAAAAATAGAAAAATTAGCCAGGCGGGTAATTGTGGCAGGTACCTATAGTCTCAGCTACTTGGGAGGCTGAAGCAGGTGGACAGCTTGAGCCCAGGAGTTTGTGGTTGCTGTGAGTCAGGCTAAAGCCACTCTACTCTAGCCTGGGAAAGGGTGTCAGACTCTGTCTCAAAAGAAAAAAATATTCTACAAATTCAAGCAGCCTCCATAAGAATCATAATAGGAAAAAAAAAGAATCATAATAGGGAAGTTGTATGCTATGTTTGAATTCTGATATATAATTTGGATCTGTTAAAATTAGAATGTGTTCAGCGACTGAGGACTGGGGTAGAAGTTCACCTTTGGAGCCAGGTGACCTGGGCTGTAGCTGGGCTCTGGCCCCTTTCTACTTGTGAGTCTTCTGCCAACTTGCTTAACCACGTAGCCTCAGTTTCCTCATTGTAAAATAAAGGTAGTATAATAGTGCTTACTTAATAGGATTGTTACAAGGAGGCATAAATGAATTAATAGAGGAAAAGTACTCAGCACAGTGTCTGGCAGTAAACGTCAGTTATTACACGTAACAAAAAAAAGGGAAGAGAAGTAAAAAAAAAAATACATTACTTCATTTCCAAAGTAAATATCAAACTGAGTCTGAGTCTGTCAACAGGAAATGTTCCCATATCCTAAATGCAACCAATGTGCTTCAGGATCTGGCCCTGGTTCCAATGGTCTTCCTCACAGTTGGCATAATTTGGCAAAAAGTATATTATTTATGGTCAGGTCCAAGTGAGGTTATCATGGTTTTAACATCCTTTATATTGAATATTGGAACTGAAAGTATAGGGGGGTGGGGTGGGCATAGTTCTTATTTATCTCCAAGACACACAGAGGCTCCGGATCTGTCCTCAGCAGGATGTGCGGGTCACATCCTGTCCTTTTAGCAGAGATTATAACCCCAGGGATTCTCTGGAAACTTGATGTTCTAATTTGTGAACACATACCTTAGGGGATCACTTTGAGATCCTTCTATATGCTTTACTATGTACATATCATGTGATCACACTGGCTGTTGTTCCCACCTTCCTTTCATAATCATTTCTGTTCCACTTTACCAAAAACAGAGACATTCACACCCTCTATCCGAATCTTAACTCAGAGCATTGACTCTGCATGTAGAAATCTCTAGATTTCAGAGAAACAATTTAAAGTATTATATTGTGATAACAAAGTTTTTCTATATCAGGTGGTACCTAATGTTTGTTTTTAATAAAATCCAAGAAAGTCCTAATTTGGCAATGGCAAATATGATCATTAAAAATAATTTTGAGGTGAGGTCTGATGGCTCATGTTGTAATCTCAGCACTTTGGGAGGCTAAGATGGGCGATCACTTAAGTCTGGGCGTTTGAGACCAGCCTGGGTAATATAGCAAGACTTCTCTGCGAAATAAAAATTCTTAAAGCAATAATTACTTTGCCAGACTTCAGGATATACTACAAGTCTATAGTGATCAAACCAGCATGGTATTGGCATCAAAATAGAGACATAGATCTATGGGACAGAACAGAGAATCCAGAAATGAAACCAGCCTCATATGGTCGTCTGATCTTTGACGAAGCAAACAAAAGCAAATACTGGGGAAAAGAATCCCTATTCAATAAATGATGCTGGGAGAACTGGCTAGCCACACGTAAAAGACTGAAGCCAGACCTTCACCTCTTCTCACTTACAGAAATTAGCTCATGATGGGGCAGCGCCTGTGGCTCAAAAGGATAGGGCACTGGCCCCATATGCTGGAGGTGGCGGGTTCAAACCCAGCCCTAGCCAAAAAAAATTAGCTCATGACATATAAAAGATTTAAATCTGAGACACAAAACTATAAAAACCCTAAAAGAAAGTGTGGGAAAAAAACTCTTAATTTTATCATCCTAGGAAAACAATATATGAAAATGACCCCACTGGCAATCACAGCAACAATAAAAATAAATAAAAGGCATCAGAGCCTGGCAAGTGGGGGGTCAGTGGTCACACATAGATGGTGATGGTGTGTGGCAGGTGGAGGCACGCAGAGCAGGCACCTGGGCCAGCCCCTTGCAGAGCCTGCACTGCCCTGTGACCAGCACCCTCCACACTTTGTTATGGACAGGAGGGAATGGCAGAAAAAAGCTAAGGGGAGTGGTGCCTGTGGCTCAGTGGGGCTGTTCAAACCCAGCCCCAGCTAAACTGCAACCAAAAAGAAAGCTGGCTTGGCGCCTGTGGCTCAAGCGGCTAAGGCGCCAGCCACATACACCTGAGCTGGCAGGTTCGAATCCAGCCCGGGCCCGCCAAACAACAATGACAGCTGCAACCAAAAAATAGCCGGGTGTTGTGGCGGGCGCCTGTAGTCCC